>NW_022900951.1:124831252-124907343 GCF_012274545.1 Fukomys damarensis | reverse complement strand
CAAGGCCGCGCGCGGGGGGGCGGGGGGCGGGGTTGAGGCGGGGCGTGCGCCTTGTAATCCTCCAGGTCTCTCCCAGGCCCTACCTGGCGCCGCCTCCAGCATCCTGAGATTTGGGATCTGGGACGCGCTGGTCTTGTGACCCCGGCGCGTGACAGGGCTCTGGGCTTCAGAGTCTTCCAAGGGACTATGCGTGACGTGTTTGGCATAGTCAAACTAGGTTGACTATGGAGACACACGGTTAAAAATTTGGGGACATTTACAATGAAAAACGATACCCCCCCCTTATTTGATTCACAGAAAAGTTTTCTGGTGGGGACCACCTAGGCTCTTTGGGCGCCCCTGGCCTTGACATCTTGAAGCAAGGGCAATTCCATGCATTTTAGCAGTTCCTCCTTACCCGGTTCTCTTTACATCCGTGGCCCACCCACACAGACACCTCCCTGCCATCTGGAGGGCCACCAAGTGTTCCAGTGCCGCCCTCGGAGCTTCCGCCCTTGGTTCCTGTTCAGAGTAACATTTAACTTCTGTTGATTAAAAATCGCCACTAGGAAAAATTGAACTAATATTTGTTGATAAAGGAATTTTGAATTTAAGACATTTGCTCCCTTGGCTAGACTTATTATCCTGCTAATCTCGCTTGCATTCAAAGATCCAGTGGCATCTCCCCTCTCAGCTCCCCCCTGATTTGGGGGAAGTAGGTATGAGGATCTTGAGCCCCTGCATCTGTGATTTCTCTGGGCATGGACAGGACACCTCTGGCCTAGGTCTGGCTAAGAACACAGAAAGGTAATCTGCAGAGAGTAACCCACACTCATCCCAGACTCAGCCCGTTCTGCTGGTTTAAGAACTTCAAACTGAACCTTGAGGATGTGATGCCTGGAGCTCCAACAACCATATTACACTCAAGAGACAGTAAACCTGGACTGAAAGGACAACACTGAGGAGGACTGGGAGACAAAGGAAATCTTCAGACACACTAGAAAACTTCCTCCTGCAAGCTTTTGGTTTTCCAAAATTATTAACTCAAATGTGTAGCCCACTCTTATGGACTGAATGTTTGTGTGTCCCTCAGATTTGAATGTTGAAGCCCAAATTCCCAATGTAATGGTACTCAGAGAAGAGCCTGGTTAGGGCCTGAGAGAAGGGCCCTCATCTGAGTAGATTAATGGCATTATTAATAGGGACACTAGACAGCTTCATCTTGTGTTCTCAACATTCGTGCACCAAGAAACCCACGTAAGGGCTGGGAGTGCGGCCCGGGGGTGGAGGGTGTGTTTTGTGTTCAGCAAGCATGAAATAAGGACACAGCAAGAAGGCACCCATCTGCAAGCCAGGAAGAGTGCTCACCTGAGACCAAAGCCTGCAGGAAACCTCGTCTCAGACTTTCCAGCTCCAGAACTGTGAAGAATAGATGCCTGTTGTTTAAGCCCACTAGTGTATGGCAGCCTATGTTAGTCACTTTCTCATTGCTCAGGCACAGTGCTGGACACCTGAAACTTCAAGGAGGAGAGGTTTCCAGCCCAGCCTGGGCAGCATAGTGGATCAGCGAGACCTTGCCTCAAAATTAAAAATAAAAAGGGGAGGGAAGGTAGCTCAGTGCATAGGTCCTGAGTTCAGTTTCTAGTACTGGAAAAAAAAAGTGCTCATCACTCTGATTTGATCATTACCCATTGTATACATGTACTGACTTATAATACTACACCCCATAATTAATTGCAAATATGTGAGTTTAAATTTTGAAAAATAGAAACGACGCAATCATTTGAGCAGGGAAAGTTTAATCTGAAGAATTATTACCATGGGATTAGAATAACAACAGTTTTAGTAGTAAGAAGCGAAAAATCCTCTAAAGAAGACAGCAAGGAAGTAGACATTAGCTCTCCGGCCAAGAGTAGTCTAGGAGCAGCTTCCTCCAACCCCCAGCCCCAGGGCTGGAATTGTCTTTCTCCTGAAGGTGGAGAATCTCTGAAGCATCTGTGCTGATAAGGTGGTTGGAAATCTGCCCTCTGGGCATCCGTGACCTTGACCTAGGGGTGCCACAGAAGGATATTCACAGAGAAGTGCCTTGCTGGTAACGCTCCACTGGAAGCCACTGCTGGTGGCTGGGCACTGCTGGTCGACCTGAAGAAACCAAGAGCTAGAGAAAGCTTCTGCAGGAGATGGGGGTTGAAAGAAGAATTAAGCTTCCTCCTGTGCTGTTTTAGTGGCTTTTGCTAGTGTTTGGTCTGATAAGGCCAGCAGCAGATCAGGAGATGACTGATACTGAAAGGATAGTTTGTTACGCTCCCAGAGCCTAAGAGGAGGGGACCGGCCCGCCACTGGGGAGCCACAGGGGGAAGCACCGAAGTCTGGCACAGACGGTGGAGGAACAGGGGAGGAGTGTGAGGAAGAGCTCTTATTTGAGGCAGTGTGAGCCGGTTTATGAATGGCTACTAGATTCATATCACCGGGCTTTGGGTACTGAGGCTGTCCTTGTGATATAGGCAGTAGGGTGTGGCAGAGCTGGCTGGGAAATTACAAGATCCCAGGACAGTGCCAGGACCCTGTATGTAGAAATTCCCCCGAGCTCCCACTAGATGTGGACGGCTTAAGAGAAGACTGGACACCGGGAAGCTGCTACAGTGAGTTCCCACGAGAGCCCGCGCTGCATTTCTCAGACGCAGCCTGTACTTTTTAATTTTTGCTTTTATTTTCTCTTCCTCTCGTTCTGCCCACATTCATTCTGCAGAGCTGGTTTGTCCCATACCCATTCTCCCTGCACTTCTCAAATAAATTTTTAGCACCATTTTTGGCCTGTCTAGTCCCATTTTTTCTTCCAGGCAAGAAGAACCTGGAATATTGATTGGTGAGCCCTTTCTAAAGGAACTACCCAGCAAAGGGTGTCGGGCATTTGGTCCAGGATGATGAGGGTAGGGGAACAGTGGTCCAAGCATGAGCCCAGTGAAGGAAGTAGTTAGGTGTGTGGACTCTGGATCGATTATTTTGGGTTTGTAAAGCATGCTGGTAGGTACATTATTCACCATCTCTAGGAGCTGGCCAGCCCTGGGAGTGACAGTTGCTTCTGGGTCAGGAAGGCTCCAGACAGCAAAGCATCAGAATTTAGAAAAAAAATTTTTAATGGTTAAATTGTACATGCAAAAAGCGAATACAAAAGAAGGTGTGTGCTTCGGAGCCCAGCACTGGGGAAAACAAGCTGTGCTGTGCACACTAAGCGAGCTAGCACCCTCTACCACAGTGCCAAGTGGTGCCTCGTCCTCCTCCCTGATCACAGCAGGGACAGAGGGTGGATTTGGATCAGAAATACCGTGTACCCATCACGGGGCCTGAAAACACACGGAGCAGTGGAGTGACTTCGGTTTCAACCCTGGTCTCACTCAATACTTGAATTCCCTCTGCAAGATCCTATCAGGCTCAGAAGCATACAGAGAAAGAAAGGTACGCATGTGAAGCATACTTCTGTCCAAGGTCTCATTCAGTACAAAGCTTTCCAAAGGGAGCAGCCTCCATAATCAATGATTATGTTCATGAAATCTCCTTAAGGGTGCAGCTTGACCAATACTTCGGTATTATCTAAAACAGTCATTTCTAAGGCTGGGCTGGTGGCGCACGCCTGTAATCCCAGCATTTGGGAGGCTGAGGCAGGAGGCTTGCTGTGAGTTCGAGACCAGCCTGGGCTACATAGTGAGTTCCAGGTCAGTCTCGACTACATAGCGAGACCCTGTCTCAAAAAAACCAATAAATAAATAAACAAATAAATACAACAGTCATTTCTAAGCACTTAGTGCTAGACTAACAAGGGTGATCTAAATATTCAGTGAATGTTCAAAAATTTTTAAATTTGTCACACTAAAAGACACATTACTATTAGCCCCCTTAAAATCTTCCCCCGACATTGAACATGCTTATCCCATCATTCTTTTTTTTAAAAAAGGAATTCTTTTTTTTATTGGTACATTCTAGGTATACAGTACAGTTACATTCATTACTGGCATCTTGTACCTTTACATGACAGGTCTTGGTTCTCATTTTTCCCCTTGTCCCTGCCCTCCCTTCACCTCCTCCATCCTTCCCTATTTACAAACACTTTGTTTCCATGTTTTTTCCTTTTCTAATATTTTTTTAAATTTTCCCTTCGTACCTTTCCCCTACCCTTCCCACTTCCCCTACACCTTTAGACATTTTTTCCGATTACACAACATCAATTGTACATTTTGATCCTTATTTACACTTTTACTGTATCACACCAGAGGAACTATTTGGTATTTACACATGTGTGTCCTATTTATTTCACTTAAGAGGGCCAGGGGTTTAGCTCAGTGGTTCTACAGCCCGTCTTGCAAGCACAAGGTCCCAAGTTCAATCCCCGGTACCAAAAAACAAAAACAACAACAACAACAACAACAAAAACATAACATATTTCACTTAAGAGTATGGCCTCAATATGCATCCATTTTCCTATGTATGAATGACTCTAATTTTTCATTCATTATGGGCAAATGGGCTATTTCAAAATTCTAGCTATTACAAACTGTGCTGCTATAAACATGGGTGAGCATAGATCACTGTGATATCTTTTAATTCTTTTGGGAAGATACCCAACAGAGGGATGGCTGGGTCCAATGGGACCTCTAATCCTAGTGGATTAAGGTATCTCCATACTGATTTCCACAGTGTATCCCATCATTCTTGCCACTTTCCGAAGCACTTCCAGAAGTCCTCTTTCATGTCTTTTTGTGGCTGCCTCAATGTCCTGAATCAATTCAAAATGTTTATAGCAATTTCTGTCCAATAAAATATGGTGTGTCCTCACTGGATCTAGCACCATATGACTTCTGGCTCTCCCCAAAGTCACAATGACTGTGGAAGAGAAATGTTTTGAATGGTTCCAGGATGTTGAGGCAACCAGCACAGTGCACCTAAAGACACCTAGGGAAGAGGACTCCAGGACTGCTTCTGAAAGTGGCTAGAACAATTGATGAGTGTGTTCAAAGTGCGGGGAGGATTTGAAGGGGGATTCACTGTAGATTTCAATAACATCTCATAAGGGTATAAGATTACCTGGGGTGCCTTTTAAAAAATGAATAGGCTCCTTTTCCAAAAGCACTTTCCGAAAAGTCAAGTGTAGAGTACAAAGGGCTCCCACCTACTCCCCGACGGGATCCCCCGCTTTCCTTATCATCAACATCTGGCATCAGCATGGTATGTAGGTTGCCACTGATGAGCTGATACCCACCTGTCCTTACAGCCTCGTACAAAATAGTTCCAGTACTTCAACTCCTCCCGTGTGTCCCACCTTCTCATTCCTCCCTGCCTCCCTCTCTCTAAACTGTCTTTAGAATTTGCCTTTTCCAGAAGGTTATATGCGTAGAAAGATACAGTAAAAAGCATTTTCAGGCCGACTTTTTTCACTGAACAATATATATTTCAGGGCTGGGGATTTAGCTCAGTGGTGCTGCCACCTGCCTCACAAGCCCAAGGTCCCGAGTTCAATCCCTGGTACCAAAACAAAACAAAAACAAAAACAAAAAACCACAATCTGTATTTCAGGTTTCTCTATGTGTTTTTCTGCCTTGATAGATCATTTCTGAATAATATTCCATTGTCTGGATGTACCGCAGTTTTGTTTATCCTTTCACCTATTGAAGAACATCTTGGTTGCTACCAAATTGTGGCAACCTATCATTTGCTGGGTGGTGTAAATCTTCCTAGCCTGGCCAATTCCAAGGTACCAACCTGATGGCACTAAGCCCTCATGCATCTATGTGAGCCAGCTCCAGTTCCTGCCTGTTTGTGTCTGGTAATTCCAGTACCTTGAAGGAAGTCTTTCAGATGTCTTATGGGTTCTGTTTGTATTGCTTTCATTTTTTGTTTTTTGTTTTTTTGGTACTAGGGATCGAACTTGGGACCTTGCACTTGCAAAGCAGGTGGCAGAACCACTGAGCTAAATCCCCCACTGTTTGTATTGCTTTCATTTTTTGTTTTTTGTTTTTTTGGTACTAGGGATCGAACTTGGGACCTTGCACTTGCAAAGCAGGTGGCAGAACCACTGAGCTAAATCCCCCACTGTTTGTATTGCTTTCACTGAGGCTCTCTGCCCTTGAGAGTTTTTTCTTTTTTCTTTTCTTTTCCTGTGAACTGTTCATTCATTTGGAGAATGACTTGTAAGAATGCCAGAGGTGTGGGGTGAGGGTGGCTTTCTCTAGCCAGCACCAAGGCCATCCCAAGCTGGGCGCGGGAGTGTTGTCAGGTAGTTCCTTTAGAAATAGCTCCCCAATCAAAAGTATTCGGGTCCTTCTTGCCATGAACAAAGAAATGGGTGAGACAAACCAAAAACAGTGCTAAAAGTTTATTTCAAAGTTGAGAGGCGAAGGCGTAACTGGCTCTGCAGAACAAAGTTGGGCTGAACAAAAAGGGAAAGAGAAAAAGAGCAAAACTAAAAGATCACGTGAAGAGTCACGATAGTGGACTCCTACTGGCTCTGGTCTCCTTTATGCCCGTCCATACCTGCAAGGATCTGGGAGGAGGTCTATATACGGGGCGCACCCTACCTCCTTTATCAGGAGGACTTTGGATCTACTGAGGGGAAGTTAACCTGGACCGTATATGCCAGGGCACCTGCTGGCGACCACTTCGTGGAGCATTTGAGTCCTCTCCGCTCTCCTCTGGCTCTGGCCCTAGCCTGGGGGTGGGGGTGGGGGTGGGGGACTTCCCGCAGCCCTCCGCCTCTGGCCTGCGGTGGGAAGCTTGGAAGAACAGAAAGGCTCGCCCCCCCACCCCACAAATTTCCTATGGCCGCTGTAACAAATCACCACAGGCTGAGCGCCTCAGGCAGCATAAATAACTTGCGGTTCTGGAGGTCAGAAGTCAGACACAGGTCTCAATGGGCTAAAATCAAGACAGCTACAGGGCTTTGTTCTCTAGAAAAAAACCTGTCTCCTCCCCTTTCTCAGCATGCAGAGGCTGCTGCCCTCCAAAGCCAGCAGTGGCCAGAACCTCCTCTAAGTGGCCCGGCTGACATCACCCTGCAGCCTCCCTCTCCCACTTTAAAAAATCCTCTAAAATTTTCATTAGCCCATGCTTGCCGTACACAATGCTGGCATTCCTTGTGTGGAGTTGGTGCGTGTACATAACACATCTCAATTCTTTTCTCATCTCCCGCCCCTCCATTCCTTGGTTCTCTTCCCTTTTGCAAAAGACGCATCTCCATGTTTCTTATTGTTTGTCTTTTATTTTGCTCTTTAATTTATATTCTGGGATTCTCATATAAGGGAAACCATACACTATTTTAGCTTGTGTGTCTGATTTATTTCACTTCACACTATGGTCTCAAGGTGCATCCACTGAACTACAAATGACTCAAGTTTATCCTTCTTCGTGGCAGAGTAGTACTCTCTGACATGTAAGTATCAGATTTTCTTGATCCACTCATCAGTTGGTGGGCATATAGGGCCCCTTCCAAGCTTTAGCTATTTTGAATTGTACTGCTATAAGCGTGGGTGTGCATGTATGCCCTTGGAATGATGCCTGAACTGTTTGGGGAAGACACAGTAGGGGTGTAATAGCTGGGTTGAGTGAAACTTCTAATTTCAGTTTTTTGAGGTATCTCTACACTGATTTCCATAGCGGTTGTACCAGTCTACACTCCCGCCAACAATGTGCCAGGCACGCTCTTGGGCACCACAGCACAGAGCCAGCAGAGAGGATTCCTGCCCTCTAAGCCTTGAGCACAGCAAGGAAGAAGGGCATTCGACAGTTTCAACCAACTATGGTGGGTGCAAGGGTTCTGGGGGCTTGTGGCCTGAGCTGGCGTCGAGGGCAGGGAGACACTGAAGCTGACAGAAGCCAGGCACTTGTTGAATGAAATGAGTATTTCACTCCCTGCTCTCTGATTTCTGTCTCAATGAAGCACCTCTCAGCCTCATCCTCCGGGGACCTGCTGTGCAAATTGGATGACTGTTCATCCTTAGCTGGCGAGATCACCAGGCCAAGCACTTGCTTCACGGAATGATCTTCCCTTACTTGCCACAATGAGCTGTTTGCTTCTGTGCTTCTCCACCCCACTGCAGATCTCCTTTTCCTCAGCTGTCCCTTCAAGCCTTGAATTGGGGCTCATTTCTTTTATACTTACTTGTACATGCAATGTCACCCACTTCTATGGGTTTATCCCCAAATCTTGTTTTAAAACAGTATTTTTTAAACAGGGTCTCACTTTGTAGTTCAGGCTGGTCTTGAACTTACTATGTCAACCAGGTTGGTCTTGGACTTTCAGTGATCCTCCTGCCTCAGTCTCCCGAGTGCTCAGATTTTAGGTGTACCACAAGTGGACCAAATCTGTTATCTGACTTTTTTATGAGCTTCAGGCCTAAACTCAGCCTCATCTTGGACACTTACCCTCCTCATATTCAGCAGGTTGGTCCCAGACTGGCTTCAGCACCACTCCCCTCTTCCTCCTCAGCCCATAGTCCCTCTTTCTGAAAATGGTACCACTTGCCACCTAGCTGCAGTAACCAAAAACCTAAGCACAGGCTGAGAGCATCCCTAATCCAAAGACCTGAAATCTAAAATGCTCTGAAGTCAGAACATTTCCTGTCTCAAGTATTTTCGACAAAAGATACACAATTTGTACGGTCTTTGGCTTTTTTCTCACCTCCTTTTCCCAGAGTCCTACTGATTCTTCAGTCTGCAGTTCTTGTCTTTACTCCTGGCTCAGACACCTCTGCTGAGTCAACTGAAGTGGCCTCCGATTGGTCTCTCTGTCCCCAGCTTCGCTGTCCTGTGACCCATCTTCCACACACAGCCCCAAGGTGCCCCATGCCCAAACACTGCTACCTCCGTCCCCCTCCACCGGGCCCGGGAACAGTACTGACCTGCTGCACCCCGCTTAGCACACCCGATGCTTCTGCCCATGTTGTTCCCGCCTCCGGTGGAGCTCTTTGCCTCTCATGGTTTCCCATCTACACAGCCTTGCGCAAGAGCTTAGTTTGTTCTGGACACATATGATAGAGGCTCCTTTTTTAAGCAGCCTGCTTATGAGAGTCACCTGAGCTGTGCGTGCCTGTGGTTCACTCACTTAGGCCATCTCCCCCCGTGGATATGCCATCACCTTCCGTCCCGTCAGAGAGATCCGAGTTGTTTCCGGCTATGACAGACAAGGCTGCATCTCATTTCTCAAGGTACCCTCTGTATTCAATGTCATGGGCTAGGTAGCCCTTGATCCTCCACCTGTCTACTGCTCTCCAAAGCAGTGTGCGAGGGCCTGCCAGACTTTGAAAGGCTTTGCCATATGCTAGTATGCAGTCGTAACTCAGTGTTTTGCATCCATTTTCCCAGTGACAGAAACCAAGTTCTCTCTTTTCTATACTCTTTAAATGTTTTTAAATATTTAAGACATACATGTTATTTTTGATATTCACAGTGAAATGCTTACTGTAGCAAACGAATGTATCTCTCATCTCAGTTACTCCCCTTTTGTGAGAATCCCTAAAATCTACTCTTGAGCAAAAACTGCAAATGCACTAAATATAATCCTCAGGATGACATCAGAACTCTAGACTTTTCTACCTTAAATTTTTTTTTAACCACAGAAGCTGGTTTAAAATATCTGAGTGGTGATAGGCAGGGTCTGGAGTGGTTGCCTGAGGTGGTTATGCATCACGGGTACTCCATCATCAGAACGTGCTAGACAGAAAGCGTTTTCTACTCTGCATCAGTTGTGCGTCCTGGTCAGCTGGCATCACAGTGCTTTTTACTGAGGGTCTCTGCATCTAAAAATAAAGACACTGGGGTTGCCAATGGGTCGTAAACTCCGCCGGCCATTTGTCAGTCAAAAATAGAGACAAAGGTTGCTGGTAAGATAACATGTGGAGTAGCCCCTAGGAAAAGAAAAGAAAATGGGCACCACACACATTTCAAACACATACACAGTTACACCCCTGGGCAAAGCGTGTTAGACTTTAGTTTCTATATTTATTACAGCAGGTCTCTAGTCATTATTGCCATGAAAAAGTTTTCAGGAAATTTCACAAAATTCTTTAAGCAATTAGCATTAGCTTTCTTCTTTTTATGGAGTGACACTTTGTTAATTTATGAAATATTTACAGCGTTTACAAAAAGCCAGAGAATGTCTAATAAAATTTCTTATACTTACAAAATTCATACATTATACTGCCATATTTGAGATGTCTTATTTGGTAGACCAATTAAACTGTGACATAAAATAATTTACAAAGATATATTTAATCTCTCTTAATTCATTGAAAACAAAACCATGTTAGCTATAAATAGTCCTTTACAAATCATTGTAAAACACATTAATTGTTTGAACTCTAGTCTTAGCTTTTACAAATATACTAAATGAATTAGTTCAAATAACAAATACAACTGTGCATTTAAAATTTCACTGAATACTACAAAACAAAACAACCTGAAAAAGCAAACTGCCCAGTACTTCAAGTAAAAATTTGTAGAACCAGTTTTTATGCATGTTTTCGGGGAGGGAAACCCAACACCATTTAAACTGAACTACATAAACAAAATACTTCCAAATACACTCAACAAATGTACATCCGGGGCATTTATTTCAGAGAATGATGCTCCAGCAGAGAGGCTCACACATCCCACATCCAAGGTTAACCCTACGTTTTGGCAGATCGGCTGCATTGATGAGAACCATGTTTGCGCAAACATTCACCAAAGCAGCAGGAGGAACCCAACATTCCCACAGTGCTATGTATCAAACAGTGCTATATATGGGGTTTGCCACAACCTGAAAACAATTCAGAGTTTTGGGCAAGCTCATGAGAGAGTCTAGAAAGTAGAACTGGCAACATGAAGAAAAATCAAATCATATTTAACTGGGTCCCATCAGTTTAATATAAAAATATGCTTCTCCTGAAAATTAGGGGAAAACCTTTTATATTCCCAAATTTCAAAATAATGAAAAACTCACCTACAGAGACAGCTATTTCTCTTTAAGTCACCACTTAGGATGGTATGAAAGTTGGCAATTATTTTACACGTTGCTTCTGAAGAATGCCGAGGAAGCTGAGCTTAATTTGGTTTTGGCAGAAACACCCACCTTTCACATGTGGATTCATTTCAGAGAAATCAAAGCAACTTCTGTCTTATAAGCATCATGAGGAAAATCCCCTGGACAAACATTTTCCCCCTCTGATTTAAAATAATGCTGTTGCAATTAAGCCCACAAAATACATATCATATATGTAGCATTTCTATAGAGATAAATTAAATTTTATCTCTCAAAAACTGCTTTCTACAGGTGTTAGGATTTTCCAGAACCTCCTCTTGGATCCTTTCTTCTGATTGCCGTGGGGACAATGTAGTTTTCTTGTAATAGGTATTCTAGAAGGCACATCTTCAAGAGTTTAAGGTAAGGTTAGCTCAAGATCTACATGGAGGCAAATATTTTACTCTACTTTGTACAGATGCCCACAATTATTTCCTTTATTCTGAGCTTAGATGAAGTGCCAGGGTTCCCCCTCAGAAGTGAGTTTGCACATGGGGCATCATTTGGGAAGGGGAGGTTGGGGGGTCTGAAAGCTTGGCTGAGTTGGCGAGCTGCAGCTCCTCCAGCCGCTTGATGTAGTCGTCACGCAAGGCCAGGAGCTCCATGTAGCGCTGCTCCACGGGATTTGGCTGCTGGAGAGAATCAGGAACATGAGTTACACCTTATGCAGCCACACGCCAAGAACACATCTGCCCACACATCTGCTGCAGCCACTACCTTGCAAATAAACCCTTTTCACCAAGGGTTAATATGACACATATGTTCCTTCACACTGCACCACTGACACACAGGAAATGGTACTTCGAATCCTAAAACACCCAGATATCCATCACCAAGAAATAAGCAATGTATGCATTTCTTCACCCATGCACTGCCATCTTTAAAACTCTATCAACGCAGACAGAGCTCTGATCTCCCATGTCCCTGTCTCCAGACCTGCTTGCCCTCTTTCACTCTGAAGGACAATGGTTCTTAAATGGCCCACTTGTCCATGCAAATTGTGACTCTTCTCTGAGAAGTGAGTATCCAAAAACACACAGTATGTGTCCTTTAGATCTCGTTCATTTGATATCACTGCCTCTGCCATGTATTTATGAGCGATATTCTGACCCTATATTATTTTCTGAATTTGATTCCTGTTGGATCCCACTGAAGGAACTGATCAGTGGATCCCCATGTGCCCTAGCTGAGGGTAATCAGCATGCAATGCTGTACTGAGCACCCTTGCACACACATCTCCTTACATACATTTCCTTGCACACACATGCGAGCCTTTATTTCTCCAAGGAATCCTCCTAGGGTGTGGGACTGCTGAGAGGGAGTGTGGTCTCTTCAACCTCACCATATGCTGCCAAATTGCCACTGGTGGGACCATGGCTTCCCACTCCCTGGCAGCTCCTGTTGCCTGCACACTCACCAGAAATTGGGAGCAGATTTTTTTTTTTTTGCCAACTCAAGGACTTTTCTATGGTACATCATGGTGGGCTGAGTCTGCATGGCTCTCGCCACCACCTGTCCAGTAGCTTACTACCCATGTTAACATGTGGCATGGCTGTGAGTCCTGGGTGTGCTCCTTACTGGCTGGACAACTAACCTTCTCGGAGCCTCCACTGATCTATCTGGAAAATGGGAATCAAACCTGCATGAACCTTACAGCTTCATTGTGAGAGAGAATTGAGTTAATAGTTCTTTTACTATGGTTTCTTGGATGGATAAATAGGGGACTGATGGTTTAAAGGCAGAAGTTGTGCTGTAGCATAAGGCAATTCTTTCTAGCATGTTCATTTTTTCAACTTTTGCACTGGGATATAAATCACACACAGTGTGCACATCTTAAAATGTTTAGCTCAACCAATCTCTACAGAAGCATATGAGGTGCGATAGAAAACAGTGAATGTTTAAAAAAACCCCAATTTATTAGAGGAACAGATACATTGCCACGAATCGCCTTCAAAATACCCCCCCAAAACACTTATCCCACTGTTCTTGCCACTTTCTGAAGCACTTCTGGAGGCCCTCTTTCCTGAGTGTCTTTACTTGTACTGTTGTGGCTTCCTTGATGTCCTGAGCTGATGCAAAACATTGACCTTTCGTGGTCATTGGACTTTGGGAAACAGCCAGAAGCTGCATGGCACCAAATCCAGTGAATAAGGTGGATGAGGACACACCACCAAGTTTTTACAAGTCTACCTTCCTGTTGGAAAGCAGCACTCATCATCCCCGCACCCCCAGTACTGGGGATCAAACTCAGGGCTTGGTGCTTGCCAGGTAGGCATGGTACCACTGAGCTACACCTCTGGGCCACTCACCATATTTTTGATCACACCTTGTAAAGACAACCAAGAAAGAAGAATTCCAGAAATGCTTCAGAAGGTGGCAAGAATGATGGGATAAGTATGTTTGAAAAGAGTGTAAGTATTCTGAGGGGCATTCACGGCAATGTGTCTTTCATTGTAATTTTTAAAAATTTTAAGCCGGGCATGGTGGCGCATGCCTGTAATCCCAGCACTTGGGAGGCTGAGGCAGGAGGATCTCTGTGAGTTCAAGACCAGCCTGGGCTACATAGTGAGTTCCAGGTCAGTCTCAACTACATAGTGAAACCCTGTCTCAAAAAAAAAAAATTAGATACACACTATATATGTTGATCACACCCGGTACATTACGTATTCAGTTTCTGGGACAAGATACGTGACTGAAGATCTCCACAGAAAGTTAATGTTTTGAAGTGATCAAGAGCAAGCTTCCCAGAAAGCCTGAGCAACATACGAAGACATTACAAAAAAACCTGAAGGTTTTCCTTTGGCACATGTAGTGGCTTCCAGAATAGTCCTGCATTCAGCTACACTCAACTATCTGCCAGAGCTGTGAGCCCCAGCTGTGCGCCTGTGTCTTAAGTGTCCCTCTGCTCTATCTTGGGAGAATACTCATCATGAAATTTAGGGCCCACTCTAAATACAGGCTGAATATCACTTTGAGATTCTAAACTTAATTACAAGTACAAATACCATTTCCCTAAGTAAGGTCACAGTCACAGTTGCTGGGTAGAAATAGCTTTTTTGGGGGGAGGTGGTGCCATTTAACCCACTACAGGTTGCTACAAAGTGAATTGGCTAAGGGCAAGTATAAATGTAACTGTTATGGTTTATATCTAGATGACTCCCCTAAAGCCTCATGTGATCACAAGCCAGACCCTTTGGAAGGTGATTGGATTTTAGGAGTTTATAGCTGCCTTACTGTTAGGAGGTGGGGCCTGGTGGAAGAGGCAGGTCAATGTGGGCATAACTGGGAAGCTCTATCTCCCTTCCCAGCTCCTCCTTTGGCACGCTTTACTTCCTGAATCCATGAGATAAACAGCTTTCCTCCGCCCAGGCCCTTCTACTATGCGGCTTCTGCCCTGGAGCCAGCTGACTGCAACCTTTACAAAACAGGAGCCAAAATAAACTTTTCCTCCTCTAATTTGGTGGTGTTCGGTATTGTATCTCAGTGGCAAGGAAAATAACTAAAGCAGATTTTGGTACCAGAAAAGTGGGGTCATTGCTGTGACACTACCTGGCCATGAGGTTTAGAAGCCTTTGGAATTGATTTGTGGAATTTTGGAAAGGTATGGAGATGCTGGCTGGACAAGAAACCCTAGAATGCTGTAAGATATGTTGGATAAGAGATTCTAGTCAGAGCTCAGAAGATCAGAAGGCTAATAAAAAGGTAGATGGTAAAGACCAGGCTTAGGAGGTATCAGGAGGACTCTACTGGTAGTTGGACTCCAGGCCATGTGTTATGCTTGGCAGAAAATTTGTCTACATTTTGCTCATGCCCTGAGACTTTGTGGAAGACTGAGATTAAAGGTGGTAGACTAATCTAGTGAAAGAAATTTCAGGGCAGCCTAATATTCATGCTGTAACATGGATACTGCTTGTTGCTTCTGGCCAGGTTTATAATGAAAGCCAGGAGTAAAAAGTCCATTTGAAAGGTTTTTTAGCTTGGACAGAAAAGAAGTCTATGCAAAAGTGGTATCTTGAAGAATAGGGTCACAGAAAAGATTTTAAAAAAGCCAAGTACTTTACAACAGGACAATAGAAAAGATGGCTTGAAGGCTGAACTAGTAAGAACCACCCTTCACAGGCTCAAAGATGGAAAAAAGTGATTTTGCTTTGAGAAGAAAGCTAGAGCTGCAGGGCCTACCACTCAAGAACAGCTGCATAGGGCACTGATTCCCCACTTCACAGAGTTCAGCCATCCAGGCACTAAGAGGCCTCTATAGCCATGACCCGGGGGGGGGGGCTTGGCTCTTCTTGAGCTGTCAACAGACCTTGGTGTGGTGCTGGTTGTATGCACATGCAGAATACAAGAGTTGTGGGGTTGGGGAAAGCTTCTACCTAGGTTTCAGAGGAAGGCCTGGGAGGCCAGGCAGTGCGCCCGAGAGGGCAGTGCTTCCAGCTGTGAGAGTGAAGCTGAAAGAGCAGTGGAGACCCTAGGAAGTTGGAAAAGCCAGGAATGTCTGAGGAGAGCTGCAGAGAATAAGCCAACACTAAAGAGAGGCCACGAGGGCTGCAACCACCAGCAATGCTGTAGAGATGGGACTACCCAAACCCTTTGGAGTTCACAGCTTGCCACAGCTTTCCCTAAGTACTGGACATGGAGCAATAAGATGTAATGTATGCCCTGCTGGGTTTAGTTCTTGCTTTGGTCCAATTCATTTCTATTTTCCTATTCTTCCCTGTGCTATTATATGTTACCAATGCTTAACTTTCTTTTTAATATTACTGGTGCTCATAGCTCATAGTTTGCCTTAAGTCTCAGAGGAGACTTTGGAATTGGGATTTTTCAGCAATGCTGGAACTGTTAAGACTTTAGGGCTGGGGATTTAGCTCAGTGGTGCCGCCACTTGCCTCTCAAGTGCAAGGACCAGAGTTTGATCCCCGGAACCAAACCAAACCAAACCAAACCAAACAAAAAAAACAGGCTTTGGTGACTCTTAGAGATGGACTAAATGCCATTTGTACAAAGAGATATAAATGAGTCTTTTGGGGGCTGGGGCAGAATGTTATGATTTGTATCCAGATATCCCCCTAAAGCCTCATGTGATTATAGGTAGGACGCCTGGAAGGTGCTTGCTTATAAAAGGGGCATTATAGTTGACTTGCTTCTAGGAGGCAGGGCCCAGTGGAAGAGGCAGGTCACTGCTGGCCTCACACAGTTTATCCTATCTCCCTCACTGGCTCATCCCTGGAATCTCTCTGCTTTCTGTTTTATGTTTTTTTTTTTTTTTTTTTCTGGAGATTGAATTTGAGACCTTATACTTGTGAAGCAAGCAGCAGAACCACTGAGCTAAATCCCTAGTCCTCTCTCTGCTTTCTGAATGCCATAAAGTGAGCAGCATTCCTCTGCCCAGGCCCTTCCACCATGCTGTTCTGTCCTGAAGCCAGCTGACTAGACTGCAACCTCTATAAAATGTGAGCCAACATAAACCTCTTTAAGCTGTGGGTGTTAGACACTGCACCTCAGTGATAAGGAAAGTCACTAAGACACCCAGTGATCTACTCGGATTGCTGTCTCCATTAGTGCTCTGGTCACCAAAGTCCATTAGTTCTCTTCTCCTAATCCTCTTTCTGAAATCACTGCTGTTCTCAGTGTGGATTTGTACTGTGAGGTTTTCCAGAAGTGAATACACAGCATCAGAACAGGAATGCTTCTAACACCTAGTAAATGTTGCTTACTGATCTCTTTTGTCCATTTTTCTCTCTTATGTAGCCAACAGAGGGTCAGATGCTCAGGACCAGGGAAAGAGAAAGCTGGTGCTCATGACCCTTATTTCCAGCAGGGGGAGCCAGACAAACAAGGAATAAAATACCTTGAGTGGGAATGTTTGCAGCTGATCTGTGACAGAGAAAAGGTGAGCAGGGCAAGAGGGTGGGGACTGATGGGGCACTGGTTACTCTCTCAACTGGGTGTATGGAGGAGGCTTCACTGAAGGAAGAGGGGTCTGGGTAGATATCTGTGTGAAGAGAAGCAGAGAGGCCAGTGTGGTGCGAAACGTGTGAAGAAAGAGGCCAAGATATCAGAGAGGTAGAGGGTGGAGTAGGTGCCACAGGGGGACCTCAGGGACAGGCTCAGAGGAAGTAAGGGCCCCAGCATCCAGCTGAAGGGTCGCTGCCACATGGGGACCGCAGTAGGTGGAGGAGGTCTGCTCAGGAGAGCTGGGATGCTGGTTACGCTGGGAAGGCGAAGTCCACCGGCTCCTCCTGACAACTGGTGTGAGGTGTGAGACAGAACAGAGTCCAGGATGTTGCGGGCAGGGAGATGGGGAACACAGCAAGAGGGGAGGCATGGGGCACCTGAGGGGTTCTGTCTGGATGCACTTCCTGAATGAACAGTCTGTTCTTTCTCCCATGCACTACAAGGCCGTCTCCTTTCTGCACCAAGTCTCTATATCTATGTGGGTCTATTTCTGACTTCTGCTCTGTTCCGTGTGAGTCTTGACATGCAGTAGGGTGCATAAGTTCTTCCTCAATAGTCTACTCTAAAATGGCCTTTGTTTTGAAAATCTCCCTTTTTCATATGAATATCAGAATCCAGAATCGGTTTGAATATTAAAATTTGCATGCAGTGGTGCCCGTAGTATGAGACAAGAAAAAGAAATCAGAACAAAATCATTTGTGCAGGTGGTGTGATTGTACAATTAGAAAACTTGAATGAAGCAAAAAGGTAGAAACAAAAAGATAATTCAGCCAAGTAATGGGTGCAAAATATACAGAAGCCTTTAGCCTACAAACAGACAAAAACCACTCAGAGGATGTAACTGGAGTCCATCCGGTGGAATAAAGACCAAGTAACTAGAATTTGCAATCCAGCGGCTTTAAATGTTATATGTCAACTTTCCACTTGGGAAATGAGTTAGGAAGGAAAGTGTGGGCCAACTCAGCATGGTGCTGGAGCGAGCAATCAGCTAGTTATACAAGTATTTCAGGCTTCGAACATTTTCCTATTCAGATGCCTTTTGAAGTTGCTTGGAGAAGTGACTTTATGGCAGCCTGTTAATATGTCTGTTCAGTTCTCATCCTTTCGTTCCTACTATTAAGAACCCGAACATATCCCATGTAAGCCTGCAGACGGCTACATGGAAGGCAGTGGTTCCCAAAGTGTCCTATGAGGGTCACTGGCAGCCGAAGGTCCTACTCAGGCTGACCATGTGACTTCCGGTGTGAGTCATTTCCTCATAGTATAAGTGCTAAAGCTGCTATCCGTAGCCTGGTCTTAGGTCTCAGCAAAGGCCAGTGGATTTTGCTTTTGAAGTCTGACAACTCAGTAGGAGGGGTCTGTGTATTCTTTGTTTCAACATCTGACAGCAGATTGCAGAGCACTGAACATTGCAGGTGTCCAGGAGCTGTATTCTTTGGCTCACACGACTGGATAACAAACGTTTACATGACTAAGTACATTCTTTCAGGTCTCTTTTGATGTGTATATATATATATACACACACACACACACACACACACACATATAGATGTAAATGTTTCCTGGCACGAGGATTAATCCCTGGGCCTTGTGTGTACTAGGTAAGCACTCTCTCACTGAGCTGTACCCCAGCTCCTACATTATATGATTTTAAAAGTCCTATGTGATTTGACTTAAATCTATTTCTGTATGAAATAATGTTCTACATATAAGCGGATCTTTAAGAAAGCCTAATGTACTTAATCCACACCTCTATTATCAGATCGGTCCCTGTGTATTACAATCATCGGCTTATATTCCTGCCTGCCCCCGCCAGCCTGCTGCTTCCATGTGGGCAGGGACCACCTTTTCCTTCTTTTCTTATCTTTCTTCTTCTCTGTTTCTCTGTCTTTCTCCTTCCTTTCTGTCCTTCCTGCCTTATTTTTCTTTTTTCTTTCTTATTCGCAGTACTAGGGCTGAACCCAGAGCCTTCACACTGAGCTACATCTTCAGCCCTTTTCATTTTTTGAAACAGGCTTTCACTAAGGTGCCCAGGCTGGGCTTGAACTTGAGATCCTCTTGCCTCGGCCTCCCAGAGTGCTGGGATTATGGTGTATACCACCATGCCCTGCCTGGCAACCACCCCTTCCTAGTCTGTTTCCCCCAGTAGACGACCATATGAAGTGCAGGGGACACCAGGATGCTTCATATTTAGAAAATACAGAGAAGATACTTTCTTTTCTGAGGCAATGCCACTGGCTCATAATAAAGAGCAATCACTCTGTCAAAGTAAAAACCTCTACCAGCGGACGGACATTCCTATCTGGCCCCGTTTCATTTTGCCAAACCCTGTGATAGAGCTGGGGGTGGCGGCACATTCCTGTAACCCCAGCACTCAGGAGGCTGAGGCAGGAGGATCACAGTGAGTTCAAGTCCAGCCTGAACTACACAGAGAAACCTTGTCTTAAAAAGTAAATGAGTACAAACGCTATGAGGATTAGGGAGATAAACATATCATAGTAAGTTTTTCTAAGGATGTGTCTTTGAACTTGATTTTGTCAGCAAAAACAAAACCCACAAAAAACAAACACAACCCCCCAACCAAAAAATAAACTTAATGTGTCACACAATTACCATTGCTACCTTTCTATATTCAAGAATGAATTGCTCTGAATTCCTTGAATTTCAAGAACCTCTCCAAGCACAAATGGGTGCAATATTGCAGAATCTGTACAGACACTGTCAAAACTTGCTAAATGCCAAGGATTTTTAAAGCCACAACAAGGACAGAACAGGCTCATTTTATAGGGTATACACAGTGCTCATTTAGGCAATATTTTTAATTAGAAAAAGCACGTCCTCCTTAAGAGCGGTAGGGACTCCTGTGTACTTCTAACTTGATATTCTAAACAGCAGAACAACTGCTAAGTAAATTCTCTCAATGTGCTGCTCAAATCCCAAACGAAACAAGTGAATGTTCTCAAGCTTTGGACCCTGTCACATTTCAAACATTACCACATTGCAAAAGCCTTTCATGAGAGTGGCAGGGACTTTGAAATTCGGGTGCCAGCTCGAAGCGGGCATCTCCCCAGCAAGGAGGGGCCAGTGTATGAGTGGAATATGCAATGTGGGGATGGGTGGCAGCCCTAGATCTTCGCTGCCGGCCACTGCCAGCAGGACTGAAGCCGGGGCTGGACCGTGAGAACAGGTGCTGGGCCACCCAAACCGCAGGGCAATGTGTGAGCCTTCGTAAGAGGCTATGAGGAGACTGGGTATTTATAATGCTTGAAACAGCCCCGTAAGAGAAAGCAGTTCTGGGCCAGCACAAATGGGCCGTTTTGTCTTCTGATTTTGGATGCAGTGTGGGTGGGAGAATGGAAAGCCCAAGGAGCTGTACTAAAACGTGGAGTCTTTCAATTCAAAAACCTTTACTGCCACTTTTGACTGACAGGTTGCCAGCCGTGTCTGCTACCCATTGACAGGTCGAGTGTCTTTGTTTCAGACAGAAACCCTCAGTAAAAATCACTACAGCTGGGAGCAGTGGTGCATGTCTGTAATCCCAGCACTTTGAAAGGCTCAGGCAGGAGGATCACAAGTCCAAGTCTTGCCTGGGCATCTTAGTAAGCCCCTGTCTCAAAACAAACAAACAAAAATATTTAAAACAGGCTAGGGTCGTAGCTTAGTATAAAGGCCCTGGATCCAATCTCCAGTAACCCCTCAATGCCCCACACTGCATATTTTGATGCTAGCTGACTTACTACATAGACCTGAACCAGAGAGGGAAACATATTTTTCCCCCTTACCAAGATTATCAGCATCTAGCTGATGTAAAGAACATTCTGATGACAGATGTGAGGTATCCTATGATACATAGCCACTTCAAGTGATTACAGGAAACCTCTGGCTATGAAAACACAGAAATTTTCTAGTCCTTTAAAGCAGCAAGTGTTACAGTAAAACATCACAGCTGCCAGGTGTGGTGGTACACACCTGTAATCCTAGCCCCTCAGGAGGCTAAGGCAGGAGGATCACAAGTTTGAGCCTAGCCTGGGCAACTTTGTGACTCTGTCAAAATAAAAAATAAAGAAAGAGCTCGGACTGTAGTGCAGCGCCAGAGTGCTTGCCTAGCATCTGTGAGGCCCTGGGTTTAGTTTCCAGCGATGTAAAACAAAACAATTAACAATTATAGCATTCACAGTGGCAGTGGAATTTAAGTTTAAAATACATGGCACAGTAAAACAATGTTAAAGGTGAGTTTAAAAACAACTATCTGACTCCGGTATTTCTCTTTATGCTTTAAAAAAACATACTAAATACTATTAAGTCCAGAAAAAAGCGTGCAGTTGCTCTGGCTGTGTACTAACAGTGTTATTTCACTTACTTGTTGCTTGATTCTGGGGTTCCACCTAATGTAGTAATTCACCCAGAGTTCCAAGTGACGCATACTGGCAACTGGATATAAAACTCGATTGATTTCTTTTGTATAGAAGGGGTTTTTGAATTTCTCTTTGCTGCTGTTGATCATTGACCACAAAGAAACTGTTCTTTCTGGGACTTTCTAGAGAGAAAGGGAGAGAAAGTGGGAAGCCTAAGTAAACTTGCCAACGCACAAACCTTTCTGAAGCCCATGGCAATACAGTTCAGAACCAAGTGGAGTCGTGCGCACTTCCGTTACCCCTGATAGCTCCCAGACACTTACCCGTATTTGCATAGGTAATGGCCTGGCCACTGTTCCTGCCAGGAGACCAGTGCAGGACACTACACCATTAAATGCAATTTGCTGACCTAAAGAGACTATTCCTGGTGAGGCAAAACACTTAGGAACAGATGGGCAGTACATTCTTTTGAATTTACCGAAAAGAAAAAAAATCACTGACTTTTAAAAATTTGTCTGCCGGGCGTGTGGTGGCGCACGCCTGTAATCCCAGCACTTGGGAAGCTGAGGCAGGAGGATTGCTGTGAGTTCGAGACCAGCCTGGGCTACATAGTGAGTTCCAGGTCAGCCTCAACTACATAGTAAAACCCTGTCTCCAAAAAAATTGTGTTTCTTATAGAACGATGAAATCTTAGCCTATGTCTCCTCGACAGTAGGCATTTGGACATAAAATTATTTTAATCAAACATCCAGATGCTTAATCTACATCATATCAACATCAAGGTATTTGCAAACATCTGGAGAACTAATAACACAGTCTTCACTTTTTAACTTTTACTTGGTATCCCTTATCTCAAAAAAAATTCCCATTTTCACTGCTTTTGAATCAGAGCTCTTTACTGAATTTTGACTATAAAATGCAGAAAAAATGAAGCTTGGAAATAAAAAAAAAAGAATTAAAACTATCAATGGTGAAATCCAAAACTGTTCCTAGTAACAACTTCAATAAGGAAATACCAAAAAGCTAAAAATTGAAAGCTAAAAAGAACGCTCGAAATAAGTGAATAAAGAAATTTCTTTAACATATGTTCATTAACACAAAGAACACTAATAATAGCATCATTTTGCCTTCCTTTGAATTGTCCTAAAATGTTACAGGTACCTTTCCTGTGTAAAAGTGTAGCTTGCATTGTGTTTATGCATTCTTATTTATTTTTATGCATATGCAATTTGAAACAGTTAGTTTAACCATGTTGTCGTGGGAAAAAAATCAATTTCTCACTTCACCCCAGAAGCAACTGTGTTTGATTTTTCCTTGCTGAAGTGTGACTGCCACGAAAACATCCTATCTGTCTAAGGTATACAACATGATTTATCTAGACTTTGTGGACTGCATGACTGATTGCAGAGAGGGTCTGGCCTCAAACAACCCTTCTGCCTCAGCCTCCCCAGTAGCTGGGCCTTCGGGTGAGCCTGGCCAACATGATGTTGTGACATACATGTATACTGTGACATAACCACACAAGCAGGTTTCTGAAAACCAGTACATTGTCTTTATTTGCAGTCACACGTGTGGGCCACAGCACACCAGAATTTCTTGTCCTGTCTATGACTGTGACACAGTACCCCTGGTCAACCTGTCTCCATCTCCCTTTCAGCCTACTCTCCCAGCCTCGGTAATCACCATTCTACTCTCAACTTCCATGGAATCCACTGTTTAGATTCCACACAGGAAGGAGTCTTTCTGCACCTGTCTTATTTCTCTTAACACAATGGACTCCATTTTTATCCATGTTGCTGCAGATAGGGATTTTGTCTTTTTTACACCTGAATACTATTTGGGTTGTTTCCATTTCTTGGCTACCACAAATACTGTTGCAACGAACAGGGGAACGCACACGCCTCTTGAACAGACTGTTTTCATTTCCTGAGGGTATTTACCTAGGAGTGGGACTGCTGGGTCATTACGGTGGCTCTATTTTTAATCTGCTAAGGAAGTGTCACACTGTCTTCTATAATGGCTGCATCAATTTGTGTTTTTTTAAGTGGTTTATTGGGTACTTTTCTCCATCTCTCTGAGTAACATGCTTTTATTGTTATCCCTAGTGATAGGCATTAACTTCTGACGCCATCATAATCCGAGTGTGTTTCTTTCCCACTCCTGCCATACTCACATGCTTTCTGTATTTTTTCTGTCACATTATCGCCAATACGTAGCATAGCTTTGATTAGATCTGTGTTTATCAGTCAGATTCCAATGACTAAGCACATGCTGTTTACAGCTAGGGCATGCATTCCCTCTGTGGAGATTACTTTCATTTTCCTGCACACATTTTTCATTTCCACTTGATTTCACAATTGTCTCTTTGGTTTACTTTTCTTGGCACTTACTGACTCAACCTCAAACTCTCCCTTCCACATGTCACTCGCCCCTTGAGATGATTAGACACACGGGGTATTCTGCGCTTCATCTGTGGAGGTGCTCCAATCGGTACTAGTGGTTCTGAGCCTTGTGGTCAGTTCCCCTCTAGAGTCTCTTTTCTGTGTCACTCCATAGGCACCCTCTGCCTTGGTCTAGGCCAGTGATGGCGAACCTTTTAGAGCTTTCAATGACACAGCCTGCTGTGGCACGCATGCCATAGGTTCACCACCACTGCTCTAGGCAGTCTTTCTGTTTTCATTGAACGCATATTTCAGTTGCTTCCAGAGAAAGGGTGAGCCATGGGAGGATTCTTGATACCATGTGATTCTGAGAATATCTTTGTTCTATCTTCACATTTGGTTAACAATTTGATTGCTGTATGTATTAGCCATCCTCCAGCCACTGGGACACAATGCCCAACACCCACACCTTAAAGGAGGAGGTTTAACGTGGCTCACAGTTGCCAGGGTTTGGTCCATGGTTAGCTGGCTCCAGGGCAGTAAGGGCATGGTAGAGGAAAGCTGCTTACCCCATGGCAGCCCCAAAGCAGAGGGAGAAGGGAGGAGCCAGCGATAAGAATACACCTTTCAGGTCACACCCCTCAGCAACCCACTTCTTCCAACCAGGCCCTACCACCAAACATGTAAGACCCTTTGGGGGGCATTTTAGATCTAAACCATAACACTATAGAAAGCTAGGTGGAAGACATTTTCATTTAAAATTCTGAATGTAATGCTCTATTGACTTCTAATCTCCAATATTGCTGTCGAAGAAAGTCTTCCTGATTTCTGTTGCTTTGCATATATAGGTTCACTATCTCTTACCCAAAATGCATGGGACCAGAGGTGTTCTGGATTTAGGTGTTTTCAGATTTGGGCATATTTATATACATATAATGAGACTTCTTGGGGAGGAGACTCAAGGCTAAACATGAAATTCATCGATGATTCCTATGGACCTTACAGACAGAGCCTACATTACACAGCATTTTAATGTGCCCATGTTTTGACTGTGACCTGTCACATGAAGTCAGGTGTGAAATTTTCTACTTGTTCCATGTCCATGCTCAACACTTTTGGATTCTGGAGGATTTTGAATTTTTGGTTCAGGGATGCTCAACTTATAACCCATTCCCTTTTTTTTCTTTGGAACTTGTGGGATCTTCTCTTTGGCCCTGGTGATCAGAAACTCCATAAAAACAATATTTTCATCTAACTTGCTTGACACTTGGCAAGCCTTCTAATATGAAAACTCACTCAATTCTGAGAAATACTCTCAAATTATTTCTGTGATGTCCTGCCCTCTGCTTTCCCTACTTCTTCTTTGTGCGACTGCTTTTATTTGGATATTGGACCTCCAGGACTGATCTGCTAATTTCCTTCTCTTCATTTTCTCTGTTTCTCTTCACTGCTTTCTGGGAGATATTTTCAACTTTATCTGGCAACTCTTCTGAGTTTTGTAGTTTCAAAGTTCATTTCTGATCTCTACATGTTCTTTCCAAATAATATCTAATTTGTGCTGCCACTATTTTTATCTTTCTTGGGCTGCTGAATGGTGGTCTCTTGCCTACATCTCTACCCCTACATAGTGACTCTTTTGCTCCTCCTTGGCTGTCTGTTATTATTTAAGAGCAGAAAAGGGAAGAGTTTCTTGGGAGCTCTGAAATCTTATCATCTGTGGGTGTCACTGTGCGGAATACCTACTTACTTGTTGGTACCTTTAGATCCTCCTTCTTATAAAACTCAGTTTCTCCAGAGATATTTTAAAAATTGAGGCAAAATTCACATACACAGAAGTTATCATTTTAACCACTATAGACTTTAGCAGTTTTTAATCTATTCACAATGTTATGCAGTAACCACCTCTCTCAGTTCTCAGCACTCTTTTTCCATCAGAAATTCCACACACCTTAATCAGATGCTCCCCATTCTCCCTTCTCCAGCCCCCCAAAACCAGTCTACCTTCTGTCCCTACAGATTTGCCTGTTCTGGATATTTCACGTAGATGGAATTGTACAGTATGTGGCCTTCTGTACCTGGCTGCTTTCACTGGGAATAATGATTTCAAGGATTATTCACACTGTATCATGTTTCAGTACTTTTTATGGCTGAATACTACTCCACCGCATGGATATGGATGGACAAGTTTGTTTGGTCATCCGTCCCCTTGACAGACATCTGGCTTGCTCCCCTCCTTTGTCTACTGTGAACACACACATGTGCAAGCGTTTGTTTTCAACCTGTTTTCAGTTCTTCTGAGTTCATGCCTGGAAATTTCTAGGTCATATGATACCCTGGGTCTATATTTTGCTTCCTGAGGAACCACCAAGCTGTGCAGCAGCTGCACCACTGTCCATCCCCACTGCCCATTTCTGAGGGTCCCCATCCTCGCTGATAGAGATGCTTCTTTTGCATCCCTACCTGGACAACAAGGACCTGGCTCCGGAATGCTGGGGGTGAGTGGGGAGAGGGCTAGGGCTGGCGTAGGGCAGCACTTCTCTATCTAGCCTCTCAGGAAGGGGCCCATGCCCAAGTCCTTAGCTGCAGAGAGCGAAGGGGCAGACCTGCACAGCTCATTCGAAATACACCTCAGTTACCCTCCCCTGCTACCCCAGATCCCTCCCTGGCAGAGTGCAGCCCAGAGGGCCTACAGTGCAAGGTGGGCTGGTTCTTGGCTTCCACATTATGTACACTGTACGTCTGAGATTTGTTTTTCCCAAGCTCAGTTACTTCCCACTTACTCCTGGCTTTCCAGTTTCTAAAAGTTTGACGCTTTCTCCTTTTCTCTATCCTTATGGGTTCATGACCTTTAGAAAATTCCCTTCACTGACATTTTCATGGCGTTTCAGAAGGGAGAAGTAACATACTTTCAAAGTGATCCTGCTCCTTGAGGTAAAGCTGGTGTCTTAGGAGCAAGCATATTCTTATCGTACAGCAGACTAGATACATGTTGGTGACCCTTTACAAAAGACATTAGCATTTTTACTCACCTGTCTTTCTCGAACAGATTCACAGTTGAATAAGAAAGTACCAAATCGGCAGCTATACAGATGATCCAAAATTGTAATCAAAAAGCGTTCATTGAATTCAAAAGCCGTAGGGAACTAAACAGACAAACAAAAGCAAGCAAGCATAAAAGAGTGAGACTAATCTTTCTAAGATTGCAAAGATATGTAGTAGGAGTGACAAAGTGTGGCCAATACTGTGTGCTCTGGGAAAGAGAGCAAAGGTGTGAACTCGTTTTTTGCCACTTTATAGGACTGAGAAGTTTAGATAAGTGTCAGATAAATTAATAAAGATGAAAAGGTGGGCAAAGTCCAATTTTCTAGGTTTTTCTGGGCACACAGGATAGTTGAAGTAATTTAGGGTATTATAAGTTAGCAGACATGCCTATATATAAACACCAGTGTAGAATACATACAAAAGACAACCTGGTATTTTCAGTTCCACTGATCTTCCATTAGTAGAGATAATGCAGTTAAAAATTTAATTTTTAAAACTTTATTACGGAGAATTTCAGACATAGCAATAGTAGCATCAATAAAAACAAACTGAAAAAAAAAAACTTATCTTAGGTAATTTATGAATTTGGCAAAAAAAACCCCAAAAAACAAAAAACCCAAGAAACAAAAAAACAAATTGAACCTCTATGTACCCATCCCTTTGATTCAACAACTACGACCACTATTATTGCATTGCAATCTCTGCTCTGCATTATTCTGGGGGAAATCCCAGATATTATAACAAAATATATGATCTAACCATTTAATTGAGTTTATTTTCATTCCATATATTCCTTACCTGTTTTGACATCTGCCATACACAATCAATAAACTGGAGAAAAATAGGAGATCGGTCAGCATCGGTGTGGTTTTTATCACCATGACCTATTCTCTGAAATGAATTGGTGAAGATGATTTGTATTAATTCTTGGGTAAAGTATATAATCCACAAAATGTGACAGTACAACTCTGCACCCTGCTTTCTAGATGGCAAATTTCTTGGAGAGTAAACAGTATATGTTTCCATGGAAATAGACATAAATAACAGTAGTCTTCATAATGGAAATTAAGCATAAAAACTTCTATAAAATATCAATAAGAATAGGCAAAGCAACCAAACTCTGTGGTTGACACAATGACTTCATAGATTAGAATTTGGTACAAGTCCAGCACAACTGCAGGTAGAATGGCCTAGATTTCCCTGCACAATGTATTCCAAAACATCTGAAGTTCTTGCAGTCATGAATAGACCAACTTCAAAGATTTAAGATTTACAATCATGTCAAAGTATCATTATTAGAATTAAGTTATTTTTCTCTTAAAAACAAGACAAAACCCCAAATCTCACAATGCATTCATTTCCTAAGCAATGATTCTTCCTGTTTCAGAATGCATTCACATTATGAAATCTGGATGAAGGCTAATGTTTCTGAAAGTGATCTATGGATCACCAAGAGACTGGTTAAAAACGCTAATTTAAGGGGCATCTGGAAATAAGACCTGACATGGTGAATTTTAACAGGTTGTGTCAACAATGTAAAAATCATGCATCTGATAATAATAATATAAAACCTTAATCAAAAGTCTAACATTTCTATAAAATACATTTGGCCTAATAGCTAAAATATTAGTTCAGAAAAAATTAGCATCCTATCTTCTTCCTTTTATGCAATTTCAGTGTAAGCATTTCTGGGAAGAGTCTGTAAGACTGTCGGTGAAACACAGATACAGGCATCTTCTCAGACTTGCCGCACCCAAGAGAGCACACCTGTAAAGTGATTTTCATTTTAGTACTACATGCTACAATAATGAGTATTTGAAATCCCAAATGGCAGTGATCTGGGTTTTTAAAAATAACTTTATTTATTAACTTACAGATGCAAATTTATGTCCGAAACTTATCCACTCTTTTTGTACCAGGATTTCGAAGCCTTCAATGCTCCTGTAGAAACTGTCCAACATCAGCATGGCCAGGGAGGTTAGCTGAGCAGTCCTGTCCCAGCCGTCACTGCAGTGCACGAGCACAGAGCTCTTCCCGGAAGAAACTTTGTCTGCAACTTGAATGGCTCCTGTCAGAACCAGCTGGCAGAGAAAG
Source organism: Fukomys damarensis (assembly GCF_012274545.1). Taxonomy (NCBI): domain Eukaryota; kingdom Metazoa; phylum Chordata; class Mammalia; order Rodentia; family Bathyergidae; genus Fukomys; species Fukomys damarensis. The sequence continues at coordinate 124,878,490 of NW_022900951.1, read as the reverse complement.
ACGTGCTGTCAGGAGGGGGTGTTCAGGGCCTGCTTGCAGCCAAATGTGTGCTTTTTAACTCTAGCAAAATCCTGCTTTAAAATATCAATCAGCGATTAGAACACACACACACACACACACACACACACACACACACACAGAGAGAGAGAGAGAGAGAGAGAGAGAGAGAGAGAGAGAGAGAGAGAGAGAGAGAGAGAGAGAGACAGACAGGAGAATGGAACACCGGGAACCGTGAATCTGTTCATCTTGCCCTGTCTTCACAGACCACATTAGGATGTGCTCCGATGTTAAAAAAACGGCCGAACAGCCCTTCATGGATGTGACTGCAGTAGTGTGCTAGGGCTGCAATAACAAAGTACAAGCTGGGTTGTTTTCACAAGAGAAACTCCAGAGGCAGAAGTTCAAGAAAAGGGCGTTGGTGGAACCCTCTCCCAGCAGCTGGGTTTCATAGCAGCATAACTCCTGTCTTCACATAGCATGCTCCCTGTGCCTGTCTGTGACCAAATGTTCCCATTTAGTAAGGACATCAGTCAGACTGAAGCAGGGAATTGTGCCCTAAGGCTTATCTTAACTCATTCCATCTGCAAAGACTTTATCTCCAAATAAGGTTACATTCTGGGGTACTGGAGGCCAGAACTTCAACATGCGGATTTTTAGGGGACAATATTCGATCTGTAATAGTGATATCAGAGAAATCGCTGGCTGAAAAGGTCTAGTCCAGACCTTAATGGAGTGACACAATGGAAGTCACATCTTGGCTTGTAAATTGACAAAATATGGGCTATTTGGCTCACAAATAGCAGAGTACTTATCCTAAAGGTAAAATGATAACCTAGAAAAAATGTGAAACTCAGAAGCACCAATAAATTTATGTATAGAAAGTAATGCTTTTGGTGATCCAAGTCCTTACAAGGTATTCTTTACAAAACACAGAATTCACTGCAGGGTAAGTATACAGTTTGATGATTCAGTGAATTTATACAAGTGTGCAACCATCACTACAATCTAGTTGTAGTACACTCTATCACCCAGGACGTTTCTTTACACCATCCAAAGTCATCGCCCTCAGCCCAGGCAGTCATTGATTTATTTCCGGTAGCTAGAGTTCTGTCTTTCTTAGAAATTTTATAGACATGGAATCAAACAATCTATGGCCTTTGTATCTGGCTTCATCCACTTAGCATCTAGATTTCATCAGATGATAGACATTTGGTTGTTTTAAACATTAATGCTGCTGTGAACTTTTGCAGAAATATTTTTGAAGGACCTAGCATTTTTACTACAAATGTATTTTAAAATCGTTGTACCATCTCACATTCCCACCAGAAGTATACGAGGGTTCCATCTTTTTATGTGCTTATCAGCTGTTTGCATATATTCTATCATTTTGAGTTGATTTTTCACATCCTTTTATTGGTGCATATTGGTTACACAGATTAATGGGCTTTATTTTGGCAGCTTGAGACATGCACATAATGTACTTTGATCATTACCATGGCCTATCACTCCCCTTAGCCTGTCCTCCCCTCTAGTTCACCAGTTTTGGGACATTTCAAAGTGCATAATATAGTTTGATCATATGCATCCTCCCTATTATCCTCCCTCACACCCTCTTCCTCTTAGTCCCTTCCTCTTAACAATAGTCCCTCTACTTTGTCTCAGATTTCACATATTAGGGATACATGCAGTATTTGTCTGAGTCTGCCTTATTTTGCCCAAAACAATTTAGAGATCTACTCACTTTCCAGCAAATGATGAAATTTCATTCTTCTTTATTTCATTCTCCACTATAGGCATATACCACATTTTCTTTATCTATCTGCTGATGGGCACCTAGGCTGGTCCCATATCTTGACTATTGTGAACTATACACAATAAACATGGGTATGCATACAACCTTATAGTATGTAGACTTTTTAATTCTTTTGGAAATCTGTCTTAGTTACTTTTTTTGTCACTGACACAAAATACTCGACACCCAAAATTAAAGGAGGAAAGGTTTATGTCAGGTTTATATAGAGTTTTCAGTCCATAGCTGGCTGATGCCAAGGCAGGGTGGCATGGCAGAGGGGCATCACAGAGGAGAAACAGTTCATAGCATGGCAGGCAGATGGCAGCAAGCAGTGAGGCAGCTTCTTTCTGTTCCTTTAATGCTACCTGCTTTTGGGGTGATGCCACCTATACCCAGGGTGGCTCTTCTCATCATTCACACCCAAAACTATGCTAAACCAATCAGTGGGTTAATTTAGTAATCACACACCCTTAATCCATATTCACACACCCTAGATCTAGCCACCTCCCCAAACTCCCACCTATGAGCACATGAGGCTTTGGAGGTAGACATCTAGACATGAGCTATAATAGGTATATACTATGGAGTAGTATAGCTGTATCACGAAATGGTAGCTCTATTTTTAGTTTTGGTTGTATTATTTTTATATTCTTGATGATAGCCATTCTGAATGGAGTGACGTGGAATTTTAATGTAATTTTTATTTGTATTTCCTTAGTGGCTAAAGATGTTGGACATTTTTCATATACTTATTGGCCATTTGTAGTTCTTTTCAGGAGTGTCTGTTCAATTTATTTGGCCATTTACTGATTGGGCTATTGGACTCTGGTGTTGTTTCTTGAGTTCTTTATATATTCTAGATACTAATCCTCTGTCAGAAGAGTAGCTGGCAAAGTTTCTTTCCCATTCTAAAGGCTTTCTGTTCACTGTGTTCATTTCCCTTGCTGTTCAGAAGCTTTATAATTTGATGTAGTTCCATTTGTTGATTCTTGCTATTATTTTCTGCGCTACTGAAGTCCTGTTCGGGAAGTCTTTGCCTATGCCCACAGCTTCTAGTGTTTTCCCAATGATTTCTTTTTGGCAGTTTCAAAGTTTCAGCCCTGTGATCCATTTTGAATTGATTTTTTGCACAGGGCGAGAGTTAGGGATCTAGTTTCAGTCTTCTACATATGGATATCTATTTCCCCCTACATCATCTATTGAAGAGGCTATCTTTTCTCCAATGTATGTTTTTGGCTCCAATCAGATGACTGTAGTTGTGTTTGTTTCTGTGTTCTCTTTTCTGTTCTGCATGTCTATTTTAGTGCCTTTACCATGCTGTTTGTTACAATGGCTTTGTGGTATAATTTGAAATTAGGTATTGTGGTGCCTCCAGCCTTACCCTTTGTGCTTAGAATTGCTTTGGCTGTCCTGGGTCTTTAGTGCGTCCTTATCAATTTTGGGATTTTCTTTTAGTTCTGTGAAGAATGACATTGGTACTTTGATGGGGATTACAATGAATCTGTCGATACCTTTTGGTAATGTGACCATTTTAACAATATTAATTCTGCCAATCCCTGAACCTCTGAGGTCCTTTCACCTTCTGATGTCCTCTTCACTTTCTTTCTTCAGTGTTCTGAAATTTGCACTGTAGACATCTTTCACCTCTTTGGTTAGGTTGATTCCTGGATATTTTATTTTATTAAGGTATCGTAAATGGGACTGTTTTCCTGATTTCTTTCTCAGTGTGTTCATTACTAGTGTATAGAAAAAGCTATTGGTTTTTTAATGTTGATTTTATATCCTATTAAGTTGATTTTAAAAAGACTTATTCCATGGTGCTCTCAAAGTTCTGACAGCCATATACAGACATAAAGTCATTTCAACAAATTCAAGGAAATTGAAATGCTCATTTATTTAAATGAATTGCAAGATAAGGCCATGTGAAAGATCTGACATACAGAATGATTTTAAAGAAATGTAACTTTAGTGTTTTACATAAACAGTGGGCAACGTAGAGCTGATGAGGAAAGGTTAGGGGACTTAAGGATGACAGGCCATCAACTGCTTATAGAAAACTCATTATTCCTAAATGACTAGTGCAGTTGTTTTTTCAAACATTTCAAGTATTGTTGCAATTTTTGACAATCACTTTGCAGTACTTCTGAAGGAAGGGCTGTTGAGAGGCACTGTAATATGCTAGATCACTCAAGGTCAACTTAATGAACTCAGGGTTCTAATCCATCTTTACAGACCCTTAGAGAGCAGTATCACCCCTGATACTTCTCTCACATAAGAAGGGACTCAATCTTAGTCAATTATGTTCTTAAAATATTAGATGCTTTCCAATTAGGGATGAATTCCTGCAATCATTTCTGACAGGAACAGCTGTAATTCTCTAATGGACCTAAATCAGGCTTTCAAAACTACATCACTGGAAATTTCAATGATCTGACAGACTTGTGAGTGACGGGAAGAAACAAGAGTCATCGAGCTGTTCACATGGGGATGGTTAAGGGGACTGGCTGTAGGGCTGGAAGCCTGCATGTGAAACCTCCTGCCACTTTGGCTACCTTGCCCTTGGACCTATAGTTTGTTTCTCTCTACTGCAAGGAGAGGGCGATACCTCCACCAGTCTGTCTTGCACTAAAACACAATCCCCATCAAGGGCTAGTGTTAAGCATCCATTCAATGGACACTAGCTACTGGACAGCTCTCCTTTACGCAGCTCAGTAACAGGTCATTTTAAAACAGAAGTACTACAGAGGAAGAGCCCCGAAAAGGACAAAATGGAAATGTAAGCTTTGGATACCACACCACCTTCCTTTGGGGCTCCTGCCAGTGGACTGCATAAGGGCGTGCCAAGGATGGTGGTCTTCTCACTGCAAAAGGCCTGGCCTGGTGTCAGGCACTGAGTGCTAGAACTATTTCACTGTAGTGTGGGTTAGTGATGACCAAGCCCTAATGGGGCTACAGGATAGAATAGGATCAGGTCACCAAAGATAGTCAGGTACCAACCCCTGGAACCTGTGGATACTACCTTACATGGGAAATAGGGACTTTGCAGATGTGGGGATGAGATGAGATGATTCTGGATTGTTCAGGGAACCCTCTGTTTCATGAATCCTGATGAGAGGAAGACAGGGAGACTTCACACAGACAGAAAAGATGGCAACATGACTTCAAAGTTGGAGCAATGTGGCCACAGGTCGAGGAATGCCAGTGGACATGAGAAGCTGGAAGAGGCAGGAACAGATTCTGTCCTGGAGCTTCCATGGGGAACAAAACCCATGTGTCCTGCTCATTCAGCAAGGCCCTGCCCAAGGGTAATGCCATCTTTGCTCCACTGTCTAGACTGCCTGAGGAGCTCTGGATCACTTAGGGTTACACATGTCCACCTGGCTCCTGGCTGCCTCACATCTCTGAACTCACGAGAGGAGAGTGACAATTTCTTTCATTTGTTGTACATCACCCTTGGTATGAACAAAAGTAAAACATGACCTTTAACAATGTTTTGCACATTTCTAAGGTCCTAGCTTCCATGTGACAGCCCTGCCTCTTAATTTCCTCAGACACTCGAGCCCCTGAACAAGACCTACTTTCTACCAGTCTCTTCCTTCATTAGCTCAGAGTTGGAGCTGAACCGACTTGCCAATAGCACTGTACCTGCGCTCTCTCTCTCAAACAAATCTTTCTCCTTTTTTACTGAAGTAATACATATTTGATGGAAAAACAGAAAAAAACCTAAGGACAAAGAAGAAAAAAATTCTTGTAGTCCTATTACTCAGAACTCATTGTTAACATGTTGGGAGATATATTTATAAGCTTCTCTGTATACACACCTAGAAAGATAGGCCTGTAATTGAGGCTTTGGAAGCCATCTGCACTTTTATGCAATGAGCATTTTCTCATTTTCTCAGATCCTGCATTACACAGTTTTTAATGATCATGCAGTATTTTATTATAGGTCGTTTCTTGTAGATCTACAAGAATTGTAGATTGTTCCCCATGTTTATCCACTACTATGAACATTCTAGCAAACTTATCTTTTCAGGCCTGTGTGACCATTTCCTTTAAAAAACACCTAAACTGAATCTTTTCTCTTTGTTTGCAAAATAGGCTCAGGCTTTCCAAGGTCTGAAAAACCCTTCTGACAACCGTATGATACTCTCCTCTCTGTTAACTATTTGGCTTTTCAAAAACAGCATCAACATCCACTACTTCTATTTCCTCACCTCAGCACTAGACACTCACGGAGGTCCACCTCCAAAGTCATCAAGCCTCTCCCTAACACACTACTTCCAAGTACCAGTGGCTATTTCTTAGGCTCTTTCTTGGCATCCCAAGAGCTTCTTCCTATCTCCCAAGTCTCTCTTGCGTGTGGCTCACTGAGCTCCACTTCTCGCCTACTGTCCTGAATACAAACATGGCCAAGGCCCCATTCACATTCAGTTCTTGGTCAGTTCATATGTCCTCTCTCTCAGAATCCATATTCAAGTGTTCAACCTGCACATGTTGCCCAATAGCTGATCCCCAAACAGACACCTCAGCCCTAAATATCTATTTTGAGTTCCATTGTGCATGAAAACCTGCTTATTGGATGTTCCTAAGGGCATCCACCTATGCCAAATGCATGATGTTTCTCTAGGCCAAGGTCTTGATCAAGGTTACCCTTCATCTGTACAATTATCCATCATCCTTTCAGTTAGCTAGGCTCACTTGGCATCGTCTTCCGCTTCTTTAGATCTTGTGCCCAGCTTGTCATCAAGTACTACAGGCCTGTTCTTGGCCACATCTTGTGTCTGTCTCTTGTAGATACCCCATCCCCACACTGACCATTTCTATCCCCATGTATTCACTCCTGAGACGATTCTGCTTTCTCTGTCTTCACATTCCTCTGTCTCTTACCCATTCTATAAGCACCTGATAGAACATTTTCTCCAATATTCTATTCCCAAACTTGGGTGGCTCCCTACAACCTAACTTGGCAGTCAAGACCCCTGACTGCCTGCTTCCCCCAGAGGTCTAGATCAACCTGCATCTATAGAAATCCCCACTCTTAGCTAACACAGTCTCACCCAGGCCTGTTTCTGGGCTTTGTCTCAGCTGACCTCTTTCCCTAGAACAGATTCTTCCATCTCTGCTTTCTTCAAGGACCAGATCAAGTCCCACTGGCTCCCAAGGGGCCTGTTCCTTTCACTGTCTTTGCTGAGAAGGCCCGCCTGGTACTGAACACATGGTACTTTAGAATACTACGCTTTTATTTTTACACATACAGATCATCTCTTTAACCATAAACGAACCCCCATGAAGGCAGGACACATATCTTTTCCTTGTTTCTATTCACAGGGTCTACCATTTGTGCACCAAAAAAGTGTGGAAGCGGTTTTCTAAATTTTAAAAAAATTTTAGGATAGTTTTGAGATGCACAGAAAACCTGTAAAAGTGCTACTAGAGAAAGTATTCATAGTCAATTCAGTTTCCCCTCTTACTGACATTTATGGTACATCTGTCACAACTATAATTTGTCACATTATATGGTATATTGGTCACAAATAATGAACCAATATTGATGCAATAACTCGCGAATGTATTAATAGTCCATATTTTACTCAGAGTTCTTTAGTTTTTACCTGTCATTTATCCAGAAACTCATCTAGGATACCTGATTATGCTTAACTTTCATGATTAAACTTAGTTTTGCCATTTAGTTTTGAGGATGATAAAGCATAAAAAAATAAAAACACAATTCCTATCAAGTTTGTATTAAGTCAGATCATTCTTTTGTTGTTCCTAAGACCAAATACATCACATACAACTTAAAAGAGTCCATTTGGCTCATGGTTTCAGGGTTCAGTCCATGGTAGTCTGGCTCCAAGGCAGAAACAGCATGGTGGAAGGGCATAGTGAAGGAAAGCAGCTCAACCCATGGCAACCAGAAAGCAGAGAGAAGGGAAGGAGACAGGAACAAGAATGCATTCTTCCATTACTGCCTCAATTTCACTGTCTCTTATTGGATTGTTCAGGATTTTTATGTCTTTTCTGTTCAATTTTGGTAATTCCCATGTATCTAGGAATCTGTCCATTTTTTAAATATTCTCCAATTTGTTAGAGTATAATTTTTCATAGTAGTTACTAATGATCTTCTAGATTTCAGCAGTGCCTGTGGTGATTTTGCCTTTTTCATTTCTAATTGCACTGATACGGGTCTTTTCTTCCCTTCTTTTGGTAGGTTTGGCTAAGAGTTTGTTTATTTATTCTTTCAAAGAACCAGCTCTTTAATCCATTGATTCTTTGTATTTTTAAAGTCTCAATGTGATTAATTTTGGCTGTGATCTTTATGATTTCCTTCTTTGTACTAGGTTTGGTTTGGACTGTCCTTATTTTTCTAGAAACTTGAGGGGTATCATTTGGTTATTTATTTGAGCTTGCTCTATTTTTCTAATGTGAGCTATAAACTGTGAGTTCACAGCTACAAACCTACCTCTTAGGATCGCTTTCATTGTGTCCCACAGGTTCTGGTATGTTATAATGGCTTTATTGTTTAACTCTAGGAATTATTTTAGCTCTTCCTTGAGTTCATGTGTGACCTATTCAGTGTTCAGGAGTGTATTATTTCATGTCCAGACATTTGCAAAATTTCTGTGGTTTCTTTTGCAATTGATTATGATCCCACATTTCAAGTTATACCACAAAGCTACAGTGATAAAAACAGCATGATACCAGCACAAAACAGACATTCAGATCAATGGAATAGAATACAAGATGAAGAAACAACTTCCAGCACATTAAACCATCTGATTTTTGAAAAGGGACCAAAAACATATACTGGAGGAAAGATAACCACTTTCACAAATGGAGCTAGAAAACTGGTTATACATATTCAGAAGATTGAATCTAGATGCCTACCTATCACTATGCATCAAAATAAAATAATATAAAATAAAATGGAGAAAGACATAAAATAAATCTGCTGGAAGATAAACTAGGTAAAACTTGAAGACATAAGGTACAGGAAAGGACTTTCTAAACAGAACCCCAGTTACACAAGAATCAACAGATGAGATGATATCAAATTGAAAAGCTTCTGCACAGTAAAGGAAACAATCAATGGAGTGATGAGACAGCACAGAATGGGAAAAAATGTTTGCCAGTTACACTTCAGAAGTCTAATATCAAGAATTTACAAAAAACCTAAAAAAAGATAAACAACTAGACTCCCCAAAATACCCAATCAAAAAATGGACAACTGAGATAAATACACTTCTCAGAAGAAGTACAAATGGCCAATAAATATATTAAAAAATTCAATATCTCTAGCCATCAGAGAAATGAAAATTAAAACAATATTGAGATTCCATCTTACTTCAGAAAGAATGGCCATCATCCAAACAATAAAATTGGCAAAGCTTCAAAGAAAACAGAAACCCCTCTACATTGTTGGTAGGAATGTAAACTGGTACAGTCAATAGTAAAATCAGTATGGAGGTTCCTCAAAAAACTGAAACTAAAAATTCCATTTGACCCAGTTATTCCCTTCTTGGTATCTTCCCAAAAGAGTTAAAGACATCATATTATAGTGATGCATGCACACCCATGATTATAGCACAGGACAACTCATAATAGCTAAAGATTGGAAGTGTCCATCAACAGATGAATGGAGAAAGAAAATGTGGCATTTACAAATAATGGAGTACTACTCTGCCATAAGGAGGATACATTTGAGTCATCTGTGGGGAAAATGGATGCACCCTGAGGCCACAATGTTAAATGAAATAAATCAGACACACAGCTTAAATACTATGTAATTTCTCTTATATGAGAAACCCAAAGTATAAATAATTTAAAAATAAACAAAATACAAGACAGTAAGAAACAGGGAGGCAGATCTTTTGCAAATAGGAAGAGATGAAGGGAACGGGGAAGTAGGGAGGGGAATAAAAAGAATTAAGACATATTAAGTCCATGTACCTAACTCCCTAAGATGAATGTAAACACCATGTACTGCTAATATGGACTAATAAGAAAATTTAGAACAGAAACATCCATCCAGCTCACACCCTCATGGACCCACCTTTACTGACCAGGCCCCACCTCCTAATAAGACATTCATTTATGAACTCATCAATAATTATTCCACAGGTGAGGGTAGAACTCTCATGATCAAATCACCTTCCAAAAGCCCTACCTGTGAGCACTGATTTTAGAGATATTTTAGAACTAAACTATAACAGAGTTAGAAAGTAAAATTTCACTAGGATAAATGTAACTTTTTTTTTGGTACCAGGGATCGTGCCTGTGAGGCAGGCAGAGGAACCACTGAGCTAAATGCCCGGCCCAGTAAATATAACTTGTCTTAGTAGTTTACCTACTTAACGTAGGCCTTTTGATGGTTTACAGAGTGGAATGGTTTCTAAAGGTGCTAGTTCCCTCTGATAGCATCACATAGTTCTCCTTTTAAAAGAGTAGAGCATTTGAGATGCTTCTTTCAGGATGAAGGATTAGCCACAATAAAAACACAAGGTCCACTCTTTAAAATGACTCAAGAGTGAGTTTAGTTTCAAAACACCTTCCTCTGTCTAGGGGTCCACAGGGGCTGTACCCAGTAAAGGTGAGATAATAAATCGGCTACTTCTAAATAAACCTGTACGAAATATGGAACTGTTTACCACTGACAAGAATGAAAGATAAATCTTTACAAACTAAAAATAAGCTGGAATGATGATGTGAAATCTTTAATTTAGGTAAAAACATTATAAAAACTACAAAACTACCGGGCGTGGTGGCACACGCCTGTAATCCCAGCACTTGGGAGGCTGAGGCAGGAGAATCGATGTGAGTTTGAAACCAGCCTGGGCTACATAGTGAGTTCCAGGTCAGTCTCAACTACATAGCAAGACCCTGTCTCATAAGCTGGAATGATGATGTGAAATCTTTAATTTAGGTAAAAACATTATAAAAACTACAAAACTACCGGGCGTGGTGGCACACGCCTGTAATCCCAGCACTTGGGAGGCTGAGGCAGGAGAATCGATGTGAGTTTGAAACCAGCCTGGGCTACATAGTGAGTTCCAGGTCAGTCTCAACTACATAGCAAGACCCTGTCTCAAAAAAACCCAAAAAAAGCAAAACTGCCAACTGTAGACTTCTACTACAGAGAATTTTTCTTAGTTTTCCATTTTTAAATATATAAGGAAAAATCGGTATTCCACTAAACAAGCATTTGCTTTTATATATGCAAATATTTAAAAAAAGTATACTTGCCTTGATATGTTCTAACCAATGAGTAGACTCCAAACTGGACAACCAATGAGATTCTTCTACATTAGGATAAACAATGTCTTTCACTTTTTTTAAAGATTCCCGCATAACATGAATATTATGAATGTCTAAGAAGGACAGTTCGGCATTGTGATATGTGTCATCACTTTCATATCCTCCTCCTGTTGCCTATGAGACAAGAAGATACACAAACAAAGTTGGGTTTTCTGTCTCATCAGTAACTTACCCAAATATTTCAAGTTGTTTGTCCTCCAAATCTCATCCCAAATCCCTCCAATTTAAATACTTGGTGTGGCTTGGGTGGAAGGCTAGCAGTTTGCTGGGGACTCTACTCAGGAGACAAAAATCCTTTTCAAAATGCTCTGTAATTACTGGCTTTTCTTCTGGATCAAAGGGCAAGAGGAGGCTCAGAAAGGTCCTCATCATCCATTAGTTCCGTGGGAACACAGAGGCCCCTGGCTTTGTTACAGAGCTCACACAGGACAAGATGCAAGAGGGGAAAAGGACAAGCTCTGGAACAGACAGACCCAGCCCAGAGCTCAGCTTCAGCCTCTGCTCCCAGTGTGATCTGGGGTGAGGCACTAACCCGAACCCCGATGTCCTCTCTCTAAAACAGTGGGTGCCACTCCCTGGCTCTCGCAGGACCAACCACTGGCCTGTTAATGTCTCGGGTACTGTGAGTCGCTGTATGAAAGCTTCTCTTTTACACAGATGTGGCAAGATGGGCATTGCTAGCCTCATTCTGCAGACAAGAAAACAGACTTGGAGATGCAATTTAGTTACTAACGAAGTCACGCAGGTAATGAGTAGAATTTCAGTCTAATCTGACTTTCAGTCCCAAACCTTTTCTACTACATCATGGAAATTTTTCAGCTCTGCACACACCAAGGACAGAACACTGCACATAGCACACAACAAGTATAAGGTTCTGAGAGGGAACAGTGGCTGCCGCCCACTGCAGTACCTGCAAGCATTCCCTTGCCAGGGCAGGTCCCCGCTCACCTCCATAGCATGCTGAAGAGCACCTGTCTTTGACACTGACTGAAAGAGGCTCTACAGTTTGGGTTAGGGACCTGGTGGCACTCTGCTTAGCATGTTCATGATGGAACCATAGTTTGTATGTCCTGCTGCAGGGCGGCTTGAACCACCAGTGGCATGTGTATGACTGTCCCATCGAGCAGCTTTTTATTCATTTTATTAGTAAAAAGACCATTAAAAGCGATTAGCTCTATTGGTAACACCAGTGCGACAAGTGGCCTGTTGGGACAGGCATGCAAGTACCACTGGTGGTTTAAGCCGGTAGGAACATGGCCCACGACCCATGGCCTCTGGCTCTTTAAGAAAAACTCACCCATTTCTGAGACTTGTGCTGAAAGCCACATCAGGCTAAGTGTCAACTGCCCATAGGAAGAGCATAGGGAAACACCTGCCTGGCACTGGGGAAGAAAGTGGGAGCCCCAGACAACTGTGCTGTTGCTACAAGATGCCTCTTTGCTATTCTTTATGACTACACAAGGAATGTATGCTTGGAGCCAGGCCTGGAAGGCCAAAGCCACTGTGGGTTTTTCTGGGATTGGTCACACTGAAGGTTTCCTGCACTTGAACTTCAGTACAGAGACCCCTGTGACAAGCCAGAGGCCTTGGTCTGCACACCCTCTAGGCGAGAACACATATTTAGGCAAACGCATTTCTTTAGTGCTTGAACCAAACAGCTTCAGTGGTAAAAAGACAGTGAATACCTTGCGATTCTTAATAAGTGTAGGGCCAGTAAGGAACCGGACATGCGGGACACCTTCCCTTTCACCTGGCACTTGTGCAACTGCAACCACAGGGCCAATGTGCATTTCACTACACCTGCAAGTGTGTGCTGCGATGGCACTTGTCACCTTCCCATAGACAGATAACTTGCTGCTCTGCTCTGGGGCTTTTAAACAATTATGATCATTTTCAAAGAGAGTCTTGACACTGGGGGTTCCTTTCCCAGGTAACTGAAAATGATACATGGAAAAAAAAGGAAAAATGTGCTTTTTACTCATTGCTAAAGTTTCTAGCAAAAACAGACAATGCAGTTGCCTTTAATTAATTCCTCATGGTACTGCTATAAAAATAGAAGCAGCTTAACGCTAGATCTTCCTGACCCCAGTTTTGTTTAATTTGAAATGTGATGCTGCTGGTTACATCTGGGATTATAGACCTCTAAATATCCACAAGGGAGGAACAATTAGGGCCAAAGAGAACAGGAGTCAGAAAGGGTAAAAATCAATTAGTCAAGCACAGATTGAGTCCCCCAAAGTTCAAATTCTCTGTCTCTGGTTACTTCTGAAGTCTTCTCTTCAGTTTTCCTTTCCAAAACAAAAAGAAACAGCCTAAATTACCTAGTACAATGACAAAAAGGTCCCAGGGTCTGTTGCCATGGAGATAGACAACGAGCAGAGATACAGCTCGGGAGGAGGAAACCCGAACTGGGTCTCTCAAAGAATGACCCAGAGCTCTTTAAAGCTTGGGCTTTCTTCCTTTCCTCAGTTCCTTCAAGGACTAGAAACAGCCTTATTTCCTGACTGTTAAAAAGGCATTCAGAAATTCTGCTGCTTGTAATGAGCTTTAGAGTCAATATAATTAAGGTATTCATTTCACACATTTTAATATTTTAAAATATTCTTTCTGAATACTTCATTTTAATGTTATACCCTATTTCAGGCCTAGATTTGTACATGGAAATACTGTGTTTTATGCGTGCATTCACTTTGAATTATATATGAAGGATAATAGGAACAGAAATATAAAAAATTAAGGATAATCCAAGAAGGTATTTAGATTTAATTTCCTCAATGTTTTACTTATAATTCCTAATGGACTCATCCTTTTAACTTCCTGATTGTCTTACACTGAAGTTCAAAATCATCCCTAAAGCCAGACCAACTGTGGTAGCAAACAGCTGCTGTACGAATGTGCATGGGGCTGGGTAGGGGCACAGGTTAAATGTGTGGGCAGGCGGCCCATGGGCCTCATGCGTGCCCACAGTGGGACACGCCCTAGGGAGAAGCAGTGGCTGCAGCTCTTTGGGCCGCGGAAGGGCTTGTTGTCTTTCAGGTCCCCATCGTGTGCTCTGAATAACGGAAGATGTCAGATAAATAACCTTGGAGATGATGGAACTGAAGCCTACAGCTGGCGAGAAGCCGTAAATCTGCGAGGCAGAGAGGGAGTGAGCAACCTGGGGCCAGGCCCTCTGCGAACACGTGGGAGCCACAGCTGGCAAGGGTGACAAAGCAAAAGTACGAACAGGAGACCCCGAAGTAAAGCTGTATCAATACGGACAAGGTGGCCTTCTGACTGCCGAAGCTTTGAGGCTGACACCACACAGTCATGGGCGTTCACAGTGACGACGCGCACTGATTTCAAGTGCGGAAGAAGGCAAAACGCCAACTGCCACTGACTTCTCTGAAAACACTCTATTTGTGTGTGTGTCTCACTGGAAAATTCACACACATGGATCTACTCATATCCTGAAATCTTAAGCAAACAAGAATACCCATTTCTGAGGGGTATGGCTATGGGGGAGAGAATGTCTGCATACAGCTACACATTTGAGATTTATAACTGTGGCTTCCCACTGATCCTTACACAATTCCTGGTGCACACCACTAGGCAGAGCGTGATCCTCCCCAGCCAAAAGACCTCAAAGAGAATCTCGCTTTTGCCCAAGATTCTGGACAAAACCCAAGTGTGCTGCAGTTCTAAGCATGTCTACCTTGTTTATTTTCGTTTGATTTTAATGTAAGGTTTTCTTTTTAATTAAAACTACTTTCTATTTAGCCAGGTGTGGTGGTAGCACATGCTTGTAATCTTAGTACTCAGGAGGATCAATATGAGTTCAAGGTCAGCCTGATCTACATAAGGCCCTGTTTCAGAAAACCAAAACCACTTTCTCCTTAAGAAAACTAGTTTATTAACTATTAATCTAATCCCATGTACCCATAGTTCCAGCTGTCTGAGAAGTTGAGGCAGGAGAATTGCTTGAGCCCAGGAGTTTGAGACCAGTTTCTCTAAATAAATAAATACTCAGCTGTTGATAAACCATTCCCAGAAAATACCACACACCATATAGAAACTAAGTTTCCATTATGGCACTGAATATACTTACCTTGTTGGCCACCGCATTGACACTGGGTCTTGCATCATAGATGGTGAGTTTTGAAATCTGTCTATTAGTCTCCCTGATGAGGTCGATATATTTCTCATCATCTTTATTTCGTTTTCCACTCATACCAACAAGAGGCTGGCTGCACCGCACGATGACCGTCCTGTTTTCAGGGTGAATCCACGACAGCACCTACAATTAGTTCAGAAGGTTTAAGAAACCAAGTCTCAAGAAAATAAAGCCAGCTGTGGTGGGGCACACCTATCATCCCAGCACTCGGGAGGCTGAGGCAGAAGGAGCGCTATGAGTTGGATGCCAACCCAGGCTATACTGTGAGTTCCAGGCCAGCCTGAACTACACAGTGAGACCCTGTCTCAGAAAAACAAAGCCAAAACAATTAAAGCCAGAAGAGAAAGCACGCTAATGATGGAGAAGGGACTCTGACTCACTCAACTTGCAATTTCACAGTGTGGATGCCCAGAAACACTTAGAACTCAGGGAACAACTGATCAACCAGCTGCTCTGTCAGTCTTTTTTCACACGCTATCTAACAGAGATGAAATACTTACTTCAAAAAAGGCTGTTTCACTTAAAGGAAACAGAAACATTCGGATGTGAATTCCATAGCTTGCACTGGGTTCACTGTCTTATGGAAACAACTTCAGTCAAAAGTGAGAGGAAAAGGAAATCATCTCTGGTACAATAAGATGCTCAGAATACGAACTCGAGTCTGTAGGTCATTTTCCAAGCAGTCTCAAGTCTAGAATCTGATGTAGGAGGAAGACAAAGGTCTTCGAGCGGCCAGAGAGCTGCGAGTGTCCACAGAGCAGCTTGGAGAACGGAGCCCAGGAGTGCTGGTCAAGCCCTTCCTTGGCATTTTATTCACAAGCCTGCCTCTGACTCCTGGCTTCCCTAACACGACTTCCTGAAAGCCTGAGCCGTACACCTGAGGTGGGGACCTGTGAGAAAGCTCTTGGAAAGACATGCTAGTCTGGCTTCTCTTGCTCTCTAGTATGGTATGACAGTTATTGTTGCAGGGTGACACTTCACCGAATACTTCAGAAGAGCCACTGGAGAAGATTTCCAATGTTCCCAATACAAGGAGAGAGAAATATCTGAGCTGCTGCTCGCAACACTTAGCCTGATGTTTTCAGGATGTGCTACAGACGCTTTGTGAAATGGTGCACTGTGCTCTATAAATAAGTACAATTACTATGTGTTGCTGAAAAATAAATGCTATAGTTGCTGAGCATGGTGGTGTACACCTGTAATCTCAGCACTCAGGAAGGTGAGGCAGGAGGATCACCATGAGTTTGAGACCAGCCTGAGCTACATAGTGAGTTCCAGGCCAGCCTGAGTTACATATCAAGACCTTGTCTCAAAATGAATGAATAAATATATGCTACACACTGCTGTGCATGTGTGTCCGTACGCACTGTACGTGTCTCTAAAGGTGACAAACACAGGCAGAGCTGTCAAGTGTAGCACAGTGGGTGCCAGCTCTGCTGCGGCTCTGAGACCAGGCACCTGACTCATGGTGTCTTAGGCTTCCCTCTCTTCCTTGGCCTGAGTGGGCTACAGGGAGGAAGAAGGAAGAGAGCCCGAGGCAATAAGCGTGCTGGCATCCGCTTCTAGTGACGGGCCCGGCAGCTGGGAAGGTCAGGTCACTCTGATGACACACAGACCCGGAGGGACAGAAGCAGGAGCATCTGGACTTGCTTCATGTAAAGTCGTGTGGCTCGACCTCTCTCAAGTCACCTCCCCACCTTGCGATGAGAAGTGACGAACAGAGTTTTGTAAACACTGATGTTTATTATAATGACAACGGGTGTCGGAACAAAGATGATGATAATGAAGAACGCTCCTTCATTTTCCAAAGCAGGGTCTGGCTCCCTGCACCACATCAGAGACCAAGGACACCGCTGTGGCCCCTGCTGGGTGGTCTGTAGCTCAAAACTGGGGTCCCTGGGAAAGGGCCCTAGCACTGACAGCGAGGAAAGATGGGAAGTACCTTGAGAAAAGCACAGCTACCCACTTGAGAAAGGCCCTCATCAACTTGAAATCACATCACTAGCAAGACACGGTTCTCCAGCAACGCCTTCCATTCAGTCCCCACCTCCTCCTCTCATGGTACCCTGCTAGGAAATGGCTTGTTTCGCCTCCTAAACTCTTTCTGGGGGGCACACGAACTACCCTTTCAGAGGATGCCCACTGTAGAGCCAAATGGGTGCAATAATGTTCACTTCACAATAGCAGCTACCAAGTACATGGCACTGCATTATATTATTTATGAATTATCATCCAGAAGCCATATACAATGCACACAAAAATTGACTCACTGAAAGATGGTTACAACAGCACTGTATATAACAGCGAAAGATTAAAAAGTTTAAATATTGTATGGTTTCTCTTATATGAGAAACCCAAAATAGAAATAAAGAGCAAAATAAGACAGATGATAGGAAACAGGGAGAGAGATGTTTTGCAAAAGGGAAGGGGAGGAAAGGACGGGGGAAGGGAGGGAAGGAGATGAAAAAAGAACTGAGATGCGTTATGTACATGTACCAACTCCCCACGCAAACACTGACTGATAAAAAATAAAAAACTGAAAAGAGATTAAAAGAACCCAGATGTCTCACAACAGTGAAATAATAAATCTTGGTATATCTGCCTACTGGCGAGTGAGCAGATCGTGCTTATCAGTGCAGAATGTTGGTCAGAAGACACTGCTCAGAAAAACAAAAAAGAGATAATAGAAGTACAGAGACAGACCTGTCTCAGATGGGAAGGGGATCGAGAGATGGAGGGAAGGGGGAAAAAGGGAATAAAAAAAGGAATGAAGATTTGTTGTACACACATACCAACTCCTCAAATGCTATGTACTGCAAACATGGGCTAACAAAAATAAATGAATGAAATAGATGTTACTAGCCGGGTATGGTGGCCCATGTCTGTAATCCCACACCGGGGAGGCTGAGGCAGGAGGGTCACTGTGAGTTCAGAGCCAGCCTGAACTACAAAGGGAGACCTGCCTCAACCCCTGACCCAAAAGATGTTACTAGATATACAAAAGAGACAACCAGAAATTATAAAATAATGTCATTTCCTGAATAAATAAATAAATGCACAGAAGGAACTCTGGAAGGATATATACCAAAAAGGTAACACTGGCCCTCACTACGTGGCAGGCTCCTTTTTGCCTATCAGTATTTTCTAAAACATTTGGAACAGACTTCCATTAAACAAAGACACACTTGCTTGAGAGCAAAGGCACATGTGTCGAATAACACAAACATCGATGCCTGTGGGTTATTTCATTACCCCATGGGACGGTATTACAGTTTCTATGTTCAAAACAACCTGATACTTCTCATCAATTATTATTGTATTTTATATGTGTTTTCATTTGAAATAAAAGTACTAATGCTTTCACCGTAGAGGCAAATGCATTTACTGGGGGAAACTCTGACTGTCAGGCAAGAGTCTGGCGGCTAGAAGGTACGCCAGAAAGACTGTGTTACCAGGCTGCATGCCATCTACTAGCAGACCAATAGGAATGTACTGAGGTGATGACAGATTAGCCTTAGTCTTTTCTTTGTTCCAGAAAATTAAATTTGTGGCCATCACAAGGTAAGGAGGATCCATAAAACACCTAGATAAAAGTTAAGAAATGCTATTTGCTCTACAGTTAGAACAAGGTAGAGTCCTGGATCAACATGGCAGACTGAATCCAGTGGCATGGGCACAAGTATTTCATGTCTTCTCTTCCCCCACATCCTGTGAGAAACAAACACACACACACACACACACACACACACACACACACACACACTCCCCTCTGATGCAGAAGATGCTCAATAAATACTAAATGAATCAGGAGACAAGGCCGATCCAAGCTACCCTCACCCAGGCCTCCCTGTGGGCAAGGCGCACAGCAGGAGGCACCTGGCCAGGGGCAGCAGTGCGACTGTGGCTCTGGCCCAGAAAAACCCATCCAAGTGGCACGCAAAAGAACGCAACTTGGGACTCTCACTTCTTGGGCACTGTGTTCCACCCCGACAAGCCAAGGGCAGACTTTTCATTATAATATATATCATGAAGATACGAGCAGAAAGTAATAACCAGAGAAGAAAGAGAATTCGAAGAGCTACAACTCATCTTAGGGTGGCAGTGTACAAAAGCTTCTTACTAGTTTCCTTGTAAGGACAAGAATGCCTAGACATGTGAGTTAAAGGAGAGATGACATTAAATCTTAATTTCTTCCACTTCTGTTTTTAAAAATCTACTACTCTGAAATAAAACCCAATGTACCTAATATGACAGAGCATGAAAATTATGAGGAAAAATATTATCCTGCAATTTTTAGTCAAACAAAATTAGATGCAGGAGACTGTGCATGACACGTCCATAAATATTAAGGACCACAAAGGGCGCCGTGTGAACTGGCACAAGGTCTGGAGTCACTCGCTAAGGGGACTGAGGCAGCTTGCAGAGGTGACAAGGACAAGCTCAGCCTAATAACAAGGAAGGGACATGGGGGCCGGGATGTAGGACAGGGTGAAAGTCACAGAGAGCCTGTCCTCCCTCACTCCCTTAAATACTCACTGGGATTCGGTTTCGGGATCTGAAGATGGCGACTCTCCTGAGGTCTTCATCTGCGGCGCGATAGGGAACCACCAGGAGGGCTGGGTATGTGTCACAGAGCTCATAGCACTTGTTGATGAAAGTTATCCTCCAGTGGTGGTTGGGCAGGCCCTGCAGGGAGACAGGAAGGTGAGGTCAGCTCACACGGCCTGTCTGTCCCTGGCTCTGTCCGGGCTCTCTCCTTTCTAGCATTAGGTGCACATGCCTGTGACCACAGGTGATGGTGGCTGTCTGCTTGTCACCAGGGGGTCAAATCCAGGATCCAGACAACATAAGAACACGAGACAAAACATTGGTGGCTTACAAAATTCTAACCAGTCTTTGTAAATACAGATGCTCTTGAATTGGAGATCTTCTTTTACTTTCTATCGATATTCTTCACTACATGTACAATACACATAAACCCAAGTTCATCCCCCACCCATGCACTTCCTGCACCCCAAGACAAGTATCACGTGTATTTTTGATTTTTATTGAGGCAGGGTCTCACTATGCAGTCCAGGCTGGCCTTGGACTCACTGTGTAGCCCAGGCTGGCCTGGAACTCATGGCAATCCTCCTGCCTCAGCCTCCCAGGTGCTAAGATGACAGGTGTGCACCACCACTCCTGGGTGCCATGTATAATTTTAATCTGCCTCTACTGGCCAGTAGAAAAGAGTTCATTCAGGCACCTTCCTCTCTCTACTAAGAACAGTGAATCTTTAGTGTTTCCTCAGAAAGAAAGAGGCTAGGCTCATGGAGAAAATCACAGAGGGGATAGAAAAGAAAACCCCTCTGGGGAGGCTCATTTCGCCACCTCCAATGAGATTTTAAATCAAGTTTGGCACTGCTGCTTGCCCTCTAGGGGTGGGAGAAGTTGCCCGAGAAGCAGGATGCTCACCTCCCAGCCTGTCAGCTACCCACAAACCCCACTGTGCACGAACAAGGCCCAGAGGTGGTGGAACATTCTCTCCCCATACTCACAGACGCACGAATACACACATGGAAGTGAGCTCGGTGGGTGTGTGCTTTGGGGACAGACATTGTACCTTTTCTTTAGGTCTGGCCCTATGAACCACGGACCAGATGCTGAGTCTGATGCTGAGTCCAATTAGAGAGTTTTAAGGCCCATCAGAAAGTTATAAGAAAAAAAGATCGAAAATAATGGCAGTCTCGAACAAAATACCTTCGACAGTTCATATATGCATGCAATCTTAAAAACAGGAACTGTTTGGTTTCAAGCTAGAAGCTTTGAACTAAAGGAGAGTCTTAATATTGTCAATAATGCTCCAGAAATACAATATTTTAATGCATAATGTTATAGAGGTCTCAAAAACATGCAAACTATTTTTTTTTTTGTAGTACTGAACCCAGTGGTGATTGATTTTTTTCGTGGCGATTGAACCCAGGGCCCTTGCACTGAGATACATCCCCAGCCCTTTTTATTTTTAATTTTGAGACAGTGTCTTGCTAAGTCACTAAGCTGTTGAGGACGGACTAGAAAGTACAGTTTTCTGGCCTCAGACTCCCAGAATGCTAGTGTTATGGGTGTCTGCCAATGCTAAATGTTTTAATGGTCTTTTTCCTACCTTGGTAGCTGATCCAGAATAGAGGTCATTGAAAACTCAAAGCTGGTTTGTGCAAAAAACAGAACATACAACCTTACACATGTTCTAGAGTAAAACGCCTACAGCAAAATCCCAGAGCATCAACTCTGCTTACAAATTTGCAAAACCGCAACCGGAAATCAACCTGGGTTCATGGCAGTACAAAAGGTGGCTAGAAGGGTCTTCCCAAGCCTAGGCTTCTGCGAGTTTATATTTGCTGCCTTTTCATACAAAGCAAGTGGGCTTGATTTAATACTCAAATCTCATTCAACAGTTTCCCAATTATTTTAAGAATTTTGTAGAAAAAAATTGTGAAAAATCCATTGCGAAACTTATAGTTGTTCTACAGCTTTGGCTCGACCACAGGTCAAAAATGACCTTTGTCCCTCAACAGTAAAGCTGTATCAAGCCTCTGGCCTGTTATAGCAAATAAAATGCATGTAGGTGAAGTTTACAGAAGACGGAAGTAAGGCAACTGTAACACACACTCATCCAAGCTTCTTCACAAAAGACATCATTATGGGAAAACAGTTCTAATTCATTTGGCTCTGCCCTTCAGAATGAATACAATCTAAATATAAACACATTAATAGCTAGGCCCCCAAATATTCAAATAAATAACAATGTCCATTCCTAAAAGGTAAGGTACAAAAGTTTGACTTTTCTAGACCCCAAGTGGCTTTTATTTCTTAAACACAAAACTGATGATGTTTATGTAAGGAAGGAAACAGAACTTAGCCACTTAGCCTTTGGAATCTGGCTATAGTGTGAGTTCCTACGTTTCACAGTAATATAAAATGTGGAGAATACCACTGCCATTAAAGAGACTTTCAGCAAGGATGTTACTGGTTCTCAGGAAACACGGCTGACACCGTCACTAAGCACAGACCAGACAACAGGATCTACAGGACTTACCTGCCTCCGGTACTCTTCAACTGGATTATAAACAGTCCACCCATCCACATTAAACTTCTCTTCATTTAAAAATGCAAATAGTGGCTAGAAAAGGGAAAAAAGAATTTAAAGTTCAGCATGAAGAAACTGTCTATTAATAGTGCATCCTTTGATTTCTCACAAAATCAAACGTGCCAGATTTACCAACCATGAAATTACAACCCAAACTGATACTTATAACAAAGAAACAACCATGGAAAATTCATACCAGACTTACACTAACTTCTATCTTGAGGAAGAATTACTTCTGAGACCTCAATTTTCTATGGCTACAAACACCTCTTTTGTTTTTTTTTTCTTTTAAATGGTGGTACACACATTGACTTTAAGCAGTATTAGCAATTGATCAGGTAAAAGTCACTAAGAAAACAAAATAAATTCAAAAATGATTATTAAACAGTGCAACTCCAAAGAGTACAATGACATGTTTATCTATATCAAAGAGATGGGACATTAGGGAAAGCTGTAATTAACTGCTGTCTGTGTGTTCTTAATCAGTGCATTATGGATGAATTTCCCAACTTCAAATACCATCTGCACCCACAGCATCTATGGACACACATAGCCCTCCAAGTGTTGCATCCCTATCTCGTCCCGACTGCCTCAGAACGATTAGGGACGCTGAAGCTAACACACCCAAAGCCAAAGGTGCCATTCCACCTCCCCGGTCTTACTCCTCCCTGGTTCCTCGTGATGATCCCCATCCTTCTAGGTGAAGCCACAAACCAGGGAGCTGTCCTTGTACCACGCAGCTGCCACCCAGATCCAAGCCTCTGCCAGCACTCAGCCAGCTTAGTATGATCTCTAACTGCTCCTCTGTTCGTCTGTTCACTTCCAAGGGCTGAGTAATGGTGTCACAACATAAGTTACACTGAGTCATTCCCCTGCCAAAACCCTCCATGGCTTTCCATCTGGCTTAGGGTAAAAGCGGAAGTCCTTCCAATGGTCGAGGTGGCCGACTGCCATCTGGTCACCTGCCTGCCACCAAGGCTCTGCTGTCCACCTGTGCACTGCACCCCAACTGCACTGACTTCCTGGGCCTAAATGCACCGAGGATGCCAGCCTCAGGGCCTTTGTGTCAGCTACTCCGTCTGCCTGTAGCTCTTTCTTCTTACAGCTTCCCTTTGCACTATCTGCACATCTCCGGTGTCACTCACAGGGAAACACGTGCACCTCGAGACCATCATGTTAAGTGAACAAAATCAGACACACAAGCTTAAATGTCACATGGCTTCTCTTATGTGAGAGACCCAGAGTATAAGTAAAAGACAGGTCATAGTAAACAGGGACAGAGATCTTTTGCAAATGGGAAGGGGACTGAGAGGTGGAGGGGGAGAGAAAAAGGGGGTGAAAGAATGTAGCTGTGTTCAGCACAGGCACTAACCCTGCGCAAGGAATGTGACTAAGTATTGCAAACATGGAGTAAGAAGAATTAAAATGAAAAAAAAGTAACCTTCATCATTAAGCTCCCTCAACACCTCACAGAAAACCAACATGCCACCTCACAAGGCCACCCCTGCCATCCAACCCAGTACTTAGGACCACTGGACCTGTCATATGCGTACTTGTTTATTGCTGGCCCCCACTGTCCCCGCCTGCAACATGGGCTCCGCGCAGGCAGGCCTTTGCTGGTTCACATCCTCCATGCCCCAAAATCACCAGAGAAAGCACTTGGTCCGTGGTAGGCAGAACACATCTTTGTGGACCGAATGACAACACTGAGCACTCTCTCGTGGTGCCACACTCAGGCACTGTTCCTGAAGGTCTGCACCTTGGCTCCCACTGTCCTCCGCTAGCCCGGCTCTTTGAACCCGTGTTCCCTCCCCTGCATTACAGGGAACTGCTGGGAAAGCACGGCGGATAGCCCGCTGGGCTGTCTTTCTGGATTTGAAGTGAAAACCGACAAGAATATGCCAGGGCATGCCGTCTTCTCCAACCTTCCACACATCCTCTGCAGGTCTCAGAGCTGGGCAGTGGGGGTCTGAGTGCATGTCCTCCAAAGTGGCCACCACACTGGCCTAGCTAAGCAGTGCGCCCAGGCTCCGGCCTGACACTGAATCCCTGGGAATGCTCAATTATTCAGTACCACTGGGGGAAGAAAGAAGTTGAACTCAGACAGAGGAGCATTGCGTGAAAGAGCATTAAAATGTTTGGTGTCCTTCGCTATCCAGAAACAAATCCATGGGAGACGCCAAAGCACTCCCGTAGCAACAGACCATCACTCTGAACATCTGATAGGTTGGTCACCTGGCACAGGGAAGCACTCGACAGCGCTGAACGCTGTGCTGCGGACAGTAGCAGGTGACAGATGACAGTCGCTGACCTCAGAAGCAAACCTAGAACTTGATTGCTATGTGATTTGGGTTCCTTTTAGTTCTTTGCATCTCTCCCATGAAACTCAAGAGAACATGGTGGCCTTTAAAGATGAAGTGGTAACAGAAACAGTTTATTCTTGATGCTAAGAGGCAGGTTTGGACCCCAAATATTTTGGGAAAATTTGAGTCACATAACTGTCAAATATTTCTCATCATGAAGTAACACAGAAACAAATCTGATATTACACAGGCAATCAGGGTGGAAAAGACTAGGTGTTTTAACTAAAATTTTCATCATCCAAATGAATTCAGTTATAATTAAGGGAAAACATTTAAAAAAACATTACTGGCTAGTGTGTATGCTGTTTTTCTTTTCTTAAAATTTTTATTGAGTTTATTGGTACATTCTAGGTATACAGTACAGTTACATTCATTACTGGGATCTTGTACCTTTACATGACGGGTCTTGGTTCTCATTTTTTCTCCTTGCTGTGTTTTTCTTTAAAGACTGAGTTTTCTGTAAGCTACTTGGCTCAAGTGAAGCAAGGTTTTTTTTGAGACAGGATCTCACAGGATCTCACTATGTAGCTCAATCTGGCCTTCAACTATGTAGCCCAGACTGACCTCAAATTCAGGGCAAACCTCCTACCTCAGCCTCCCAAGTGCTGGGATTGCGGGTATGCACCACTATGCACAGCTGAAGCAAGTATTCTAGAAGAAGTAATTCTGATATTTTCTAATGTGGAATGTACTAGGTCTTACTTACTAATTTTTCCACTGGGGCACAGGGCCGGGGTTCTGCTCTGAGCCAGGGTGGGCTGGGGCCACGGATGCCTGTGTCCCCTCACGCCTCTCGAGCCACAATCTCCAGGGTGACGGCCCTGCTGGTCTGGTCCTAGAAGGGCCACTGGGGACCCCAGCAGAACCCTGGGGAAAGCTCTAGTCAAGTTACTGGGGGGATGGGGGGTTTGGTGTTTATTTATTTCAAGTCATTTGCAGTACTAACAACAGGTTCTCAGGTAGCTGCAAAGAAATACACAGGGTGACTCCATACACCCTTCAGCCAGCCTCGCTGACAGCACAGTAGCAACACTAGGAAACTGACATCAGGAACAGACACTCTACACTGTCTAGCCCTGGCTTCCTCACAAGCAGGTCTTCTCTTATTTTTCTCTATGTTGTTATTTGGGCATTTCATCAACTCCAGTCTCCACTAGTAAAAATATATAATGCATGGAGATTTTTAAAAACAGCAATCATGCAGTTTTTTCCATGCTAAAAATAGCCCAGTGTAACATTTGAAAAATGTTAAAGGACAAAGTTGAGATGAAAATCTCTGATTTCACACTCAGGATAAAAACAGCTCTGACACAAGGAAGAGACTTGTCGTTTTAATTTAGCTACATTTAGCATTGTTGTGTCTTGTGAGGGAAAACTTCAAAATGACAACAGATTGTAGCTTTTACGTAATTAGCCATTATTTTTAAATGGCATCTATATACAGATGCACTGATTTAATTAAAATATCTAGACTGGGATTTCTTTTAATTTAATCTATAACTTTCCACTGGCTCCTAAGTCTCCTCTGATGGGAGGGACAGCTGTCTGTCACTAACTCACAAGTCCCTTTCCCTTATGACATGCAATAGGGGCTCAGAATGAATGTCTGAGAGCCAGATTGGAAAAAAACTCAGTATCATTTTGCAGTGGAGACTGCTAAAGAAGAGAATCAATTCTACAGTACTCAGGGGAATGCTCATTTAAAGAAAGAGCTTTCACCCAAGTATTGGGGGGGGCACATGCCTCTTATCCTAGTTCTGGGGAGGCTGAGGCAGGAGGATTGCTGAGTTTGAGGCCAGCCTAGGGTACACAGCAAGACCCTGTCTCAAAATAACAAAGAAAAAGAAAAAGAACTTTCACACAGTAGCGCACTCATCAATGGATATGATTTGCAGGAAGATCGGCCCTTTTTTGGAAGCAAAACAAAGTACATCTCTTAATACCTAATCTTAAAATTTCAGGGAAGCACTTGAGCCTTTTCTGCTATTCAAATATTATCCAGGCTTGATTATGTTTAGCTCAAAGATCAGATGAGATTGGGCATGTTCAAGGTCACATGATTAGACTCATGCTTCTGACTGAATTTTGTTACATTTCAAAAAGAATTTAAGTGTGAATTTTTCTCCTGATTTAATTCCTGAAACCGAAGACATTCACCTTTTAAAAGCGTCCTTCTTTATCATTTAGGGGCATTACGATATATAATTACCTCATTTAAAATTTTTAAATTACACTTAAAAAACAAGATCACTTCATATAAGAAATAGTTTTTTTTTTTTAAGTTAGAGAAGGCCTAAAACTTTAAAGAACTATAGGAAGTTCTGAAATCTGATAAAGTCTGTAATTTTAACACTTTAATGCAAGATAGTACTTTCGGTGTAAGTATTTCAACATTGCATAGTAAGTTCACTTAAATTTGCTTTATGCGGTTATTCGAAAACCCTGATAAAGGTTTCATAGGTCAAAAGCAGCCAGCACATAAATTACCACTTAACCTTCTGTTCACATAAATTCACCTGACCCTATTTCAACCACTGGCTAAATCCATAACCCTCAGCAAAGCAGCTTAATATTCATGGTCACAGTTACCTTTATATGTAAATATACATATTTATTTACTCAAGAAAGTACCATAAAAGTACACTTGATCGTCACTTTTTGTTGTGGTTGTTACCGGGGATCGAACTGAGGCTCTTGTGCTTGTGAGGCAGGCGGTGGAACCACTAAGCTAAATCCCCGGCCAAAAGCACACTTGAAATGTCATTTGGAACCATTTTGGAAGAAGAATACTTTTTGTAGTCTTCCTCCACAATTGTGATCAGGGTCCATGCGCTGCACTTCTCATTATACTTCTCCCAGCAGTTCTGGCCACTTCCATCAAAGGCCAGCGACCACATCCAGGCTCACCAAACCAAACTCTCCCGGGGCCAGAACCCAGGGTCTACGGAGGCACCTGCCTCTTTAACATCTCCAATGGGTGATTGAACTATATGGTGAATGTCTAAATGCAAAAAATTATTACTGTAAAAGACATGTTGCCATTAGCCTCCTTCAAACCACTCCTCCTTCCTTAGAACACTTTTATCCCATCACTCTTGGCACTTTCTGAAGCAGCTCTTGAAGACCTCTTTCGTGAGTGTCTTTGTAAGGTGTGATCAAAGCTACAGAAAATGCTGCTGCTGAGCACCATTCACCGGAAAGGGAGCTTATAAAAACAGGACGCTGTGTCCTCATCCTCCTTCTCTACTGAATCTGGCACCCTGTGACTTCTGCCTCCTCACCAAAGTCACAATGACCACAAGAGGTAAACGTTTTGAATTGATTCAGGCCATCAAGGCACCTAAGACAGTGCGACTAAAGGTACTCATGGAGGAGGACTTCTAGAAAGTGGGAAAAATGATGGGATAGCGTGATTCTGAGGGGGATTCATGGCAATGTGCCTTTTACTGCAATAAAAAAAAAATGTAAATTTAAACATTCAGCATATTTTCATGCTTGGTTTCCCACAGACACATGTGACTCAGCAGACCCCAGGTAAAACCTCCCAGGTTCTTCTTGCTGTCTGCCCAGCTCAATCGCTGTCCCCCTATCAGCCTGGTTGTCCAGTCCGGGCTCTCCCCTTCCCTTCCAACTAGATCCAGTAAGTCACTGAATTCCCTTCAGCTTCTCATCTAGATCTTTCTGAAATCTGTCCTCTCCCGTCCCTCTCACTGCCCCATTTCATGGAAGAGACTAATAAAGATCCCTAGAAATGGTCTCCCTTTCATATCTACATGCCGTCTCTCCTACATCCCTGCACACAACAGCCCTCACCATCTTGTTGAAAGAGAAATCCAGACACATCATGTTCTTGTTTAAAACATGGCTTCCCTCCCCTGTAGATTAAGTGAAACTTCTCCATGGGGCAGGTTAGGTCTGCAGCACCACCTCTGGCGACCACGTGCACACTCTATCTTGGACAAAGAGCCCTGGGGAGGTCCAGTCCGTGTGGACTGTTTACATTTGCACAGACTGTTCCTTTAGCGTGGCAGAGGCATTTCCTCCTGGGGAACACTCTGGCTCATCTTTTGGGCCCTCTCGGAAGCCTTCTTTCGTGACCCCATGGTGTCCCATGCACTACTGAACCATGCGCGTCTCTTTGTCCACGCCACCCAGATCATGGCACTCTGTGGGCACAGGCACTGAGTATCTGCTCTCGATCCCAAAGCCTTCTCATAATGTTGGCGGTCTGTAAATTCCTAGCAAAAATGGAAGAAAGGAATGAAAAAGAAGTGCAAGGGAGGCATGCCTTACCAGGCCCTGCAACATCTTATAAAATTTCAGTGGAACAAGATGGTCAATGCAAGAAGAGGAACACTTGGAAATAAGTGTGAACACACAGAGGACTCGGAGTGCAGTGAAGGTGCAGCCCGCACCAGCAGACTAGCCAACGGATGGTGTTATACAACATGGGGAGGAAACAGTGGATCCACACACACACCTTGGCCCTGAATCAATTCCACTTCGATCGAATACTTAAATCTTTAAAAAGAAACCGAAGCACTAAAAGAACACGGGATAGTTCTTCTATGGTCCTGACCAAGGAAGATTTTCCTAACTAGGACACAAAACCCAAAAACTGCAAAGGAAAAGTATGCAGCAAAAAGTTGACATCACAGGCCTGCGGCTGCTCTCCTTACGCCTTGGCAGGAGCCTGGGACTCTGGATGTTGGGGGAGTTCCAGCCATTCCTTTCCTGACAAGCAGTTTACTGTGCCTGCATGTATAAATAACGTGGCTTCCGCTGAGTCAGAATCTGGCATGTGTGAGGCAGTGGGTGCCTAAGTGACCAGCCCCCAGAAAACCCTAGACAATGAGTCTTGAATAGGCTTCCCCGATTGGCAGCATCTTGAATGTGTCACACAGCCTGTTGCTGGAGGAACTGAGTGCCATTGCCGTGACTCCTGTGGAGGAGAACGATGTAGTCTGTGGGTGATTTTCCCTGACTCTGCCCTAAGTACCTTTCCCTTTGCTGTTTTGGTCTGTTTCCTTTTGCTGTAATAAGTCATATCCACCAGCACAACCATATGCCAAGGGCTCCGGTGAATCAATGCACCTGGGGTGGTTTTAGGGATCCCCCCACCAAATAAATTTTTAAAAATCTCCACAGCAAAACCACAAGTACAGTCAAATGGTGTATGTGAAAATATTTGCAATTCATATTACAAATCAATATAGATACTACATAAAGACTTATCCACACTTACTAAGAAAAAAGCCAGAAGTCCCAAAGAAAAATAGGTTGAGAATAGAGAATGCAGAAATAGGAATACAAATGGCTCACACAAGACGATACTCAATTTCACTCAAATAAGAAAAATATAAAATAAAACTACAAATCTATGCTTTCACCTTTAATATTGCCCAAAGATTCAAAAAATTACGAAATGTACTAAGTTGATATGTATGGTAAGCAGAATAATCACCCCATGGATGAACATGTCCTAACCCTGGAACATGTTATGTCACCACACGTGGCAAAGGCATAAGGTTCCAGATGGAATTAAGATTGCTGCGGTTGAAGAGCGTCCTGCATTATCTGTGTGGGCCTGGTATAATTGCAAGGGTCCTCAAAGTAGAAGAGGGAGGCAGGAGACTCAGGGTCAGAGCGGCAAAGGGCCACGAGACAAGGGATGTGGTGGCCTCTAGAAGCTGGGAAAGGCAAGGGAGTGAGTCCCCACTTCTATGGCTGTGTCTGGGTGTCCCCACAGCCTCATGTGGTCATAGGTGGGGCTTTTCTCAGGTGGCTGGACCTGGAATGTATGATGTTGGGATTGATTCATGGCACAATGCTGGGATCAAGGGCACTAGGACTAATGGTGTGAATGCTGCCCACCCTAAGTAGTCTGGAAGAGATATAAGCGAGAGAAAGTGCTGTAACCGTTCCTTGTTGTTTCGCTACCATCTGCCTGCCATGGACTGTTGCCCACCTGCCATGTACCGCCCTGCCCTGGAGCCAGCTGATTATGAACTGAAATCTCTACAAATTGTGCACTAAATGAACCTTTCCTCCTTTAACTTAGGTGTTGAGTATTTTGTCTCAGGAACAAGAAAAGTAACTAAGACACCCATCCAGGGCCTGCAGAAGGAATATGGCCCTATTCACTTTGGACCCCCAATCTCCAGGACCAGAATATGAGAGATTCTGAGGCGCCAAGTCTGCAGTAATTTGTTATAGCAGCAATAGAAAGTAAACCACTAGAGAGGCTGCCTGGGAACAGACACCCTGGGAGTAAAAACTGGTACATCAACTATCAAGGGAAATCTGGCTCTAAGATTAGTTCTATTCCTAAGAATTTAGTTTAAGATATACATGAATGCATACAAGACGATGGACATGGACAGCTATTCGCTGCATTACTTAAACAGCAAAACCTAGAAACAATCTAGTTATCTATCAGCAAAGAGTCGAAGAAATTATGGCAAGATCAAAGAATACTGTGTAGTCAAAAACCAAGGGAAGAAACCCATTGTTAGGCAGTCTCTGCTGGTGAAGGACAAAACAAGGAATAGGCGAGTATATATTGCACTCTACCATTTGGGTCAAAGGAGGAAAGATGATAAAGAAGTTGCCTGTACTGGACAAGTGTCCTTAATCTGAAAAACCAAAAATCTGAAAGTTTTTAGTCAAATCAGCACTCAAAAAGTTTTGGATTTTGGATGATTCCAAATTCTGGATTTCTGGATTATGAATGTTCAACCTGTAAAGTCTACATAAATGTTTCCTTGCCAAAATCTGAAACCCTTCTGGTCCCAAGCAGTTTGGGTAAAGGGACACTAAGCATGCATCGGCCTAAACTGCCACCAAGTGGACACTGGATGGAGGGAAGACACTGGTGGCTGTGTGCATGGGCCAGGGTTGGTGCAGGGAAGGCTGCTCATACTGTACACTCTTGCACTGTCTCAATTTTCATTCAAGGGCATGTGGTAGCTATTTTAAAAGTAAATTAAAATGTAAATGCCCGATGAATAAATGCTCTTTCTGAAGAGCAGAATATTCTTGATGGCCTGGTTCCTATTTATTCACTCTATTTGCCTTACTATATTTGCTTAATCAGTGAGTATGGAAGGCCCACTATGAATAAGGAGGTAGTAAGTACAGGAAAAGCCAAGGTAGACATGGCCACCGCTTTGAGGAATCCAAAGGCTCCGGAGGAGAGAGGCAAAAAGGACACAACCATGGCCATATGGAAAGGAAAGTGGTGAGTGGCACGAGAGGGACAGGGAAAGCACAGTGGTTTCCAGAGAACTCCATGGTGACTTCCTAACAGCCCGAAGGGAAGTGGATGGCTTTTAAGCTGCTGGAAGGATAAGCTG
Organism: Fukomys damarensis; assembly: GCF_012274545.1. Classification (NCBI taxonomy): domain Eukaryota; kingdom Metazoa; phylum Chordata; class Mammalia; order Rodentia; family Bathyergidae; genus Fukomys; species Fukomys damarensis. The sequence goes on along the minus strand of NW_022900951.1, from coordinate 124,846,386 downwards.
ACTGTGGACAGGATAACAACAATGATGACAACAAAAAAGCACCATGGTAGCACAGCTCAGAAAACATGAGGCCATTAGCAAATACTTTAGGGGCATCACAGGAATGCAGGGAGGTTACAAAATGGAGCTAGGTGGGACCACCCTGTGGGGACAGCGAGGCTTGCGTTCACACTCACCGACTGGAGGAAGAGGCTTCTGGGGCAGGGGAAAGATGATTGGAACTGTGTACCCACGAGAGTGGCCTCTGTGGTAGTGGAGGAGGCAGAATGGAGGTAGGAAGAGCAGCAAAAGCACCAGTGGGAGAGGAGGGGAAGCACCCTGAACGAAGTCAGGCTAGGAAACAAGAACCCCTTGGATTTGGTAACCATCAACAGAGAAAACTTCCATAACCTGCATTTTCAATGTGAATTATGAAGGGTATGGTGGTGCAGGTCTGTAATCCCAGCACTTAGGAGGCTGAGACAGGAGGATCTCTGCACCTTCAAGGCCACTCTGGACTACATAGTGAGACCCTGTCTTAAAAAAAGAAAAGGTAGAAATAAAAAAATGTAAATGAAGAGGAGGTGGATGACATTCAGAGCGACTAAAGAACACAGCAAGACAGAATGGGAAAAACAAGCACTTAGGGGTTGCCATGGAGAAAGAGAAGCTACGCACACAAGCTCATGCTCTGACAGGCAATGCTGGTAGATGCGAGTGAGAAAGATTGCCGAGGTGGTAGCAGAGAGCAAGCAGAAATGGATAGACTTTTCCAGAAAACTCATACTTAGATGGCAGAAGCAAGCAGAGGAACCCAAAAAGAAGTGAGAAGCAGAAGGATCAAGAAGTTCAGGTTGAAAACAAGAGGGAGAATGGGAATGCAATGTTCTGGACAGCATCACAAGGCTTCTGCTGAACACATCCAGAAACTTTCCTGTATGAATGAGGGAGACCTGTGAGGCAGAAGCCAAACACTCACAGCAAATGGGGATGCAGAGGGCAGGAGAACACACTGGGTTCCCCTTCAGGGTGCTCCACGTCAGGTCTTCACAGCCACGTGAGGTTCGAATGACAGGTCATGAAGTCCCAGGCCTGCCCCAAACAGGGTCAAGGAAGCTGGGTCCCCAAAGAGCTGCTGCTCGGGGGAAGGGGGCATGAGGAATACCATCTTGGACACTGAAGAGGACTCACCTGAGGATGCAAATCTCCACCACTGTCCCCGCTGGGAACAGAAGCTGGGAAATTGCAGCCACAGTCAGACTTTAAGTAGCTGGTGGCCAACAGTGAAACCTGGATGGTCCCCAAAACATCAAGCAGAGAATTCACTTCTAACCCTCCTGAGTGGAGTGGGTAGCACCTCAAAAAACCAGTGGAAGGAGAATGCCAATCTTCTCTCAGTGAAACTGCCTCAAGCCGGCCCCTGAATTCTTGCAGATAAAGGTCCAAGGAACAGGAGTTTCCAGGTGATGACCTCAAAACACAACAGGAAACAAAGCAACATGGGCCAGCCTTTTTGTAGAAAAAGGCCACAGGGTCTTCGGGTATTAGAATGACATGACGCCTGTTGTAAAATAGGTGTAATGGGCTTAAGAAAATAAAAGGGATGGCAAACTTAAGAGGAAGAGATTACAAATAAAAATGGGCAAGAGAACCAAACAGAACATTGTGAAATTGAAAACTGTAACAATGGAAAGAAAGATTCAGCAAGTAAAACTCAGATCAGGCATAGCTGAAATAGAAGACAAAATGGAAGACATCACTTGCATCCCTGGAGCCAAAGCGATGTTCATCCACCGGTATTCTTTACCTGTTCCATACATTTTATGAGGATGCTGTGATAGCTACTCAATAGGAAAACAACACAACTTGGAAAGGAAGGACTGATCAGCATCAAATGAAGAGGGTAAGGCCTATTGTGTAAGGTCTTGAGTCTCCTCCAGTAGAACAGTTCCGCTGGAATAGGAGGGCTAGAAGTCTGGTCACAGTGAGTTAGGGAGCAAGTGGCTTCTGTGGAAGTGTAGGCCCAGATGGGGTGACAGCTCCAGGACAAGGTCAGTGGGGAGAAGGACCCAGCACACACAGAGGCTTACAGAGTCAGCAGTGCAGGGGGAGAGATCAAAGAGAATGGAGGGCCAAGTCTTGGGGGAGGCCGGCAGGAAGGAGATTTAAAAGCATGCTTAGTTTTCTCAGTTAGCCAAGTTACTGCTTATTCAAGAAAAAAGGAAAAGTCATGGCCAAAAAAACAAACAAACAAAAAAACAAAAAACTCAGGCATACTTTAGTGTTAACGCCATATCTAGGCTAGAAACAAGAATGTGCATGCAGGCAGTGCTCATTTCAATTTCCTGTATCTATTCATTCTATAATCAGGATAGAAAGGAAGAGTCCACTTGATTGTGGCCTCATTTAAAATTTCCATGAAAAACAAAGGCACAGAATGAAACTCTCTATGTTAATCTTCTATTCATTGGATCATTCATACCTCTCATTCACCTGATCAAAAGAGATGTATAACTGCATAACCCACTTACTAATTTTTATGTGATTACTTTCATAAAAGTCAGCATGTCTGGAGTAGAACAAGAGAGGACACAAGGTAGAAATAGTCCAGGGTTTAATCCACACAGCAGAGTGTGATGTGACCAAAGACAGATGAAGGAAATGAACCGGATGTGACCGTTTCACATTGTATGCGCATACTGCAACATCATACTGTACCCCATTAACACAATGTGTACAGTTACTATTTGTTAATTTAAAAATAGAAATAAGGCAGCAAATACTGAAAAGCAAAGGCAACGAGTGACCGATGTGGCTGAAACCCCTCCGTGCATGCAGCTGTGCAGCTGCCGAAGTCAATGCTTACAACATTCTTCGAAGGGGCAGCGTCATAGCACAGTGCCATCGGTCTAGGGAAGGTCGCTACTTTCTGCAGCAAGAGTCCTGTGATTCAGGTGCTTCTCTCCCGAAACGAGAGCTCACAAGATCAAGTCCGTTCAGTGGTGCCCATTTCAAGTAACAGAGGGGCAATCTACCACTGTCCCAAACAAAAACACAGCGGCTACATCACTGCTATTCAGCTCCTAGAGTAACAATGGAAGGTACAGAAACACAATCCCAAATGAGCATGTTCCCCTGCAAAGGTTCCCCCTGAATGAGCAGGGTCAAGAGATGGGAAGAGAAAGCTGGAGAACAACTTCTGAAGAATTCTGTCCATTACTTAGTACTGCTTCCCATACATCCCTTTTCTAGTTCAGATACTTTATGGGTTTAATACTCTGAAATTAAAGACTTTCGACAAAGCCTTTATCAAAGTATAACCCACTGGTTTGTTAATAATACTACTAATCTTTATATAGCATCTTTCTTTTAAAGGGTTTAAAGTGTTCCACATATTATCACAATTACTTTATTAATAGTCTTGGGGAAAGTGTGTTGGGGTAATCATCCTTATTCCTTACACCTGCTGGGAAAATGGCCCACTAATAATGGCAGAGTTGACATTTATTGGGCACTTGTCACACGCCAGGCACTGTGGTAAGCACTTTACATTTAATCTTCACAGAAGCCCTATGGGGTATGGACCATTAATATCCCCAATACAGATGAGAGCACTGAAGCACATAAATATTATGTGACTTCCAAGGTCGCCAAGCAGGGAAGTGACTGGGCCAGATTCAGACATGGGCCACTAGACTCCCTAACCTATGCTAGAAACCACACACTGGAAGGGCTCTGCACACAAGTCCCCTCCTGTTGTCCTCGTCAGCTGCTATCGATAGCCTGGCACCTCATTTCTCCTAGCTACAGCCTCCCCTTATGTAAGCCTGCATCCCACAAGTCTCCTTGTCAGCTCAAAACCTTCACTTACCATCCCAGAAGATTGCATGTGTCTACAGCTGTAAAGATGGATTTGCAGTTATTGATTTTATTGTAATTCATTATAGATCATAACTAATTTATTCACGTTAGCTTGGAATACATTTTATTCTACATCTATCTCCTCTTACCTAAAATACATTGCTTTTCAAACTTTCTGGACCATAACAGTAAGCATGCACTTGACCCAGGAAGCACGCACGCACGCACGCGCGCGCGCAACACACACACACACACACACACACACACACACACACACACACACACACACACACACACCTGAAAGAAATGTTTTGTGAACTCATACTCACCTATATTATATGTTATGCTTTTCCTGCTTCCTATTCTATTTCATTTTAAGGTGCTGGTTGCCACTAAGTACACTGATTTTATGACTCACAAATAGGTTGGGATCGACAGTTTAACAAATGCTCATTGAAAATTTATATTATCTCTGACTGTCCCATTAGAGTACAAAATGAGCAAACAAAGGAAATCAATGAAGGGACTTTGCCACTGAACATGATCAGCCTAACAAACTATTTTTTGTAGCGCTATCAGCCTTGGTTCATCTGTATACAGTTTTGGTTTCCGCCTTTAAAAAACACTGCCATAATCTCAGAGGGACCATGGCCATGACACTTCTTATAAAAATGTATCATTTACCTATAACCAGTATTTTTTTTTTTTTGGTACCAGGGCTTGAACTCGGGTCCTTGCAAGGCAGGCCACCGAACCACTGAGCTAAATCCCCAGCCCCTACCTATATAACTAGTATTGAGTTACAGGCAATTTGTGAGAACTCAGTACACTTTCAAGTGTTCCATCAGCAAAGCAAAGATGAAACAAGAAAAGAACTGCTTCGGCGGAAGTAGAAAATGTTACCTAAAAACATGTACATTGTACCAGACTGACACAGTACAGAAAAAAATCAAGTTAATGCTTTGAGGTAGACGCTGTTGCTCAACAGCTCAAGTTCAGATCCAAGCATGAGTCCTGACTCAGACAAGGAGTGAGGAAAATACTAACGGGGAAGGTTTCATCCCCATTTTAGAGTGCTGTTTCACTGACTGATTTAAACATTTTTTAAGGATGACTTTCAGCGGTTAAAACTTAAGAGAATGCACTTTTCTACAACTTTGGATGAGTAACTCAGTTCACAGTTCTCTCTAGTTTGCCACTTTATTGACATTCTAATGCGAGAAGCAGGGATTCCCAGCATAGATATGAAAAAAAAGAAAGAGCCAAGCACTACAGCATCAAGAAATCGAGTCCTCTATGAGTGACTCTAATGACAGCAACACAAGAGTTCCAGGCTGTGGAACTACATCCACAATATCCAGAAGCATTAATCCCCTTTCTCGCCATACCTCATACTTCCGCATTAGTATAAGTATGAGGTGAGAGGAGCCAAAAGTGTAGTCGGAGCCCATTCACCCCATGGTGGGAGTCACAGCCCAGCCTCCCTGGCCCCCAGACACCATTTCATGGACAAAACAGCAAGTCTGCTCCTGACTTTGGATGTTGATAAAAATCCCCAAGCTAATCTGAAGCTGCTGCAACTGTTTCAGTAATATTAAGGGAGATTTTCTTCAAGCAGGGCCCTTTGTACTGCTCAAGGCAATCAGGCTTAGATTATGCTTCCAGGAAATCCCTTTCTGGCACACTCGCTCATTCCCCACTGTGGCAGTTTGGAAACTTTTCTTTCCCTCCTGTCTCACAGGAATAATTGTCCCTTCTCCTTTCCAAAACTGCCCTACAAACGAGGCTTGACCCCGTCCCCCTCTGCCGTCTCCAGGAGCCTGTTCTAGGAAGGATCTCTTCTTGCTCCTGCCTTGAAAGGGGTGAGGCTTCCTCCACCCTGTCCAGATACACTCACCCACCTTTCTCAGATTCGAAGGGAGGAAAACTTCTTCCCTGGACACGGTGCTAACTTTGCTCTTTCTTTTTTTAACCACTTGCTCCCAATTTAAATCTCTGTAAAGTGACAGCATTTCCCTGCATTCACAAAAGTTCAACACAAAGCAGACACTGAGGATACAAAGGTAATGAAAGAAGGTGTCCCTCCCTTCTCTCTTCCAATGAGCCCAAATGAGCCCCTTTTCTGGCTTCCACACTTATGACTCAAGCCTGGAACTTGAGAACCAGGGCGAATCCATCATTCTCCAGTGTCCTGTCAGACTGAACTCCTGCCCAGGTCTATGCAGCCGGTCGTTCATCCTTTCTACCTGTGTCTGCACTTGGACGTCCCATGCATCTCTCCTCTCCCCTCTGTCCTGCATAGCGTCGTCTTTGATCCTCACTTCTAAACCTTCAGCATGTCTCCATTACTTCTGGAGGCACAAGCTTCCCACCCTAGCCTGGTCCCTCATCACAGGGCCCCAAATCTATTCCCAGCTCCAGCCAGCACCACCGGCTCCTTCACACACACCCTTGTCTCTGCCTGAAATTCCACTTCCTCTACCTTCCTTGCCTTCTGGCAATTATAATCCATCCTTCAAGCCCCAACACGAACAGCTACCAATTCCACAAAGGGTTTCCCAGTCTCCTTCACGTGACCTTCCCAGGACTTCGTCTGCAGTGCTCCTGTGTTAGGTCCACGTCTTTGCCACGTCTCTTTCACCTGCCGCTCACATCTTCAGACGGGACTAGGTACCATCTATCCTATACTACTTCTACTCAACTGCACTCCGCCACCCGACACCGCCCAGCACTGACTTTGAAATGAACTCAACCTAGGAAACGCCTGGAGACTCTCATGTCAGGGCTGGTGTTCAAAAGCTGCCCTGGTTTCATCCCCATTTTAGAGTGTTGTTTCACTGACTGATTTAAACATTTTTTAAGGATGACTTTCAGTGGTTGAAACTTAGAAAATGCACTTTTCTACAACTTTGGATGAGTACCTCAATTCATAGTTCTCGCTAGTTTGTCACTTTATTGACATTCTAATGCGAGAAGCAGGGATTCCCAGCATAGATATGAAAAAAAAGAAAGAGCCAAGCACCACAGCATCGAGAAATCGAGTCCTCTATGAGTGACTCTAATGACAGCAACATAAGAGTTCTAGGCTCTGGAACTAGATCCACAATCTCCAGAAGCATTCAGCCCCTTTCTCGCCATACAATGATTTTTCCACCACTTTCTGAGTTCAATATAAAAGCCACCATTATAAAGCTCTTGCAGAGGTGCTGGGGGTGTAGCTGAGTGACAGAGTACTTCCGAACACACATGAAGCCCCATGACCCATCCCTGGCACTACAAAACAAGAATAATGAAATCCCTCCTGCGCAGAAGTCATTATGCTGAAGCTAGGGAAACAGATAAAGGGTAATCCCTGTCTTGATACGCTCCCAGGGCAGTGGGCCGGAGGGATTAGTGGCAGCAGGCAATTATGACATGATGATTACAGAGGGCAAACTGAGGTAAGCACTAAGACAGAGGGACCTGCTAAGTCTAAACAGCGAGGTAAGACGAGCTCTCACAGGCCTGGAAAAGCACCTCAGATGCAGCAAGTTACTGAAGGATGAGGGTGTGCAGGATGGGCATTAGAGCAACAAGGATGTTGCAGGTGATGGTGAAAGCAAAAGCCAAACAGAAAGTGCTGTCAACGGCAGAGAACCATGGGGCAGCGGTGCATGGTTGTAGCGTAGGGTACAAGCTGGAAGAATCATGCAGGGCTTCTTTTGGGGGGCAGGGTGACATGCCTGTACTTAAATTAAAAACAAAAGAAACAAAGCAAGTGGCAGCACTGCATAGAGTAAGCTGGAAGGGGAGGAAACTGGAAGAAGGGAAGCACAAGTGGAAATGGGAAGAAAGAGTGGAGGCTTGCTAAGAAGTAGATCCTCTAGGAGTCGGAACTGATGTGCCTACGGGACACGAGGCAGGGGAAAGATAAAAACGGTGACTTCAGTATGGAACCTGAATAACTGGGGGCCCTCAAACTTGCAGGACACAGAAAAGAGAGCAAATCTTGTGAATTACAAAGAGGTCAGGGTACAGTGACCCAGAAATTCACGTGGACTTTCCAGGGGGAGGAGTTTGAAGGTTACACTGGTTAGACTTACTCAAGGGCATTGGCTGGGCTGGACTTATAAGTTTTCTACACAGCAGGAACAGCTGAAGTCACTGGCATAAATGAAATCATCGAGGCAAAGTGGGTGAGAAGAGTAGAGGGATGAGAAGACGGGTAAGGGATAGTTACAATGGTATAGGCACACAGAATCCAGGATTTCGAAGAGGGCGGTGAAATGTGTTAGATGCTAGGGAGAGATCAAACAGAATGAAGATGGAAATGAGCTACCAGATTTAGTCGTGAGCTCCAAGCAGGTTCCAGCAATGAAGCTGGATACTGGAGTGGGCTGGAAAAACGAACTGGAGATGAGGCTAGGATAGAATGCTCTTCCCAGAAGATTGCCTCTCAAGTGAGAGAAGGAATATCAGCTTGAGAGGAAAGCTAGCCTAACTCTTGACACAATGTGTGGAGGTTTCAGTCCACAGTCGGCTGGCTCCAAGGCAAGGTGGCACAGCAGAGCGGCATCAGAGGGGTGAAATAGCCCATAGCAAAGCAGGCAGAAAGCCTGCCTTTCCCTTTTATTCCAGGCTACAAACCTTTTGGGCTGGGCCACCCACACCGGGGGTGGGACTTCTGTCTTCAGTAAATCCACTCAGCCCCACCCAGAGCTACGCTAATTTAGTTCAGTGGGGCTCATTTGGTACCGCACACCCTTAACCCCAGTGTCACACACCCTAGATCTGGCCAGCTCCCAAAAGCCCACCTGTGAGTATATGAGGCTTTGAGGGGACATCCAGCTACAAATATAACACTGATGGTGCATGGTCCTGCAGGCAACGCGCTCTGGAAGCCATTCTTTAATTTCTGCTGACGCAGGGCCAGATATGCATAAAGCAACAGAGACTGCTTTTTCTAAATTTCATTCTTGCTTTTACAATAATTTAGAAGATGTGTTCTCATAAAACTCTTTGTATTCTAATAAAGTTTAAAAATGTTTAATATAGAACTACCATTTGGATCATGTGTCTAATCAGAAACCTAGAAAAGGCTGGACATGGATTCAAAGATATAATATTGGTGGATTTCTATTGAAGCATCACATTTCTATCTGTGACCAACACAAGACTCACGATGAGTACCTCATACCCTCCTAATCTCCACAGCTGCTGCGAAAAACTCCTTTCTGCCAACCTTGACCTTCCTGTGGCAGAAACAACTGCTGGTGAAATCTGGAGACAGGAGCCGTGTCTCACCAGAGAAAAATCTCAGACCTTTATCTCAAGAAACAAAACCCAGCAGACCCCCGGACATATTATCAGACAGCTGCAGGAAGAGAGTGGCCACACAGAGAAGGTCTTCACCCCTATGCACTCCCTCCAGTTTAGCTTGCAATGCAGTTATCCTCTACTGAAACCAAGGTGGCTGTATGCTTTGGAAAGAATGTTTTCTGTGCTCTCTCCTTAGCAGGCATTCACCTCCAAGTTTATTTAGGGTCAACCAGAGAGGCAGGAGGGGGTAAAAAGATGCAAGCAAGGCATGACAGAAAAAAGGAAGTCAAGGCCGAGGCAGACTATACAGAAAGACAGAAGAGCAAGACTCACGGAAGGGTTAGCTCAGCCATGTGGCCAAAGGAAGCTCACTCGGATGGTTTGGTGAAGAGGGAGGAAAATTTTTAGACACACATGCTACTGGATTACCTTCTGGAGTAAGTCACAGCGCATGACTAATTAAACGCATAACAAATACCTCCTATAAATCTATATGAAATGCTATCGGATAACATTTGAAATACCATTCTTTTTTCAGCCCTGGTACTGGATACTGAACCAAAGGCCTTGTGCATGCTGGGCAAGTGCTCTACCACTGGGGAGCTACATCCCCAGTCCCACAGTGCTGTTGTTTTCCAGAAGAAACCTAACCTACCTAGCTGCTGGCTGTGGAAGCCATACAACACACCTGTATTTCAGAAGTGCCCGGGCGTGATCAGAGGATCTGTTCCCATCAATATCTAGAGCCACATAAGCCTGAGCTGCATTGCTCACTGGCTAGCGCCAGAGTGAAGAGCAACGAACTCCAGGAGGTGACCTCATCCTCTCCCTGTCCCCTGAACTGTGCCCCAGGGACACTCCCAGGTTCGTGAGGGACTCCGACACTGAGAATCAGTCACCTGGCGTGCCCCACCTGTCACTTCCCTCTGGGAGTGGTGAACTCAGACTTAATACACGCCCTGTGTCCACAACGTGAGGGAGCACAAAGACTGAATGGAAGTGCCCTGCAATTTACCAGACTGTGGGCCAGAGGAAAGGCGTAGCGCGTGAGGATCTCGAACATGTCTCTCCTACTGTGGCCTTCCTGCTTCAGTGCGAACCTCAGGTTTCTCATGTCCTGGGGGCAGAGGAGAAATGGGACAGTTCAGTCTACAAATAAAGTCACATTAATTAGCAAAAAAAAACCAAAAAAAAACAAAAAAAACAAAAAAAAACCAAAAAAAAACACCCAAAACTGCTATTCAATTAAGGCAGAAGAGTCACTTACCTAAAAGGGCAATTAATCTAGACAACTAAGAAAATTACTTTGTCATATATGGCCTTTTAAAATATCCACTTTAGGAGCACCTGAAAATATTCCTATTGTATCCATGAAGATAAAGATAAGACTGGCCAACCAGTGCCAGAGCTGAGCGTGGTGGCGCATGCCTGCAATCCCAGCGCTCAGGAGGCTGAGGCAGGAAGGTTGCTGTGAGCTCATGGCTAGCCTGGGCTAAATAGTGAGTTCAAAGCCAGCCTGGACTAATAGCAAGAGCCTGTCTCAAAAACCAAAGCAAAAACAAAAACAAAACAAAACAAAAGGCAAGACAAGGCTACATATCATTTTATAAAAAGAAAGAAATCAAACTGTGCCTGCCCATCTGTGTCTATGGTCAGTTTCCACAATATTTAAAAATTATCAAATAGTATTTTATTCATACAGCTTCTCAAGAGTACCTTGCCATCAGATATGATGTCAACATTCTCAAAGATCATTAAAATGCAAAAGTCCTCTCCCTAAATGGCATTTTAAACTCTTATCCAAGTAACACAAGTAATATAATTTTACTATATAATTTTTCTTTCACAAGGCTCAAAATAAGCCACATGAAAGTACCCCAGAGTAGTAGGAACTTTATTTTCAGGAGTTACACATTAATGATCAAAATCAGCTCTTAAAGGCATCTTCCAATACACATCTCTCTAAATTGAATATAAAGTTCCTTTAAATGTCAATTATATATAAAAATATGTTCTAGCTTATTTTCAATGCTACATTTTTGGGGGTTATCTCTTTCAAACAATCAAACATGGTGCTGCGACTGAGTGGTAGCTAAGCACTAAAAGTCTGTTCGACTTGACAACACATTTTCAATTCTCCTTTCAGAGAAATGAGGACTCTGCGGGACCCTGAGGCCACCACAAGAGCGAGTAGATCCAATCCGTGCCCTCTTGGGCATCACGATCTTCTTACTGTCCAAAGTGCTTCCTCACTTTTTACCTCCAGAGTACTCGGAAAGCTTCGTCTCTGGTCCAAAAGGACCAGCAAAGGCTTTGCCACTTAAGACATCGCAGGGGGCAAATGGAGTATGAAGTAGACGCCTGACCTCTGATGGCAGCCCTGAGATGGGGTCTTCTCTTTACAGGTCCTCCCCACTGGGTCTGGAAGCCAGGGCCTCTGCCACCGAATCACACTCCTGATCCTGCTGCTCTCATTTCTTTCTTTCTTTTTTTGTACTGTTTTTCAGTGCTGGGGATGGATCCCAGCGCTTTGCACATGTTAGGTAAGTGCTCTATTACCAAGCCACGTCCCCAGTCCATCCTTTCATTTTTAAAACATGTAGCTAAATTAAATCCAACAACCACATAAGCCTATAGAGAGAGGCCCCCCCTACAAGAAAGTCAGCGATGCTAGGCATTGGTTCATGATGCATGGCAGTGGTGAGCTCAGGAGAAAATCATTTTGATGGGATGGGACATGTCCAAAGTGTTTACAACCCACTGCAGGCACAACACGGGATGGCTACAGACCCTTTGGGCTCAAGCACCCGGGAGAAACTTTCTTCCTAACAGCCGCAGGTCAATGATAACTCTAACATCCTTCTCTTAAACACCTGGCCAGAAATGAGACCATCTTTACATCAAATAGTTATGCTTATCTATCAGGCATTCCAACAAGTTTTTCATCTGCTAAGGAACGCGTAATTTGAGCAACTTGTTTTTGCTATTGGATTCAGATGCAATTAAAGACAAAATTATTTCTTGCCAAGGGGAAAATTTCAGTGAAAAAGGCAAATGACTCACAGGCAGCAGATCACCAAGTATGGGACAGAAATGGAGCACGCATCAACAAGCGTGTTCCATCTGGTTTGCACACACCTGAATAGCCAGGGAAGGGTGTGTGGGAAGCACCCTTTTGGGGTGAGTCCCCTGATCCTGTTACCAAAGGCTCTGGGTGCCATGCGGTCCGACTTCCCCAGGCCCCTTTCTATGCGACATTTCTACAGGGGAAAACACTGCTCACTTCAAAGTAGGCCACTGTCTCGACACCAAGTAAGGGGAGAGACAGAAGGCTTGTGGCAGTGTGGATTTGGTGCTTTCTGAGGACTCCAAATGGTCAGCAGGGGCTGGTACAGGGCCTGCACAGGAACAACCCCACATTCGGGGAAAATATCTCCCCTGCTGCTGGACACGTCCTCTGGAACTGCTCTGCATCTGCGGGCACTACTCCTAGCAAGCAGAAACCTTGGCATGCTGGCCGGGGGCCACACTTGCGGGGGTGTTGGGGCTGCCTGCACTACGGCCAGAGGCCAGACGGACAGGGTCCAAGCCTTAGCCACTCCATCGACCCAACTCTGTGACTGAGAAAACGGAGAGCGAATCTGATGACTTCCGTGTTTCCAGGGAGATCATGTAGTTTAAAGTTGTGCTACACTATTCTAGGCCATCGTCTTTGGACACAGGCTATTTCTAAGAAATACGCGTATGTAATACTTAAGAATTAGGCCTGGGGAGTAGTTGCCAAGCCTTTTCTTCTAAGAGTCAAAAGGTGAGAACATGCTTTGTCTTATTCATTTTGGGGGATTAAAATTTAAGTACAAGTTTTCCTGTTGATAAGGCAGCAAATGGGATATTTTTAAAAAGCCTCATTAGAATTAACGTCACTTCAAAATCACTAAAATATCAACTACATTCCCTTGCGGACTTTTAACATTACTCCCATGAATGTGTTTATGTGAAATGCAGAACACTTCCAGCATCGTAAATAGCCACACTTTGAGGCCGAAAGTGTAGGCAGCAGCTCGGATAATAGATAAGGTGTGAAGGTAGCTTAGATCAAAACAAAAACAAAAAGCTGAGGTGGGCTATAGTGGGGAATTTTAGACCAAGTTTAATAATAACATAAGCTGTTGGTTTCAGGTAGTTTCTTGATCATTTATAAACTGGAGAAAAAAAAATACTTCACTGGATTCATAATACAGACACAGTGGAGGGGCTGCTTCTTGGAAATCACAGTCCACAAGACTAGGACAAGTTTCTGGCTCTGGCTCTTCCCTGGCTCCTTGGGCAGCCCTAGGCAAGGCATGTAATTTAGCAAAGACTTCACGTCCCCATCCATAGATGGACCTGGACTGGCCAGGGGGTCAGCAAACTTCAGTTCAGGTCACTTTTTGTATGGCTCTTGAGCCAAGAACATTAATTTACATTTTAAAAGGGAGGACAACCCAAAATTCCAAAAAAAAAATAAAAAATAAAAAAACCACAAACACATGACACAAATCTTACATGGCTCTTCCAACCTAAAATATCTATTAGGGTCCTTCATGAAAAGGCTAGGCAAGGGCCAGGGATTTAGCTCAGTGGTGCCACCGCCTGCCTCACAAGTGCAAGGTCCTGAGTTCAATCCCCATACCCAAAAACCAAAAAACAAAAAGGTTTGGCGGCTCCTGCATTGGAGTAACGATTCACTGTCACCCAAGACACTTGGAAGCGTCCCACCCTTCTGTGCTCCAGCCTCCAGAGATGATCTCTCTGGGGATCTCAGAGATCTACATCTTTAAAGAGCTCTCCAGATTGTGTTGATAGTTATCTGTTCTGGAGAACTAGGACGACAGATGATCTCCAAATCCCTTGCAGCTCGTTCTAGATGTGGGCATGATGCTACAGAAAGTTGTTTCCTGAAACCCAATGTCCGGAAAGCAGGTTTCCTTGCCAGGAGACGGACTCTAGTTTATCTTGCTGGATGTGGAATCTGGCTCTGCTGTTTGTAGGGTGAACTTAGGAACACGACCCTTCTGAGCCTCAGGCTCCCCATCTACAATACGACCATCTTGGAAGGTCATGCTGGGGGGGGATGCAAAGTGCTTGCATGTGTTTGAATGGACACAGATATTCAAACAATGGCTACTAACAGGACTGATTATATTTAATCACCAATTTCTCCTGATCATCATCTCCAAATAAAATATTAGATCACTACCTCTAAAAACTCGGCAAAGCTCAAAGGTTGTTAAAGATAAAGACATATCCTGCTCACAGAAGGCAGTCTATTTCTTCCACGGTGTGAAGGTGTGTGGTTGTTGACACATGACATGAAGAGTCACCCAGAGCAGACTGGATCAAGAACTAAAAAGGTTTGAGAAATGTTATTAATAACGTTTTCCTTCTACTCAGTCAAGCCAATAAGCTGACCAGTTCCTCAAGGCCTCTTGTGCAGCAACTCTCTTGGATGGGAACTCTTTCCCTTTGGAGAGATCTTTTGGAAATCGCAAAGCTCTGGGAAATCTCAAAGCATAAAAGGAGAACCATTTCTAGGATCTCGGATATACAGATTGTTTTTTTTTTTTTTGGTACCGGGAGTTGAACCTGGCTCTGTGCAAGAGCTTTTGATTGTTTTAAGCCCACGTTAACTTTCTATTATTCAACACTACTGTGCCTTTTTCTTTGTGTAAGAAAGTACTGAATCTCTTACTTTACAAGTAATATCTAGACCATAGGAATTTTCTCCTCTACTTGTCGCGCCTCCCATTTTTTCAATTCTTGAGATCACACCCAGAGGGACATCAAGTATTAGAGCAGAATCCTGTAATGGACAAAAACACAAAAGTTAATATTTTTATCACTGCAATTAAAACATCAAAAAACATGTAAAATAACCAGAAGCTTTCAAGTTTTTTTTTCTTTATCTTAGCACTTTACTCTTTTTTTTTTATTTTTTATTTTTTATTTTTTTTTAT
>NW_022900951.1:124791572-124830936 GCF_012274545.1 Fukomys damarensis | reverse complement strand
GACTTATTTATTTCACTTAGGAGTATATCTTCAATATGTATCCATTTTCCTATGAATGAATCTATTCTCTCGCTCTTTATGGCTGAGTAATATTCCATTTTATAGAAAAACCACAACTTCTTTATCCAGTTTCCAACGGATGGGCAAATAGGTTGTTTCCAAGATTTAGCTATTACAAACTGTTAGCACTTTACTCTTTATGAACAAAATATGGGACAGATCACACATGAAAAATCAAGCGCTGGAGGAGTTGAGAGTGCATGGAGAACTGGCCACTGCACCTTGCCTACGGGACAGAGAGCACTGCCGTAGGCCCCTAATTCCAGAGGGCTGTGACACTGCCCGAAGCCCACCTCTGAATGGCGTCTCTCCCACAACTTCCTGCTCTCCAGCTGAGCGAGACCCTTCCCCATCCTTCAAACACTTCATCTCCAACAGGCCACTTGCCCAAACACTGGCATGCGCAGAGTTTCTCAGGCTAAACGATCACCCTAAGCTGTCAGGAGTGACACAACTGACTCCAGGCCCCAGCGCGGGTCTCACCCCTTTGCTCTGCTCGCGGTAGTCCCTTTTCACCAAGCCTTGCTTCCCAATCAGAACAGGCACAATGAACCACTTCCTCTCCCAGAGTCCCCGGTGCTTGAGACAGACTCCTGCCACACCACCTGCTTCATGCTGTATGCACTTGTGTTTCCCACTAGAATTTAAGTGCCTGGAAGTAGCGTGGGTACAAAGCTTTTCCAGGTCTGCAAGCCAGTGCTGAGCGCAACCCACAAGACTGTTAAGTCAGTGGCGGCTGCGCATAATAGGATCTCGCCTGTGCCAGGTACAGCGTGCCAGAGAGTCTGGGCATGTGCTGCCTCCTTATCCTTACAGCCATTCAAGGGAGAAGGGAAAGTATCCCCGTTTCCTGATTTGCCCACAGAGGTTTGTAAAAGCTTCAGAAACATGTGCAGGAAGTAGGGGGAAGGGTTGACATCCAAGCCAAGGCCCAGGGTCACGCATCAAGAGTCAGTCACATCACTGCTAACAAATCAGGGGTCGCTCAGCATGAGAAGCAAAGCTGTGTCCGTGAGGCTACTTGAGGAGCTGGAGGTGGAAGAGGTACACAGCTACTAAACAGCGGATATATAACTCTTAATCCAAAAATTTATTTAATATTGTATTAGATGAGTTTGACAATAAAAAATGCTTTTTAAAGGTGCATGAGTTTTTGCTCTTTAAAAATGTCCCTTTAGGGCTGGGGATGTAGCTCAGTGGTGCCGCCTCCTGCCTCTCAAGGGTAAGGTCCTGAGTTCGATCCCTGATACCCCCCCCCCAAAAAAAAAGTCCATTTAGGGACTACATAGAAAATCTTTCTTTGATTTTAAATCCTTCTTTTTCAAAGATAATGCAGACTAAATACTTCCTCATAGACTATAAATATAGCTCAGGGGATATTTAGGAATTCAGAAAGTCAAAGATTATGATGCATCCATTCCATTGAATACTACTCAGTAACAAAAACGAATGCCCTGAGGGTCTATGCAACCAGAGGGACTTTAGGGGCATCAAGCTGAGTAAATAAAGCCAACCACGCAAGGACAAATGTCACACAACTACATCAATGCAAAGATGGTGCAGGGAGAAGTGGTCGCCAGGGTAGAGGGGAGGAGTCTACGACCATGAAGGAACTCTTTTATGGTGATGTGATAGTCCCATGCCGTGTGGGTACTTGGGCCCTGACATCACAGGCTGTGCAAAGGAACATCGGAAGAGTGACAGAAAACACTGGTAATAGCCGGGTATGGTGGCGCACACCTGTAATCCCAGCACTCGGGAGGCTGAGGCAGGAGGATCACTGTGAGTTCGAGACCATCCTGGGCTACATAGTGAGTTCCAGGTCAGTCTCAACTACACAGTGAGACCCTGTCTCAAAAACAAACAAACAAAACCAAACAAAAAAACCCCAACCAAACAAACAAAAAAACCACTGGTAAAATTCAAGCATGGCTAGAGTCTAGTTATCTATACTGCACCGACAACTTGCTGGCTTTGAGAAAGCAATAGTGTTACAAGGGAGCACTGGGCAACAGGTACATGAGTCTTCTCTGCACTGTTCTTGCAAGTTCATAATTATTTCAAAATAAAAAGTCAAAAAAGTGTAAGCATAGCTATGTAGGAAAAATACAGGCTCTTTTGTTTGTTTTGAGACAGGGTCTCACTATGCAGCTTAGGCTGGCCTACGACTCATGTGGTGATCCTCCTGTCTCAGCCTCCCAAGTGCTGCTGGGATTACAGATGTGCGCCACCATGCCCAGTGAGACAAGTTCTTAATATGGACGAAACCGGTTCAAATCTGAGCTGCGACATTTATTACCTGATGACTTTGGCATGTTACTCTTATCTCGTACTTGCAAAGTAAGGATGATTTGAGATAATGCATTTAAAGTACCTGGCATAATGCCTATCAATGGTAGCCAGAAAACATTGAAAGTCATTCTGATCACTATTACGTTGTCAAAGAACCCCTAAGAGTTTGGAAGATGTAACTGTGCCCTGCAAATCTAGCAGATCCAGCTCTAGGTAGCATCTGGGAGTGAGGCACTTTACTACATCACTGAGACAGGGCTGCCTGAAGAGGAAAATGCTACTTAGTTAACATGTACGCACACAGCTCCATATAAGAAAGCACTGCTTCCCCCTTACAGGCTAGTTTGGAAAAACATACTATCAGGCGGTCTGTTATTATGCTAAGATTATATGGAGATTTACGAGCATCTGTGAATTATATTCTTAAATGTCGATTTATACACATAATACATAAAAGTCTAATAGTCTAATGCTAACCTGGAAGCAAGAATATTTTTTTTAAAGGCAGAAGAATTTAAAGTGAGAAGAAGCTTTGCTGGTGTCTGTTTTTTTTTTTGCTTTTGAGACAGGGTCTCATTATGTAGTCCAGGCTGGCCTTGAACTTTGCTCCGATCCTCCTGCCTCAGCCTCTCGAGTGCTGGGATGACAGGCATGACTTTGCTCCGCCTCCTGCCTCAGCCTCTCGAGTGCTGGGATGACAGGCATGTGCCACCACTCCCTGTGTCTACACAGATGAAATTCTATAGCTCAGACTGTCTCAGCCCAGCACAAAGCAAAACACAGGACAGTGAGGAGAATCAGCCATTCCTGGCCATAGGCACCACAGTGTAATGAAGCTCCTTACCGCATTCTCCCAGAATGACATGTTCAGCATCTGATAACTCAGCAGGCTGAACAGGAAGATCCAGTGATAAGAAAATTCGCCTCACTCCCTGGGAACGTGAGTCATCACTATCTAAATATCATTAAATATTGAAGGCATCGCAAAGGTTCATTCTAACTCAAAATTGTGTGCCTCTAAGGACCTAAAATAGCTGAGAAAGAAGTATGATAAACAAGCTAAAACAAGGCACATGGCCCAGGAAGTGACAGGGACTGTCATGAGGGACGGGGCCCAAAGACAAGTTGCAGAGTGGTCCCCCGTGAGCTCAGGGACTGGCCCTACCTGGAGATAAGACACAGATACCCAAGTAGCCACGATGCCAGGCTGCAAGTGCTGGGAGCCAGGAGAAGAGTCCATGCGAAGTGCATGGGAAGGGAGAGGACGAGAGTTCCGAGGTGACGACTGCTTTAAAGATGACCCTTAAAGGACCGACCTTCTGGACCCAAGTGAGGGTTGTCTCAGCGGCACATGTGGGAAAGCAAGTGGGAATGTGTCAAAACACCCTGCTTGGGTCTTACAGCAGGGTGAACCTACAGCATGTGTGCCACAGCCAGCTCTTTAATACTGAAAGCCCTAAAAGGTTCGCCATCACTGCGCAAGGAGTCCAGCAGGACCAGACCAGCGAGGGTCACAGGACAATTTCTCAACAGCCTTTCGGGGACTCAGCCCACAGCGCTGGGCCCACCTGCCACACTGTGGAGCCTGATGCTTGCATGCCCACGAGAAGCTCTGAGGGGCTGTGAGAGCAGGAGAGACCCGAGGAAGAAAGCAGACAGGGTGAGCCTGGGAGGAACCACGGCGGTCCCACAAAGGATGGAAGAACACAGGAGGGGCTTTGCCGATAGACAGACCCATGGGATTGGGCAGCAGGACCAATGAAACAAACGCAGACGTGCAGCAGGTAGCACCTGAATAGATCCCAACGACACCTCCCTCGAAGTCTGTCCAGAGCTGAGCACGTGCTCTGCTCTCTTTGCCAGGTCTCATATCTCGGTGGCTTGACACTTCATCCGCTTGTCCCAGCTTCAAAAGTAATAAACCAAGGGGCCCTTTGTGTCCTTCTCATCTCTACCCTTAACCCAGTTTCTCACGTCTACCTCTTAGGCCAGTCTCGCACCTGTCAACCTCTCCCACCTCAGCCGGCATGGCAGCGGGATCACCTGGTGGAAGAGCCACCCGCTGCTGGCATTTCTTCTCACATGCCCCGAAATGCTCCTCATGGCTGAGCTCCAAAGACCCCAACCCTGAGAGATGAGGATACGGTGTTTCAGTTAGGCAGGGGGAAGTCAAGGGACCTGTTGCCCAGTATGGTGACCAGAGTTGGTAGACTTTTAGCATCCTTACCACACATACAAAAATGATATGTTCTCATAGGTAAATGGGTACATTTTGAGGATATATTCCAAAGTGAAATAAATAAGTCACACATATGCAAATACCGAATATTTTCTCTGGTGTAAAAAAAACTAAAATAGTACTCAAGATCCTAATGGGACAATTAGCAACGTGAAGTAGGAAGAAAAGGACCAAAGGTGTAGGGACAGTGAGAAGGATAAGGAAAGGGGAATAAGGGAAAAGGAAAAAATATGAAAAAATGCAAAAATGGAATTAAAGTCTTTGTAGGTGGGGAGGGGAGGAGGGGGTGAAGGGAGGGCAGGGACAAGTGGAAAAAATGAGAACCAAGACCTGGCATGTAAAGGTAGAAGATCCCAGTAATGAATGTAACTGTACTGTCTATCTAGAATGTACCAATAAACTCAATTTAAAATTTAAAAAAAATGCTATGTTCATCAGCTTCAGTGAGCCCTTCCACAATGTATACCTATTTCAAAACATGTTACTCATGGCAAACATGGAATTTTGTGGATTTTTTTCATTTTTGAGACAGGGTCTCATTATATAGTTCAGGCTGGTCCTGATCTCATGGCAATACTCCTGCTTCAGCCTCCCGAGTGCTAGGCTCACAAGGATGTGCAACCATGCCCAGCTGATTTTGTCAGTTTTAAAAAGTTGATTGAAAGTAAAACTCAACATAAAGCCCAAAATCCTTAGGTCTGGCAGGGCCTAGGTCACCTGGCTGCCACATATGCCCATGTCATTCCTTGCCTCTTTCCCCTCCAGCCATCGGGTCCTATTTCCATTCTTCCTTCGTTCTCAAGGCCCTCTCACAGGCTGCTATCTGCACTCCTTCTCACCTCCCCAGCCCCGCCTGCATCTGGGAAAGTCACATTTAGTCTTCACCCTGCAGGTGCAGCAGCCTTTCCTCGGAAGAAATGCCACTCACCCTTCTTGCCCTCCCCTATGACACCGATCGCAGCTTGTGGTCAGAGAGAAGAGGGCAAGGGAGAGCTCAAGGGAAGAACATGGAAGACAAAAGGCAGAAGAGCCAAGAGTACATGGAGGAAGGGACACAGGAAGAAGGAAGAGTGAAACACTTCCCATCACTGCAAAGGGAAAAGCTGAGGCCTTGGAATGGTGTGGAGACTGCAGTAGTTTCCACAGGGAACAGAAGCCAGGCCCAAGCAGCCAGGAGCCAGCAGCCTGGAAGTGGAAGCAGTAGGCGAGGGCTCATTCTTAAGGAAGCTTAGCAAAGAAGGGGAAGAAAGAAGATGACAGCAGGGATGCAAGAGGGGCTTTTAAAATAATGAGGCTTGAGCAGATCTGCAGAGTGGGGAGGGACCAGAAAGGATGAAAACCAAAAACATAAGACAGACTGATGGATGGGGATGGGGACTCTGAATGGGGCAGGAGGAGAAAGGCTCAAGGAGAGGACTTGCTGAGGAACATGAATTCCTAGCTCCTTCCTCTCAGAGGGGAGGGAAGGAGGAAAAGACCGGTGAAAACACACTGATCTAGAGGTGAGAGGGGAATTTCCAGGAGCTCAGACAAGCTGACTTTCAGCTTCTCACAGCACAAAACACAAGGTCAGCTAAAGCGAATGGGAGGGTTATCAGCGAGGTGGCTGGGGATGCCAACCGAAGATGAAAAGAATTGCTGAGTTAGTGACAAGATCCTTTCTGAGGGCTGGAATCTGACTTGCAGTAGCACTAATTAATTCAATCCTTTACAGGACTTTCAACCTCAGCCCACAGACCCTTGATTTGGGCATTAGCATGGGGACAAACAGCAAAGGAGCCTGGGAATTAACACGGGTACACGCAGGACTGTCCCATTGGGCGGCACGGGACAGCCATGCACAGGCAGCCCTGTAGTGAGCATGGTAACAGAAATGTGATAACCTGAAACTGGCATTTGTTCTGTAGTGGTAGTATACAGAGATGACTAAGCCTGCAAGTTCAGAAGACTACCTGTACAGGTTGAGTATCCCTTATCCAAAATGCTTGGGACCCGAGTGTGTCACATTCCAAAGTTTTCGCAATTTCGGAATATTTACACAGAGCTCACTGGCTGAATAATCCTAATCTGAAAACCTCTAAAATATGAAACATTTTAAGCATGACATCTGATTTCAGAGCATTTCACTTCTTGAATCTGGGAAGCTAATGTACAGCAGGGAGCCTATGCTGCCAGTGATACTGCTGTTTATGGACATGCCAGGATGTTCTATTATTATAGTCTAGGTTGCATTATTCCACCTTCTTCTAAATAAAGAGGTCTCAAATTCACTAGACAGAGGACTTTAAAAAGGACAACCTTGAAGTTCCCAGGGCATTTTTGGTTTTGTTTTTTTGAGACAGGTCCTGCTATGTAGTTCTGGATGGCCTTGAACTCACAATGATCCTCCTGCCTCATTCTCCTGAGTGCTGGGTCTACAGGTGTGTGCTACCATGCCCGCATTATTAAAAGAGAAAAATACTATAAGAATCCTTTTGCTTGCATCCACCCCCCGTTGTTTATTGTTACATTTAAAGCAAACAATACAGTTACATTTATCATTGGGATCTTGTACCTTTACATGATGTGTCTTGGTTCTCATTTTTCCCCATTCCCCTGCCCTCCCTCTCTTCACCCCCTTCACTTGCTTGCACTTCTAATGCAGTGGGCTGGCCTCCTTCTGGGGAGGGACACAGACCTGGCTCTGAAATGCCTGGGGTGGAAAGTCCACTTCACCTCCCTTCTTGCTGGTACCTAGGGTTTACAGCTCCAAAGGGGCCAGCCAGAGATGAGGGAAATCAAGCGCTACTGCACTTACTAGATGCCCCGCCTGTAGGCAGCACGATGCCCAGCATGGGGCTGAAGGTCTTTTTGGAACCGAATATTTGCGAGACAGAGCCCAACAACATGCAGGCTCAGTGGCCATCTCTACCCTGAGTTCCGTCTCCGCACAGAAACCAGAGGGGAAAGCAAAGCAGACAGGCCTCCTTGACCCCGCCCACTCCGGAAGTGCCTTCACTGAGGAGTTCGCGCCATGTGCTATGTCTACTGAGGGGCTGTGAAAGAGCCACAGAATTCAGTGGGAATCCGGGGTCTCGGGGTGGACACTGCCAAAAGAACGGAGCCACTGTATCACTATCTTTCAGACAAAAACCAAACACCAAATTTCTCGTGAAATCAAATCCTCCAAGAAGGTGATGTTCCTGATCTCGAACGTAATGGTCAGAAAATGCAGCCGGTCTGCACAGCATGGCTGCCACGCGGCCAGCAGTCTTCACCCCAGAGCCCCATTCTGCCCACCGTGTCAGGCTGGTGACCTGCTTACTTGGGAGGCCCAGGGTCCTCTCACTCCCGCTCCTACGTTCCATTCTATTTTCAAAAGAATCTGTGGAAGGGCCAGGAGTGGGAACACCAATTTAAAATGACCATTATTTCTCTGGTGTAAGGGGAAGGAGGGGATGGGATTTCTTCACTATAAACATTCTATCTCCAAATAATGTTTAAAGGGGGCAGGGGCCAAAGGAGGGGATGGTGCGCGCGCAGGCGCGCGCACACACACACACACACACACACACACACACACACACACACACGTGCAGAAATGGCCTGAAGCAATGCCCGGGGCCAGTGCAGGGAACAAGCCAAGAGCCAAGGAGTGCCGGGAGGGTGCTACACACCTGGACACAGCATGGGCACACACATGGGCAACCACACAGAGGATGCAGACAGAGACAAAGTGGGGACCGGGAGCAGAAGTGACCCCAGGGCGACAGGATGAAAAGTGGTACCATTAAGAAAACTAAGAACACCCAATGAAGGAACTGGGAGAAATTTCTGCTTGGCCATGACTCTGGGAGGCCAGGCAGAAAGTCACCGTATCTCTGGTAGGCAGTAGGAAGTAAAAAACAGGTACAGAAGAAAGGTCTGGACTGGAAGGGGAAAAAAAATTAAAAAGACGAAGGAATGTACCTGGGCAGTTTCGCTTTGCCTGCCTCAGATAAAGAGTGTGGATGAGCTTGAATATTGCATGGTTTCTCTTACATAAGAGACCCAAAGTATAAATAATTTAAGGAGCAAAACAAAGGATGGATAATAGGAATCAGGGAGACAGATCTCTCTGCAAATGGGAAAGGGGTCTAGAGATGGGGTTAGGGGAAGTAAAAAGAATTAAGGTGAGTTAAAAAACATTTACCAACTCCCCATGATGAATACACTAAGAAAGCACTAATTAAAAATTGTTTTTAATGAGTGTGTAGAAAAGGGCTCGGAGGTGAGCATCATGCATAGCACAGCATGGGCTTTGCCTTGGTGCTCAGGGAATGCTTCTGCGTTGAAGGATGTGAGGATGAACAAAGACTGAAGTTGTCTCTCACCCACTGGACCTGAACTGCTTCTGGACAAGAATCTGGAAGCAGCTTTCATGCTATTTGACCAGATCAAAGGGTAGCACATGCCCATAGTGGCCCCCACTGTGGTTAATTCTAATATTCTGGGAGGCTGAGGCAGGAAAATCACAAGTTCAAGCCCAGCATGGGCAACTCCGCAACTGAGCAAGACCCTGTCTCAAAATAAAACATTTACAAAGGGCCAGGGACATAGCTCAGTGTGAAATGTGTAGGCACTGAGTTGAATCCCTGGTACCACACAAAAGAAGACAAACAAAAGGGCTCAGTAAACATAGAGGAGCTTGGTCAACATGGGACCTACCTACAGGCCTCCCAGGGTCGCTGCGGTCACCCTCCTGGCCTCTCCTCACTCTTTAACTTACTGACCTCTGAACCACCACGGGCTACCCCTTCCTTCCCGACATTCTCTACTACCCTCTGTGACCACAGTGGTGCCCGGGGGGCTTTGCCACGGCTCAGTAGGTGCTGCTTTGTCCCTGGCCCTTCTCTTCCTCATCAAGGAGAAAGGTTCTTGGCACCCAGCGGCCTCCACTCAGCCAGTGGCCCTTTTCATGCTACACACTCTTGCCAGGAAATCTCCAGGTTCCCTGCTGAATGGAGGGACAGGCTAAGTCTCCATCTTCACACCTGTCCCCCTTCCCCAGGCTGATCTATGCCGGGCTCTTCCTCCCTTAGCACCTGTTCTGATGAGCAGCTCCAGCCACTCAGGTGAGAAATCCCAGGAGTCGCTTTTGGCTGTACTTTTTCCTTCAACTCCCACCTCCACATAGCCACTCACCCTCTGCACCTCTTATGGCTGTTTCCTCTGCTCTACATGCGCTACAAAGGCATCCGGCCCTCTCGCTTACCTGAAACCTGCAGGTAACTTCCTAGCAGGTCTTCCTGCCCCCCTCCCTCCCTGACCCATCACCCACACTGCGCAGAGACCAGTCCTTGGATCTGCACTTGGGGTCCACTTTTCTCCACACACTGCACACTGTTAACTGACTCCTGCATCTCCTGCATGGCCTCCTCCTCTAGCGTCATTCCCTCCTGCCCCCACTACTTCCTCCTTCATCCACTATTGCAGCCCATGGATCACTCAACCACATCCATAGCACGGATGTCTGCGTGTTCATATGGGAAGCACCACATGTGTATGGAAACTCTCCACCGGCACGCCCATCCATCCCTCCTGGGTCACTGCCACCACTCCCCAAGGCCCCTCTCTCAGGCATCCTGACTCGTCCCTTGCCCTTAGTCCCTCACAGCACCAAGCATACCACCGTGGGTTGTGTCTTATTTCGTGCAACTGCTCCTCTCCACATCCCCTGAGGCCACACGGACCTCAAGGCATAGCACAGCATTGGGCTTTGCCTTGGTGCTCAGGGAATGCTTCTGCGTTGAAGGATGTGAGGATGAACAAAGACTGAAGTTGTCTCTCACCCACTGGACCTGAACTGCTTCTGGACAAGAATCTGGAAGCAGCTTTCATGCTATTTGACCAGATCAAAGGGTAGCACATGCCCATAGTGGCCTCCACTGTGGTCACAATATTAATCCAAAGATAAGTTCCTTGGCACCCTCCAGGTCAAAGGTGGCTAAGGGATTTCTGAACTCCAGAGGCAATGATGGTATCCCAGGTGCCAAGACTTAGTAGGGGCCACACTGTGGTCAACCCATAACAAGGCCTTTACCCTCTGAGGAGCACTAATGATGCAGGAGTCTACTTAACACTGCATGGGCTGGCATAGGGACCAGAAGGACACAGCACTTGTTAAGGCAGCAGTCACAGCAGCAAGCACACAGATGAGACAAAATTCATGCCTGCAACCCATACTGCCTGAGCACCTTCAACGTGCCAGGCTCCAAGAGCTGAGAGCACCAGCGAACAACCAGATGGAGCATCCCCGTCCTCCGACACACAATGAACAAGACAAAGCAAAGAAGTGTCCCCCGGGAGATGGTGCCAGGCACTCAGGAGGAAGACGGAATCGGAAGGAGGCTACCAAGTGGAGCTAAGAGGCCATGCGTGAAGAAAGGGCCAAAGGGAAACAGAGAGCAGAGGATTCCCATGGGGCAGATGCAGAAAGCTCCAGCAAGCAAGTGACTTTTGAGGTGGCTTCTTGAGGACAAAGAATGGCTTTGCAAGGGGCAGGGAAAGAGGTTCTGGGGTTCAGTGAGAAGAATGCATGCATGCTGGGGTGGGGGAAAGGGAGGAAGGTGGTGGAGCCAGAGAACTGTGTGTTTAGGGAGAAGGGACAGGAGTCATGGCTAGAGAAGCCCCAAGGAGTTTTCTGAGGAGGAGAATCGGTTTTCCTCTGCGGGCAACAGGAAGCCAAGGAGAGCTGTAGAACCAAGCAGCTGTGGTCAGTCTGGCTTGAGGGGGTCACTGTGGAGGCAGGGGCCAGGACACAGCCTGGGGCAGACCATGCACCGAGGGCCAGGTGGATGCAGCCACTGTGGCAATCTGAGGATGTGACAGTGGTCCCTCAGCATTCCTTACAAAACAGGAGCACGGCCTCCAGTGAGGCCACACACACCTGGGCACATCGCGCCTACTCCAGTGTTTACATACCTGAGACAAGCAGGTGTCCGCTTCAAAATGCTGCCAAGACGACAGCTCTTGTCAAACACACAAAAGAACGTTTTCACGTTCTGCAGCAGACTTCACAATTAATGCTGTTCTTTGGGGCTTCTGGGAAAAAGCACTATGATAGCTTTCTAGGCTCCTAAACTAACATTTAAACAGCATTCCTGATATGATGTTTTCTACTATTAGCTGCTTTCTGCCATACAGGCAATGAAGGCTGCGGCCAATAATTTTAAATGTTTGCATAAAATTTGGTGGAAGAAATAAGTTAGTGGTCACTGTCTGGTGGGAATGTCACTCACCCACTTGAGGCTAACCCCTGTCCTGCAAGGTGCCACACGAAAACACAACAAATGAAACTTGCTAAGTATTTTCCCAATTATGAAAGTGATATGTATCTTTCAGAGGTATCCTGAAATATATTGACATTTGTTTTAAATCTAATTTGTGACAACTCTCATTTATATTAGCGTAGACTCTCTCAACACACCCCAATTTGACCCTTGGCATTTGTACAGAATAAATCTAATCCCCACCCCACGGCACTTCAGATATCCCCAGATTGCTCTATCACTTTCCCCTTTAGGCTTTTCTTCAGAAAAAACAACAACATTTAATCTTTTTTCTTTGTTTTCTTGAGACAGCTATGTAATCCAGGCTAGCCTTGAACTCTCAGTGATCCCTCTGCCTCAGCCTCAGCCTACCAAGTGCTAGGATTATAGGTGTCGTCACCATGTCCGGCTGCATCAACATTTATTTTGATCATTGTTCATGTCTCTGATCCTTAGCGTGGTTTTCTTCATCTGAGACCTCTCTGGTCTGTCAATGGCCCTCTTAAAACATGGTGCATGCTTCAGACAGGGCTCAGTGTCCCTTTCTGTCTGCTCACTGTGTTTACTCTGGTTAATATTCCCTCCAGATACATTCGCTTTTTCATCAGTCACATCCAATTACTGGTTCAAGAAAGCTTAGGTCTCTGTTAAGACAGATGTCAGGCATCCCTTACTGACACAACTGATGTAACTAAGTTGTCTCCGCTAAATTTTACATGGTTTGTTTTGCTCCAATATCCGAGCCAATTAAGATCACTCTAAAGCCCCGCTCTGTCACCAAGCACATTAGCTAGTTTGCTGCTTCTCACATTTGGCCATGCACTGTACCAGGAACACTGGAGAGGAAGGGTCTCACCCTTCCCAGCTGGCATGGAGCCTTTGATATAGTCTGTCATTCCGCTTAGGTGTGCCGCCACCATTATGCCCTTGTGTCGTTACCAGTAGCTACCATGTGCTAGAAGCCATGAAGGTGACACTAGGGAACACTCCCAATGGTTCCCCTCTTTACATGTACTTAAGTCATCTCTTTAAAATGATAAAATTGGAGGGGAGAGGGCAGAAAGAGGGAAGAAGTGGGATAAAAATGATCAGGAATTCCCCAAACGAATGTAAATATTATGTATCTCATACACAAACCAATAAAAAACAAAATAGCACATAAATTATTCCTTTACTATTGTTTTGTGCATTTCTTATCCTTTATCATTTAGAAGTTTGTGAAAATGTCCACAATAAAACTTCAGGTGTACCCATTTTATTTTAAATGTATTTGGTTTTAATGCATGAAATGTATTTGGGAAATACTGTATGCTTCTTTTAAGTTTGAAATGCCCTGAATCTGTGACATTAAGATCTTTTTAATACCATTTCTTGCAATCTAAAGATTTGGTTCATTACTCTTCAAACATATCTCTTTTATGTCCTTCAGTAAAGTTTTACGACTACACTCACAACACACACACACAGACACATGACTGATTAGAGAAGTTTTACCAGTTGCTCCCAGTGGTTGACATCAGCTCACTGCTGTTAATGTCTCTCATTCTGGGCAACTAGAATCTTCACTCATCTCTGGTCTTACTCAGAAGCTGAATCAATTCATACAAAGAACACTCCCAGACCAGGACCCATGCCTATTAGCACCATGCTAAGGGACACACCAAGGAGCGGTAGCGGCTACACAAGTGGGGTCCTACAGCTGAGGCAACAGTGATAATAAACAGCATTTTCCACAATTCAGGTAGAATAATGAACACAATGAAGAAAAACATCAACAGATGCAAACTAATTTAGATTATAACTGTCCTGAAGAAATGTGGGGCTAAAACAGTAAAGCAAAAGCTAGACTATGCCTACAGCCTCAGTATCTCCTGGGCATGAGCCGGTAATGGGCCGCTCTCGCCGGTACCCACACCGGTCCCCCTTAGCCTCCTCCATGGAGATGCACCTGCCCCTTCCGGCTGTGTGGGCAACCCTTCCCACCCCGACTCCTGTCGGTTCTCTCTTCCCCTTCCATGCCATCTCTGCCCTGTGTCATTGTTCCATCAGGGGCACCCTCCCTGAACCATGGTGGCAAACTTTTCACAGCCATGGGCTGAAGAGGCAGAGTGGCAAGATGCCACACCATAGTCATGCCAGCTCTACACTGCTGCCTACAACTTTGTCACTGAACACCTGGAAAGTCCCAGTGTGAGTGGCCTTAGCAGGGACTCACGCCAGTGCCCTCCTCTGCGATGTTTTATAAGATACACCTGGGCCTAGAGCCCAAGCAAGGGTGCTCTGGTGCAGAACATCTGGGGCATTTGCATCACCTATGAAGTCTCACAAATGGTTCTCATCTGTGCTTCCGGTCAAGAATGAGTGTCTACACCAAACTAACTTCTCCAAACTAGCACATCATTACAGTTGCCAACTTCTCCCCCCTAGTGAGGGATGAAACTTATCTGTAAAAATTGATTCCGCTCCTCACATAAACAGGTGTTAGTGTTAAATAAGCTTTGGCATAAGCAAAAATTAAAGAGCTGAGAAGCGACTGTATCTCCCCCATGTTAATCTGATCTACAGTCAGTCTTGCAAGGTAGAAGAGAAACAGTTTAGCATTATCTTTAACAGTTAGGGTCATCTTTATGGTCTTATATTTTACTTACCGTTTCCAAACTTCTTAAATAAAGACGATAATTTGTGATGTAAACTCTTCCCTTAATGGGGCCATTGAAAGGACATATGTAAATAACTTCTTTGTCTAGTAAGATAAAAAAAGTACCCTAAAATAATGGAAATATATACCAAGATACACAATAAATGGCACTAATTTAATATTAACTATTCAGCCAAGAATAACTACAATAGAAATCACCGAAGAGGTGGAAGGCAAGCACTGGCAATGTTCCCACTTCACCACACTGGGTCCACTCAGGGCAGCTGGGGAGTTAATAGAGCGGTGTCACCTCTGGACGTTAGCAGCGCTGCCCTGAGCTTGCACAAGAGCAGATGCGAATGAGGGTAACTGCTGCTGCTACCTTTGGCCGGCAGTCAAGTGACTATCTGAGCTAATGTAACCAGAGGATGGCAATGCACCTGTGCAATCTCGGGGACTAACCTCAAGACTGAGCACTGAGGTTTGCCAGGCTCCAACCACACAAATATGAGGATGTCTTTAGTATGCCAGCAGTAGAGATCTGTCTACTCTATATTCTTTCTCTTTTAATTGTCCAGAGAAGAGTTTAACTAGACTCATTTCAAACATTTCAGTGACATAAAACAGATGGTCAAGAGAATAGTACATATTTGGTAGAATCAAGCATAAGGAGAAACTAAATCAGAAGAGCTAATTAATTAAAATAGAAATGTATCTTTCTCCTGTCTCTCAACGGTGTCCTTGAATGTGTTAATAGCTTTTCATTTTTAAAGTGACTTTGAAATCCCTTTCACTTCCGGAGTTAAATGAAGAATACAGACTGAGACTGTTCCGTGCCAGTTCAATGAGTTATTACCTTGGTTACTGTTTGGGCACGGATATCCAGCCCCAAAATGTCATACATGGAAGACTGTCAAAAGCAAAATATCTTCTTGCTCTTTTCCATATATTGAGATGGACACATCCCACTCCTTCCCTCTCAAGACTAGAATAGTGTCTCATGGTGCTCGGTAACTAATTCTCAAAAGCACTCTGCCTAGCACCTCCATCTGATCAGCACCATGTTTTAGCCATGTAGGCCGTACCCTAGATCTCTGGTACCCGAAACAGCGGTAACCTACTGAAGTGTGCAGGGAGGGTGTTGACTGCAATGCCAAATCGGAATGCCCACAGCATTGGCATTTAGCTGACAGGTGCTTCTGTGCCCTTAAGATGGAAAATTCTGGTCCTTCCAAGTTGATAAATTCGTCTTGATAGGAATTTTTCAAGAAAACACCACATCACAATTTTACCTTGAAATTACTAACTTCCATTTTCTGGCAAATGAAAGACTTTAAACCAATATGATCTTCTATTATCTCAAAGAGGAGAATATTTAAGCCTTTTTCAATTTGAAGGATATGTCATAGGCTGGAAAACTTAATATTACTTTGTCCTTATAACCTTAAAGCATGATACCCTACAGTTCTAGTCAAAGTTTTGCAAGAGATAATCCATGTTTTGTTTTTTTTTCCTAAATTATGCTTAGTTCTTGGTACAGTGACAAGAGTATTGCTATCCCTGTGACACAAGGCTCTAGAAGGAACTCTGATCAAGACAGAAATGCAGAGTTCTGTCCACTGGCACTTCTAGACAACGCTAGCCTAGCTCTCTCTGTCTTGCACAGAGTTAAGTGGGACTCAAGCCACCCGACCCTGCCACGCTGCTCATCCAGTTACTGGATCCTAGCATCAGAGGGCCCTTACCAGTAATCAGCATTTCTCCTGGGAGTCGAGGAACAGTTTCACTGAGATCTCGATTGAGCCCATCTCGAGAAGTCTGGAAACCAAGCAGAGGTTTCAGAAACAATGACATTATGTTTATACAGGGTCTCAAAACAGCATGGAATATAGCAACTAAAAATATACTTTTATTTTGAGACAGGGTCTCACTATGTAGTTCAGGATGGCTTCAAACTCACTACATAGCCCAGATTGGCCTTGAACTCGCAGCATTCACCCTGCCTCAGCCTCCTGAGTGCTGAGATGATTACAGGTATAGGCCACCAACTCCGATTTGATTTCTTATTTTGTTTATTTATTTATTTATTTATTTGAGACAGGGTCTCACTATGTAGTTGAGACTGACCTGGAACTCACTATGTAGCCCAGGCTGGTCTCGAACTCACAGTGATCCTCCTGCCTCAGCCTCCCCAGTGCTGGGATTATAGGCATGCACCACCAGGCCCGGCTCTTGAGTTCTTATTTTACTAAGATCCTTTCTAGCTTTTGACTTTTTCACCTTGACCAAGAGCCTTATCTTAGGTAAGAATGAACGGTCCATCAGAGAACTCAGTTTTGGTGCTACGCCCAGGCACGCACCCCATCCAATCACTGTGGCTGCTTTGCATGCAAAGTATTAACCACTAAATCTGGGTGAGTTCTAAGAGTCCAGCCGCCAGAGACAGCCTGGGACCTGGGGGCCTGGGACCCTACTACACTGGAACCAAGGAGGTATGGCAGGGTCCATCTTCCACATATGACACTTGACACTAGCACCTGTGTGGCCCAAGGGTTGCTTCACCACTAGGATCCTCCCCATTTGTTCCAGGTGCTTTTTCCAACCCACATGGCAGTCATTTCCTGTGCAAAGTCGGCAGCTCCTCCCTCAAAGGAACAAATACACCAGCACACTTTGGCGAGTTCTTAGGATTATCCAAATGGATATGGAACAAGAAAAACGGGCCGTGCATATTTAAGGGACACAGAATGTATCAAAGAGAGCTGTTTGGTTGGATTTTTAATGGTTTTATCTTTTTTTATTCAATACAAAAATTGAAAATTCTCAGCCAATTTTGAGTTGTTTAAATGCTTGCAAGAGCATTTCAGTTAAAATAGGGGAGGGCTGTGGGCATTCCCTTCCAGGAATGCCTTCCTCAATGAGAATTCAAGTCACACACCTTAGAGAAATGGTATGGGAAGCAATTATCAACCCTTAATCCTGCCTCCCACTAACCAAACAAGCAGAAAGGGCATAGAACCAGACCAGGAGGAGAGGATACAAAAATGAAACCCCCAAATAAGAAAGGCAATGTCTGATTGACACAGGATAATAAGACTGACACAGGATACACTGTATATCCAAGAACACTACACAAGGACTTATACACACATTCTTGAAGTTACTTTCACGTTTAGAACTCATTCTTATACCATAAAAATTCTAAAAGAAAATACAATAAAAGCTTATATAATCTTGGGGATGAAGAAGTTCCCCCACGGAAGCTCATGGAAGAAAACATAAAAAACTGACATATGTGATTATATAAAAACATTGAATCTCTGAATTTCAAAATCAAATAATAACGGGACCAAGAGATGGAAATTAGGGGGAAGGGGGAGGGAGGGGAGGGAGAAGGGCATGAAAACTGAATTAAGAAGTGTTGAGTGTTATGTACGCATGCCAACTCCCCACAAGGAATGTAACCCTTATGGTACTACAACCATGTAACGAAAAAAATAAAAATTACAAAAAGTAAAAGGCTGACAACAAACTAGAAAAATAACCCTGTATATTATAAAGTGTTAACTGTCATGATGTAAAGAACATTTATAAATTAAAAAAAGACAACCCTCCCCCAACACCCTAAAAGCAAATAGGCAAAGGACATCAATAGCCATGTCTCAAAAGAAATACAAATGAGTAATAAACACACTTGTTTTTTTAGTCAACCTTGTTAGTAATCAAGGAAGACAAATGAAAAGACAGCCTTCTGCTCCCTTGGAGCACTTCAGATCCTTTTCCGTATACTGCCGGGGGAGTATGAATTAACCTTTCTGATGAATAAAGCTTACTTTAAATTCACCCTTCCTTTCAATCTATGTTCTGAAATCTCCTCTAATTGCACAATTTTCCCCTGGCTGCACTAAACCATTTTCGGTTAAAGTCATATGTGTTGTAGTCTTGCAACTCTTTTATCCTCATAATTAGAAAAGAGTGCCAATATTTAGAAAGGCATAACTAAGGCTCAGTGGGCCTTGGCCTACCAACAGGCCTGGGACGGAGGGCTGCCTAGGACCTGAAATGTAAGGTCTGGCAGCAATTCCAAAAACAGCATCTCAAAAATGAAGTTATATGAAAAGGTACAAGAACAAAAGTCACTTCCCACATATAAGGTATGCTATCTAAAATCGTTCCTGGAATGACGTGGGATAATAAAATCACAAGTATTAATGTGAGCAGAGAATGAAATTGTAATTCGGTTACCTCCAAAGTACTGCCTAATATTCAAATATGAAAATGGAAATGCAGGGAGATTCAGACAAATGAAAACTCAACTTACCCTCTTAATAGATTCATTCTCCAATGAGTGTGAGTTATACTTAGTCGATGCAGAGGCCATACTGGAAACTCTAGCAAGAAAGACAACATTTTATGTTAACGAATAGAGATTGGAATTTCAAGCACATGTGACATCAGAGACTGAAATATTTCAACTGAGGGCAGGCAGTACTTCTGTGCAGCCCCTCTCTGCTTCTTAAGCCCCAGTGGAATGAGACGTCGAAAGAATGAACCAGAACACAGTGTGAACAAAGCTCTGCCAAAGGCTCAGGGAACCTGGAAGAGGAGCTATATACATGAGGAAGACACCACACAGATTCCAGGAATTTTTATTTCCAGCATTCACACTGGCATCTAAAAAACAAAAAACAATGTTTATCATTGTGCAACCAGCTTCAAATTTCGATGCTTTGTGATTTGTAAAGATAATTTAGAGGCAGCCAAGCAGAACAATAAAAGGGTGGACAATTTAACTTACACTGTTTTCTCCTTCAAGAAATTCTACTTTCTCCAAATGCAAGTAGTTTAATGGCACGGATTTGACTGAAATCAAATTAGCAAGATTTGATTTAAGGAGTATTTTCAAGGGAAAGTATATACTTCATTTAAATGATGCATATTCATCACAATTCAGACATAAATAAAAGCATATATTCAGAACATATACAAAGCCATTGTAATGCAAGTATTCAGACTTGTAAAGAGTACATTAACAAAAGGAAACTAGTAATGCTTTATTTTCTTTGTCAAAATTAATAACAGATATATATGTAGTCAGGAGGTAAACCATACCCAATTCAACAAGGTGATTGTGTTCCACAAGATTTTTTTTTTTTTTTTTTTTCCAGGCTACATCGAGAGAGTGGCTACTCCCCAACAAAACCCAGCATTAAGATTACCACCACACAGTGACATAAAACCTAGTGCTTAGACAGCCTCACACTGGCCTGAGAGAGGTGACCAGGATACAGAGCAAGGCAACCACCAGGACAGAGCCAGGAGATGGGCAGGTGAGGGAAATCTTACAAGATTAGGACTGCCAGGCTGCCTTCACACAGCACCTGTTCTGTAAGAGTGAGCCCGTGCCCATTTGGTTCGTGGCTGTACCATGGCACACGATGGCACGCACACCAATCTAGGGGATAAATATCGATTATTAATATCTAACATCTGGGAACATCATGATGGGACCAACGTGAATATTAGCTCACCAAATCTTGGAACTAGGGAACTCACTGGGACTTAAAACAACTAGTCAGATGCTGTGGTACTCTCCAGTAGCCTCAGCTGCTTGAGAGGCTGAGGCAGGAGGATTTCTGGAACCAGGAGTTCAAAGCCAGCCTAGGCAACAAAGAAAGACCCTCCCATCTCAAGAACATAGAACAAGGAGAGGGGGAAGGAGAGAAAAGAAACTGGAGAGGAAGAGGGAAGGGAGGGAGGAAGGTGGAGAGAAGGGAAGAGGGAGAGGGGAAGAGAGAGGAAGAAAGAGAAGAGAAAGAAAACAAGCAAAAATAATTGACAGGTACTCAGATTTTTAAAAACCTGAAATTACTAAGAGGTAGGACGGCCTAAAACTAAAAATAACTTTAAAATATTTACAAGTAGGCCAGGCGTGGTGGCGCATGCCTGTAATCCCAGCACTCGGGAGGCTGAGGCAGGAGGATTACTGTGAGTTTGATACCAGCCTGGGCTACACACAGTGAGTTCCAGGTCAGTCTCTACATAGTGAGACCCTGTCTCAAAAAACAAAAAAACAAACAAACAAAAAAATTTACAAGTAACTCCAAATGAATTGAATTTAGACAATATACTGTTATGCTTTGAAACCCCCTCTAACCTAAGTACATGTCCAATCAAGATGATCCACTATTCTCAGAGTGAGCATGGGGATGGACCTGCCCTGACACTGCCCTGTTGACTTCAACAAGATTCTGTACCAGGGTGTCCCCTCTTCAGTAACAGATATGAAATTCATTTTTAGTAATCCAATATTCTAATCTCCCATAAGCCAATGATTTAAAAACAAAGTTATTACTGTCAAGTCAACAAAGGAAACCAAATGTTGGGTTATATGGTCACCCACCCATTTTCACCTCAGCGTGTTCATTCATAAACCATAATGAGGAATTCTGTCATCTTCAAGCCTCGTGAAAGATTTCAACAGAATATAAAGGAAGAAAGTTCCTTTCCCGTTCATTTCTTAACTGTTTTATTGAGATGTAACTCATGCATAATAAAATTCACCCTTTCATATGTACAATTGAAAGGGTGTTTTGTTTATTCAGGACTGTGCAAAGAGCACCATAATCAATTTTCGAACATTTTCATCATTCCAAAGAGAAACCTCAGCACCCAAATATCCCAGACCCTCAGCAACCAGGAAACTGCTTTTGATGGCTATAGGGCTGTCCACTCTGTCCATCCCGGGCATGGTCACAGTCTGCGGTCATCAGGTTGGAAGCATTCACTTTGGAGTTACACCAGATACTGCTACTATTCACATCTGGGTCAAGTGCAAGCTGGACTTCAAGGGTTCAGGTGACACGGGGCAGTTCTGCGACGAGCCCTGCTCTGCTGAATGGCTTCAGCAGCCCTGAACTCTACAGACATGGGGCCAGACATGGGGCCAGACGGAGGGCCAGTTCCATTCAAACCCCACCACTGCCACAGAGTGATCTGACCTTAGGCAGGTTATTTAACATCTCTGGGCTTCTGGTGCTATTATTCCTATTTTCCTTCCTCATTGTAGGGCAAAAAAGAATGAGCTAATACATGTGAAGGGCTTAGAACTATTCTATGTATCCATTAAAAAATTATCAGCACTTTTTAATTATGAAAGGATCTTTGCTGAATGGCAATACCATAACCAATTCTTCTACAAATTAGCTGACCTTAGAAACATGAGACAGAAAGTTAATTATTACAGAGACAATGTATGACTGAATTCTAAAGCTTTTGTTTAAAAAATTTCATAACAATGGCTGAAATAAGACAATGGGAAGTAGTGTGGCTCCCCCCCATTGACTGGATGTGCTCACCTGTCTAGGATCTGACTGGAACTTACGAAAAGAGTTCGTCCACATCTTCATCTCTAAAAAAACTATACTGGACTAAATGCCGTTCAAGAATAGGTAGAAGTCATGGGGCTGGGGATTTAGCTCAGAGGTTCTTCTGCCTGCCTCACAAGGACAAGGATCCAAATTTGATCCCTGGTAAAAAAAAAAAAAAAAAAAAAAGTAGAAGCCAGAGTGAAATTTACAAAAACCAGCTGCCCTTTTGGTTTACAGAGCATTTTATTCCAAACTCCTAACAATCAAACTTAATCCTTTTTATTTAAAAAAAAAACATTGATTTTTGGCTACCTTGGCTTAAAAGCAAAAACTGAAGCTTAATTCCCTATATATATGCTAATTACAGGATTCTACA
This sequence comes from Fukomys damarensis, assembly GCF_012274545.1. Lineage (NCBI taxonomy): Eukaryota > Metazoa > Chordata > Mammalia > Rodentia > Bathyergidae > Fukomys > Fukomys damarensis. The sequence continues at coordinate 124,808,672 of NW_022900951.1, read as the reverse complement.
CCAAGGTAGACTTCTATCATTTTTGATCCTTGAGAAAAACTTTGCAATGACTTAAGCCCAGTCCTCTCTGAGGACAGAGAAGAAGAGTCGGTTAGGGACAGGGCCAGCTCTACCCCAGGTCTCCTAAGACTGCGGTGTTCTTTCTACCTGGGGAAAAGTCTTCTAGGTGGTGTCTCGGAGGAAACCGGGTTGGCTATGGCTGGTTCCAATCTCAGTAGAACAAACATGGTGGCAATCAATCTTTGGGGCCTTTAAGCCCCTTCAAATAAAGCTACTTAAAGGTGGCATTACTGAAGAAAGCAGATCTTTTTAACGTGCCTAATTGTCTCTAAATGCAAGACAACTTCAATGGATCTTCTCTCCCTCCCCCCTCTCCTTCTAGCTCCTCGCACCTTTCAAATACTAACTGGTACTGTCTACCTCTCTAGCTGGGACACAAGCCCCCAGCAGGGTACAAGGCGGGCAGACAAGAATTCTTTGTTTGCAAATTTATTTACTGCCATATTCATCGCACCTGTAATGGTGCCTGGCACCAACAGGTACTCAGTAGACATTTGCTAAATGCATGAAGAACTGGACAATAAAGATCTGGCCAATATTTCACTTAGGCCAGAAATGTATGCAAGCTTATTAAATGGGGGCACAAGTAATCAAGATTTTTGAGGTCTGATGGCTCAAGGAACAGAACTGTTGTGCCAACTTCTGAACCAATCTGCACCAGAAAGGACCAGAACTGTAGTGTCCTCCACTACAGGCCTGTCCCATAAGGCAGATGTTTCAAATTAAGGTACCAAACCCTCTTCTCCCATGCCCTCTGTTTGGACTAAGAAATTGCTTTCCCCTTTCTGTTGAATATGAAAATGAGATAACACAAAACACCTGGAGCAGAGATCACTCCCCACACTCTAAAACAAAATGCAGGCCATGTTTATCCTTACTTCAAAAACTAAAAGCAGCAGAATTAAGAGTAATTCTGGCCTCTGCTTCACCACACACCAAGGGGAGCTCTATTTCCCACAGTCACCTGATTTGAGATCACTCGCCTTCTCTGAGTGCTTTTGCTGGACTTTCTTGTGTACAAGCAAAGCAGCGACAAGAGGCATGTGGGCTTTCGCTTTTGATCCTCCTTAATGTGATTTATTACTGTGTGTTGGCATTTAAATTAATTCCAACATGCTCTCTCTCCAGAGGGTCCCTGGATGGCTGTGGAGACCTCCCCAGTCTTCAAACGCAACTTCCAAAGTTATGAATAAACAGCCACTCAATTCAATATGCCAGGCTTTGGAAGGTAGCTCTTCTTGCCTCTTTATAGAGAAATATCAAATACTATACTTAGGGCAGGATGCTTGATCCTATCGGACCCGATACTCCCTTTGTTATAAAACAAAATTCTGTAAAATCCCCTTTCCTAGCTTAAGTGAGAATCATAGGTATTATCAATTGAATCACAATGTTTAAAAATCAATACACTGCCTTAACTCCAGTATATAGGATAAACAAAAGGACAATGATTTTTAATAAAGTAACATATTTTTCAATGCATTACACCCAAACCCAAGACACCCCTCCCATTTTCCATTTGGCCTCTAGGCAGAGGGTCGCCCCCAGTGGGTGCTCAGCTGTGCACTTGGGTGCCAGTAAAGCAAGATTTACCAGAGTCAACTTATCCTGTTTCTATTAAGGTCATGTAGACTGAAGGCCACGTAGGAGGCAAGGAAATGAAAATGTTCCTGGCAATGTCGCCAACCAAACCACTCTGGACAAAATAAAAATGTCCACATCCTAGTCATTCTGAGACCAGAGACACTATCAATTTAGTGTCAATGTGCTCCTTGGGGCGGGGGGGGGCACTCGACACTCCTGAAACAGGAGTTGGCAAATTTCTCCTCTGAAAGGCCAGAAGGTGCATACTGTTGGCTTTGCAGGCCACACGTTTCTAATACAACTCTGCAATGCTACATTCATGGTAGCGCTGAAGTAGCTACACAGAAATGGGCAAAATTTTATTTACAAAAAAGGCTGTCACCCCCTGCTTTAAACTATTAAGATAAATTACTTTCAAATGAACTTTCTTCAATAGAAGCAAATAATAATTGTGTCCTTTTAACCTGCAAAATAAGCTATTAACCTCACCATTCATAGCTTGTCAAAATGCCACTACTCTCATCTGCAAAGCAGTGTGATCTGGTTGAAAACAATGAGAGGGATTCTGTATTCCAATCAGTAAATTCTGTCACCAATATCACACACAACCTAGGACAAGCTGCAGTTCCCTATCTGGAAAATGGGCCCGTGAGCAGAAAGATGGGAAGGGACAGCATAGCAAACTGCATAGCAAATGTGGCCAAGTACCGGTCCCCTTCCCACGGCTTCTGGTGCACTTCCTGTCATCCCCCAAACTGGAGCTAAGACGCCAGGTTGGATTGTCTGTAAGCCACACCGCATGTCACTGCCTGCCTAGCCTTCCTGTGCCTATCTTTGTGAAGATGATCAGAGCAGCCTTCGAATGGTCTGCCAAGTTGCCCCACTTCCAATAAAACAGACACACACTTGCTTGGCAGCCAGGGTAACTTCCCATGGGATTCCTGAGAGAGCCCTGGGGTCATTACCTTCTACTCTGGTGCAGGTCACCTAGAAGTACATCGACCTACTGTCCAAATAGATGCATGCAACTCATGTGCACAGAGCTTCTCCATGTGCCTTGGTTGCATTACAGATCTTGCCTAAAGGTATCTGGCCTAGGTGGGTTCTTTGGAAATGACAGAATGTGAAGCAGGATTTCACTTGGAAACACATTCCTTGTCATTTTGATATTTCCAATTCAGCTTCGGGATACATCTACTTTAACTTTTTTAAATGTTGCAATGACCTCTGGCTGAAACCAATATAATCTAGACCCTGAAGAGAATGTATCTTGAATCATTTTTTCCAGTGGTCTGTAATGGATTTGGACTGATCCATTCACCCTATTTCTCGGTCACCTCATGACAAATGGCACATCTTCAAGACAGCTGATTGGCTTTAGTGGCATGAGCTGTTGCCACTGAATGAGGTGACTTTAGAAATCCTTTAATTGAAATTGGTATAGTAAATAAAACTATGTAAAAAGTCAATTACCATCAGGTCATTGTTTTTTAATGTCCAGAGGTTACCCAACAATATGGCAGACATTTAAACAGATCATTAAGTTCACCAATGGATTTTGTAAGAATCAGATACCTGCCAGTAAACAAAGTTTTAAAATAGGAACAAGATCAAGTTCCCATCCACCCGCCAATTCCACGAACCCAGCTGAGCTGCCCCATAAAAGAACTGTCTTTGATGAATTATTTTCCTCAGTGAGAACTATTCCCATGAAGTACATTTTAAATTTATAAGTAAAAGGTATCTTCGTAAGCAGAAGTTAAAGTAGTAAGTGTTGAATAAACATATGTAAAGAGTTATAGTTATTATAGTAATGAAAGAGCCCATTGAAAACATCTTACATTCCAAGAACCTTCTCCGCTCTGGGATAAAGGACCCCAGAGGAAAGCCCAGGGAAATGGAATAAGTGATGGAAGGGGAAGGGAAGAAAAGAGAAACACTACGGTGGATGTACAATTTCTAGAAAAATAAAGAAGAAAACAGGCTGCAGGTGGTATTTTGCCATCTCCACCAGCTCCCCAGGTACTGTCCTCAAAGGCAGAAGACAGAACTTTGACAGCACTGGCTCAAGACACAGGAAGTGTTTCCTGGCCTCCCCGTGCACGCACAGCACATGTACACATTCCACTCCCCTGGATGCTGTGCGTGCTTCTAGTATTTCATGCCTCCCGCTGTACACACTACCTGCCCACTGCCATTCCTTGTCTTGCCTCTCTACTGGGTTGCCAGAGCTTCCTAAGGGCCAGGGCGAACAGCAGGGTGGGCCTGGGCTGCATGGTGAAGGAAGAAATGTAGCACCCCCCCCCCATAATCGCCTGTGATTTTCCAGAAGCTAATTTCCAGTCATTAAAGGTACTCTGACCTTCCTCCCTAGGGCTGATCTGTGTGTTTTTCATTCCCTTGCACATCTTTATCATTTTTAACATATGCACACATAGGTAAATAGTATGCCCATGATACACGTTTGCACTTTCGTGTAAATGGAATCAGTCCACATCTTTGGTCCCTCTTTTCTTTACACGGATCGTTGGGAGCCCCATGAGTGAAGAGAGGTGGCACTGCCCATTTCCACTGTTGCTTAGTAGGGCTCACCTTTGGACTCGGTGTCCCATTCTCCTTTGCCTACTCATGTGAACTGCTTCCAAGTTTTGCTCTTACAAACAGGGTTGTCACAAGCATTCCTAGACATGTTTCCCACTCCTGGTACATATGTGTAAGAACTGCAATGGTGTTTTGGGGCCAGATCTCCCTATACCTTTGCCTGATCAAATATATTATAAAACTCTACCCATGCTAGGCGTGGTGGCACATACCTGCAATCCCAGCACTCGGGAGGCTGAGGCAGGAGGACCATTGCAAGTTCAAGGCCAGCCTGGGCCACATATTGAGTTCAAGGCCAGCCTGGACTACACAGCGATACCCTATCTCAAAAGACAAAACAAACCAAAGGCTGGGGATTTAGTTCAATGGCACTGTACCTGTCTGGAAAGCACAAGGTCCTGAGGCGTTCAATCCCCTGTACCAGAGGGAAAAGCCCAACAAAACAATAAAAAAACCCAAAACCATAAAACTTGAAGTATAATGGAGAAGGTAGATAATGATGAAAACGTAGGCAAACCCACTACTTAATGTGAAATCCCAGGCTCGGCCACACTCTAATTTGAGCAGGTGGGCAGTGGATTAGGTTCCCAGGACTGCTGGAACGGAGTAGCACAGACTGGATGGCTTAAAACAACAGAAATGGATTCTCTCCCAGTGTTGGAGGCCAGGGTCTGAGATCCAGGCATCAGGTGCCCTCTGCAGCCTCTAGGGCAGGATGCTGTCTCTGGTAGTGTCTGCAACCCACAGTTTGTCACTGCAGGCTCCACCCATTGTTTCACAGGGCATCGTCCCTGGGAGCCTGTGTTTTTGCAGTGATGGCAGGTTATGGGCCGACCCTTCTCCAGTATGACCTCACCTTAACTAGCTACCTCTGCATACGCTCTCCAAATAAGGTCACATTCTGAGGTACCTTCAACATACCTTTTGGGGGGACACAACTCACCCCCATACGACCAGAAGGTTAGCCACATCAATGTACAAAATGGTCAGATCACCCTGTGACTGCACTCAGATCTGGTGGGCCTGTCCCATCTTTAACCTCTCAGTAAACACACATGAACCAGGACGGAAATATTCATAGGGCTTCCCGGAAGAAACAGTGAAATGACCCTAGGGCAACCACCTCGGACCCATCCTTCAATCAGCATATATTATTACCAAATCTTGTTTCCACTGGATTCAAAATCAGTCAGTAAATATATGCTAGGCCACTACTCTGAACCACAATGGATGGACAGCACCACTCCACACACACACACACACACACACACACACACACACACACACACACTGAGACAGGTCTCCAAGGAGCTAACAACTGAGCTGGGGAGATAATGAACAAACAAAAGAGGAGTCACACAGCAATAAAGGTAATGAACAGGCATAAGAAAATTGAATAGGAATAAAGATGGTAATAGAGGTAATTTGACAGCAGTGAAACAGAACATCTGCTTAAAGATAACGATCATAGTTTCCATTTCCCAATGGTCTGCTACCTACCAGGCACTGTTCTGAGCACACACGAAGTCATATAACAGTCACCAACAACCTTAGAGGTACACTACTGTTACTATCTTCATACGACAACTGACAGGCGTGAGGAAGAAGAAGGTTCAACAACCTGTCCACTAGTAACTGACCCCAGATGTCTGGCATTCTAATTCTCTATTCCATGCTCAAATAAGAAGACATTAGGCCTTCTCCTTAAACCATTTAATTAAAAAGATTTTCTGGAATTTCATCTATGTAATAAAATCTGACAAGTAACAAAGAAGAGCCTTGGCCTTCGTTTTAAAGATGAGTAAACAAATACTTTTCCTCCCAAATCCATGTCCATGAGATGATGAAACAATTACCCTTTCTTGTTTGTGCCCTGCAGTATTCCTTGTATTCCAGTATTCCATGAAAGTCTATATTAAAAGCGCATATATATAAGCACAAAATTTAATTATCAAATTAGTACAATTGAGAGATTTTATTATTTAATACTACAAAAGGTAGTATTAGAGCTAACATTTGAAAGAATTTTGAGAAATATGTTTTTCAGTAACAAAGCACAATAGGTAGTTTATAATAAGTAATCTCCATGAGCTCAGTGACAGTTTTTTAAAAGTTTATATTGAATTGATTTTCTTAGTTTGATATACCTAATAGATTTACATTGTTTTATTATGAAATATAATTTATATTTACATTTCATTTCATTTGTGAACTTCTATAATTTTTTGAAATCCAAAAGTTGAGTGTTAAATGGCAAATTTCTCCTGAGTTACTTGTGGGGTCTTGTGGAACAGTATCTAAGCTAAGAAGTATATTTTTAAAAAGGGAAAAATTTATTACTAGTGGGCAAAAGCAGAATAAATACCCCATGAGGCAAGACTGTGATGTAATGAGGCATTTGTTCAAAAAAGCTTATCAGGGGGCTGGGGATTCAGCTCAGTGGTTCTGCAGCTTGCCTCTCAAGCACAAGGTCCTGAGTTCGATCCCCGGTACCACACACACACACAAAGCCTATCAGAGCACAGGTAGCAAAACAAGTTATTCATCCACGTAATTCCTTTTAATGGTGCACATCTATTCCAGCAATGCTCTTACTAAAATATTCTTCAAATTCTTCCTTTGAAGCTGACCTTAGAGTTTAAAGCTATACGATGCCAGCTCATGAATTTTCAACCAAATCCATTTTTAAACCAAAAATAATGCTCTTCACAGCACCAGAGCTCACATTGTATTTAATATATGTGCCTCATAGTGATCTGGGACTAGAGCCAAATGCTGAGTCCTCACTCAAAGACTCATACCATTGGGAGTATTTTTTTTAAGGCACCATGGTCTCTGAAGTCCATTCCAAAGAGTTCCAAAAAGTGGGCTGAATAATTCTGATTTGGTGCTTTCTGAGCTTGCTTTACATAGGTCTGGGAAATGCTGCACGGGGTCTCTTAATTCTTGAAAAGGTTAGACTTGACTCATCTCAATTAGGCTTACTTTACAAGAGCAGGTTGACCACAGAGGTTAGCAGAGATCTGCAGTAGGAGCGGTAGCTTGCCTGACAGGACAGGCATTTGTGGTAACAGGGGAGTGTCCAAAGGGAATCCCCAAAGACTGGCTTAATTAGGATCCTAGGAGACTCAGAAAGACTTACAGTGACTCACAGAGTGTGGACAATAGTCATCCTCTTACTTGGGCAGTTATCTATTTTTCCATCCATAAATACAAAGGACCCACTCATCTGTTACAGAAGGTGAAAGGACTGATACCAAATATTCTTTGAACTTGGCACTATTGGCAGAGAAGGTGTCATAGATATGGAAGAAATAATCTACAAAAAAAGGCAGAAATAAAAAAAAGCAGAGATAAAGAGGAACAAAAACTAATGTCAACAGAAAGGCAAAGAAAGAGAAGATAAAGAAACTCGTTTTAAAATGATACATATGGATCTGACAAAGTTTTCATGCAAAAGAGCAGTACATGCTGCTGCACAGAGGAATAAAAAGAATTCCTACATCCAGATGGAAATTCTGCTATCAACAGTAGAAGGAAAAACTGGGGTATAGTGGTTGAGAATGGGTATGGAAGTACTAACATAGTCAACCGGGGGTTTGCACCATCTTCCTGATGGCTGCATCCAAGACATGGCTCCTACAAACACAATTCAATACTCAATCTGGAGTTTCAAAATGCTCAGCAAGGTAGGAACACCACCCACAAAATCCTACAGCTGACATCACACTTAATGGAGAAAATGGAAATGACTTCTTACTAAGAGTAGGAAGGGCAAGGAACTCATCATTTGCATCTAAAATCTCTTAGGGATCTTAGCAAGTTCAATAAATCAAGAAAAAGAAATAAAAAGCATAACATATAACATACTGGAAGGATGAAGAAAAACTATTTGTAGACAACATGGTAATACACGTAAAAAAAAAATCCTGAGATACTACAGAAATACTACTAAAATACTAAAATTTAAGGTTTCATGATACATGTGGCCAATATAAAATCAATGGTATTTGTATGTTTAACAATGAATAAGTGGATATGCAAATATTAAGATGCTATTTGCAATAACAGGAAAAACAATTTAATAAAATATGTACAAAAACTACATATTGAAATCTAAAACACTGCTGAGAGAAATCAAAGAGCTAAACACATGGAAAAATACAGCATGCTTAAGGATCAGAAGACTCAAGATTGTCATGTCAATACTGATCTATAAACTCAATTTAAGGCCTGTCAAAACCGACAAGATGATTCTAAACTTTCTGTGGAAGCACAGAGTACCGAGAAAAAAAGCAACCTTGGGGATAAAAAGAACAAAGTTGGAGTACTTCCACTACCTGATTTCTACACATATAATACCTCACTAATCAAGACAGTGTAGTACTGCTATTAAAGACAGACACATAGATTGGTGGAACAGAACAGAGTCCATGATTACGCCCGTTTTTGGGAGGTCCTACCAAAGATCAATTGACTTTCAGCGAAGGTAACAAGGTGAGTCAATGGGAAAATAATAAGTCTTATCTACAAATGATGCTGGGAAAATCTGATGTCCTTATGAAAAATAACTAAGCCTTGACCCTTATTTCACTAGCTTTACATTGCTGCATAACAAGCTAGGTAGCTGTTAACCACATCCATCTATTATGTACTGGTCTTTGTGAATTAGGAGTCCAGGCTCAGTTTAGCTGGGGTCCCTGCTGAGGATCTCACAGGAGGCTGTTTGGTGGTCAGGCTGCATTCTCATGTGGAGGTTGGGCGGGGGGCGCAGACCTGCTGAGAAGCCCCTTCAGGTGGCTGGCAGGACTCATTTCTGTGAGTCTGCTTGGCTGAGGGCCTTGGCAGATCTTAGGGAGGTCTGCTTTCATCAACAGAGCTGCTGGCATTGACGGCCAATAAGAAGAATCTCTCACCTCCACGAGAACCTGTACTGTCTTTTAGGGGTTTTCTGCTGATCAATTCAGGCCTTCCTCCAGGATAATCTCTTTGTTAACTCAGGACAACTACTCCTGATCTTACTTACATCTGCATGTTCCACTGGCTAGAAGCAAGTATCAGATCTCACCGATACCCAAGGCAAGGGGACACATAGCATGTGAACAGTAGGGGCTGGGAATCTGGGGGGCCTGCCTGATACAACAGACGCAAACATAAGAGCTAAAATTAAGAAGTTCCAGAGGGGAACACGGAAGAATTCTCATGGACCTAAGTTGGGCAGATTCCTTAGAAAACAAAAAAGCACAACCCGTAGGGGAAAAATAAATAGGACTTCGTCAAAATTAAACTCTTTGGTACAGTTAAGAAAATGAATGGGAATATGGCCCAGCAATGTCTTGCCTAAATACAGTATTTATACAAGGCAAATGAAAATATGAGTCCACACGAAAAGACCCACATGAACGTTCACAGTAGCTCCATTCATAACGGTCCCAAACTGAGTCAAGGCAAGATGCTCACTGACCAGGGAACACGATACCCACACTCTGGAATACCATTCAGCAACGGAAGCCAGCAACTGCTGATACACACAGTGGCATAAAGACCAACACGAGAAGCACTATGCTCAGTGAAAGAAGCCAGCCACTCAAGATCATGTAAACACATCTGGGATAAATTTAAAAGAACTAATAGCATCAGCCCACATTCCCTGGCCATGATGAAGTTGGGAATCAGGTTTGAAAATGCCTAGAAAATATATTTGCAAATTTAAAGACATACTTCTAAGCAGCTCACAGGTGTGTGAGTCACAATGGAAATTAGAATGTACTATACCTAAATGAAAATACCATGTTTTGAAAAATCCAAGCAGTGAAATAAATTCAAAGACAGAAGAAAATAAAAGAGTGATTTCTGGAATATATTTTAAGTAAAAAGCCAGAGTGTGAATAGTATACGAAGCAGGCTTTTCTGCATGTAAAAAAAGGGAGAAAATACAAATAGGTGTGTGTGTGTATTTGTGCTTCTTCAAATCTGCAAAAGAACAAAGTAACAAAAATGATGCGGGAGCAGCATGTTTGCCCAGAGGCAGGGAGGGCAGCATGACTTTTTTGAAGGTATCCTGCTGTAAAGTTCCACCTTTAAAATCACATAAAGTTTGAAAACCATTTAAAATTAATTTTAAAAGCCAAAAATAAACGCATATAATCATTATCAAGTTGGTGCCATAACCACAACTGACATACCTCTGCTAAGATTAATCAAGGGAAAGAGAAGGCATAAACAAATAGTAGGATACAGGAATGAAAAGGCAACGATAGATATAGACAATACCAACTGGGAGTTTCAAATATTACAGGGCTGGCGGGCTCTATGCACACGTTCTGTTATCATTCAAGGAACACATGATCCCAATCTTTCACAAACTTCCAGGGAACAGAAACGGGAATACCGCAACTTGCTTTATCAGGCTAGAATAATGATGGGCTACAGTAGACAAAAATAGTACAGGGAAAGGAACGTCAACGCTCACTCACAGGTATAGATATTAAAGTCCTGGAAAAGAAGCTACCAATCAAATCTAATGCAGTGGTGCTGTACCTCGTACGCATCATTAACTGGCTCCGGGAGGTGATGAGCCACAAGGCAATGGACAACCCAAAGGTCCAGCTTCCACCTGGAGGGCCAAAGAAATCACGAGGACTGTGACAAAATTTTCCTGTCAAAATGTGTCAAGCACTAAATCTGACAACTTTCAAAGCAGTCCAGTGTGTACCGAGGTATGAGTGTAGTAAGAAAGATTATGACCGCCTTGGCTTCACCCCAGCAATCCAAGTTGCATTCAATGTGACAAATGTATATCAGAAAACCCCTTAAATAGCCCATGCATCAACAGGTTCAAGGAGGGGAAAACACAGGTCTCCAAAAGGACTGTATAAAATTCAGCATCCATTTATAGCCTCCCACCCAAGTGTGCACCAGAAGTGTGTCTACACACAAGGTACGTGGAAACAGACACCTTCAACTCGGATCCTGCCTCAGAAACTCCAGGCTTGACACCAAGGAACTTGCAGCGATGTAAAAGACCCTGGGGTCATTCTGTTGCGACCCATAGATTGGCAGCCTGGGCTTCGCTCGGGAGCTTGCTTGCTGGAAAGGAGACAGGCAGAATCTGAGTTTTCTTTCTGCCTCCCTCGTCCAGGTGATTCCTAACCGAGTGAACCTGGAGAAGGCTCCAGAAGAGTCCATAATCACCGGGAGGGCTGTTAGAACTGCCCGCAGTCAGTTTCACCCCAGATTAATTAAATCCCAATGGCTGTGGGTGGGGTCAGGCACCAGGTATTTAAGATTCCCCAGGTGGTTCTAATGAACAGCCAGCATGGTAAACCACTGCTCCGTAGAATTCCCAAGATGAGGAAACTTCTGTTCAGGGACTCCAAGTGAGCGCTTACCTCCCCAAGAAAAAACATGCATTCACACATACCAACCACGCCTTCTTAATGCAGCTTACAAAACTGACACCAGAAGAACCTTGGAACCCCAAAAGCCGCAGAAGCTGCCACAGAAGGTGTGACCCAGAAGTTAGACTCACCTGGGTTTAGAAGCTGCCGCTTCCTAGGTGCCCCGCCTTGGACCTAACCTCTCTGGAAGGCACTTAGCGAAGATATTATTAGTTCCTACCTCAAAGAAATGTTGTAAGGACTCAAATGAGACATTATGTAAAGGCAGTGGGGCCAAGGGCTCGTCAAGGATGGATCCTAACGTTAATGAAAGCTATCACTGACAGCCAATCGGATAAAAGGAAGCTCTCAAAGCCACACTGGCACTGTAGTGACTAGTCCAAGTGGAGACACACTGTAAAGGTAAAACATAAGCAGGGTTTGGTCACAGTACAAATTCAGTTAAGACATGTTGAAATGCAGTTTGCACCTACTGGTTTAGATAAAATCTATTAAAATTAAGCACTTGTTGTTCTTTCTTGTGACTACTAAATTTTAAATTACGCATATGGCTCACATGCATCTCCAAAGTTCAGGAAGCCAGAATGTGAACTGGTGCTCTCAAGATTAGCTGTTTTTTTTTTTTCAAATTTTAATTTTACACAATCACCTGGGGCCTCATTAAAATGCAGATTCTGACGAAGTATTCTGCTGGGGTTCTTAGTGGGTGTGGGCTAGGGCCTGCAATTCTGCATTTCTCATAAGCTCGTGGGAGTGGCTACTGACGAGTAAGGGCACCCAAACTTTATCAACAAAGAGAAACCTTCATGACACACCGTGGCAGTGATGGGAACTGGGACATTATTACAGTTGCTAATAGGAAGAAAGGAAATGTGCTGCAGAATTAGACTCAGCTTCAACTTTGAAAACTTCTGTTCTCTCTTGCACTTGGGGATCCGAAGAGGTAGGGAACAGCCACAAAAGGCCTCCTTCTAAGGGTGGGAGGGACACAGGCTTTCTCTCCCAGATCTGGAATCACTGATGTGTGCAAGGGACACCTCAGAACCAGGAAGTTCAAAATGGAAGACCAGCTGGGGTTCCTCAGATCCTGCTGGTCATGTAACTTGCGTCAATGGCGAGGCCCTCTTAGGCAAACTTTGCTTCTCACTGCACCCCAAAAATAGTACGGACTAGCAGATATACTCTGGGTCATTGCTAGAGTCACTGGTGGCCCGATACGTTTCTTTTGTTTTCTGCTGTTCTTGTTTTTAATTTTTGTTTTTGGTACCAGGGATCAAACTTAGGCCCTAGAGCTTTCAAGGCAGGTGGAGGAACCACTGAGCCAAATCCCCAGCCTGGCTACATTTCTCATTTTAGCAACAGAGCTGGGGCCAATTCCAGGTCTGCTGGGATTCAATGCCATCCCTATTCTCTTAAATACTCACCTAAGTAACCTCAGGGCCATAAAGGAATATAAAGGTCATTCAAGGGAGTCTAAAGCACTACTGCCCGGTGCTAAGAACATTCTTTATAACCTCCGCTGCCCTGGCCGCTCCTGCGAAGGTGTCAAGGATGTCACTTGTGTGGCAGCCCATTCCATTTTAAGATACTCAGGGAAACAGAGTGCTTCTTTCTCACCAAAAGTCCAAGGACATGATATCAAATTCTAACAGTTCTCACATGCTAAAGAAAGGACACCAATGTGTGTAGTCAAGGTTTCCACAAAGGGATAAGAGCTGAGTGTTACAAAGAAAATAGTTTTATTTTTACTTTCAATTATCACCCTTGAACTCCCCTTAGCCCTTCCTACCCCAAACAGACCTGCAAGCAAAGCAAAACCTCCCCTACATTCAAACTGCTCATGACAGAGTCCAAATATCAAGGGACTGTGAAGAAAGGGGTGACAAAGCAGTGTGTGAGGAGCCTCCATCACTGAGCTCAAAGAACTGCCTCATTTGCTTGCTATTTGACCATGCAAAGAGCTATTTCACTGTGCAGGAGTAGCGAGATCTCTAAGCATTCAGCAGGGTGACTGTGACGAACGTGTCCAAACAGTTCTAAGCTGCAACCCCTTCCAGTTCGAGTCAATGAATGTTTACTAAATGTCTACTACCTTTGTTTTCACACACCCAGAAACATGCCTCCAACCTCAGCCCTCCTTATTACAGCTTGAAAGGTGAAAACAACGCTCACCAAAATATGCAGGGACACCTATCAAGACCCACGTCAAGAAACAACGCTAAAGGACATGAAATTGCAGGGAGCTCCGCAAGGAGACATCTCAATATGCTGAGAAAGAACGAAAGAAGACAAAAAAGGACCCAGAGCCCCACGTCATGCAGGAGCACAGAAGGCAGCGATGACTTGAAGAGCAATTGCTTCCTGGGCCGCTTCTCCGGAGCCTCCATCATCTTTCCACAGAACCCAGGAGCATGAGTACGCAGGCTGGTGTGGTCTGGGGAATGCAGCAGGCCCTCTAACGAACTGGGGAGCCAGTAGATCTTGAGTGGAACTTCGGAAAGATGCAGGTAATGTTCCCTGGTGCAGCTTTGCCTTGTTATTGCCCTATAGCTGCTGGTTATACCCAGCTACCATTTTAGGGATAAATTAAACAGGAGCTTAAAAAGTATACTGATGGCTTCATGTTCACTTGGGCAAGGCACAAGAACACCAGCGTATTTCAATGCTGAGAGAAGAGGGAGACTGAGGCAGAGAGGCTACACCTACCCCTAAACAGGCAATAAGCCAAGAACAGGAAGGACGGCTGTCCTCTTACAGTGGGTCTCAGAATAGCAATGGCTTAGATAACACGCTGTGTGGCTCGCAGAGGGCTCTGATGCACATCTGACTCTACAAGCAGGCAGGCAGGGCAGGTTTTGGAGCTCTGTCTTCCTCATGGGAGAGCCACCAGCAGTGAGGTAAAAGCGACTTGTCCAAAGTCACAGAGTTAAGGAGGAGAACTTGGACTTGAATCCAGCTTCTGGAATCCAAGTGTAGGAAGCTCCCTCCCACTGGGCTCCAATGTCACCTGAAATTAAAAGCTCACACCAGCAGTGAAATGCAGAGAAATGTCCAGAAGACCCAGGTTCCTAAAAGTTCATAGGGACATAGCTATGATCATTTTTTTCCTGAACAGGGTTCCAAATTGTTTAAGTCAGTAACGTTCAACTTTTCCTGAGTGCCTACTAGGTGTAAAACTATTTGAAGCACTTATTAGAAAGGATTCACTCAGTCCTTGCAATATCCCTTTGAGAAGGTTCTATTATTTTTATTTTCACTTTAAAGATAAACAAACTGAGGCACGAAGTAACTCATCCAAGGTCCCATATAGCAAATTAACAGAGCCAGGATTAAAATCTGGGGAAATCACCCAATCCAGAGGCAAATGACAGTCCCAGTCCCCCGATATGCCAAGGAAAAATAAATGAACTGAGAAACTAGAAAATAAAGAAAGCAGAACTTAAAAGAGGCCAGAAACAGGGAAGAGAAGTTACTAAAGAATAATGAAAACAACCTATTATTGTTATAAAATTGAATTACTTTAGAAATAAATAGAAACTCCAGTCTTCAGAATTCTCTGGTAACTGGTTAAAAATGTCACCTATTGAGTCTTGAAAAGTCTGTTTTTCTCTTTATTTTTTTATTTTGGAGCTCTCAAGATCAAGAGCCACATGTTTTCACTGGTTTCTAAAGTAACTACATTTTATAAACCCTCCCCTTATTTTGCAGAAAGAATACTGGAGTATTTTTGGAACTGCAATTATTTTCAGAGCCTGTAAAAACTTTTGAGTTTTGCTTTGAAGCCACTGAACATAGAGAATAGGAAAGAACTGAGCGGTGTTAAACACATGAACTTTCAGTGAGTTCTCATTCATGTTATTTTATTAGTGAGTGCTCTTGTTCCTAGGAAATTGAGTGCTTCTTTACTCTGGAGCTATTTCAAAATGAACTCATTTCTTTACAAACTACACAACACACAGATTGATAATTAGTTCAGATAACAGGTTCACAGTACAAAGCAGAGTGCAGGAAGAGAACCCCTTGTGTAAGGCAGCCTCAGAATGCAGCAGGTACTGACATGAAATCAACAACCAATACCAACCTCTTCAGTGCCTTCTTCTATAGTGAGGGCGTGCTATCTAAGTCGGGAACTAGCAAGTGATCAGAGAAGGACCTCCTTTGGTGTTTGGAATCAGTGCGTGCATGCAAGAAGGAAAAATGCATGTAAAAATAAGGCTGGGATGAAGTATTCCACAGGCACTCATGGGAGAAATGATGACTCCAGAGAATCTCTTGAATTCAGGCAGATTGACTCTTGGATTTATTTGCTTGAATGGAGCAGCAGCTGACAATCTAAAACTAGCAATTCAAAGTGATGCCCAAGTCACTTTTGATCATGCTAGCCTGTTTTTGTCACTGTAGAATTGTGGAGTTCTATTTTTTTTACAGCACTCACTTCTGCCAGAAAATATATCACTGCTTATTTTTTATCGCCTGCCTCCCCGTGCATAAACTCTACAAGGCCTCATCAGAGGTGTACTCTAATGTCTTGCTTAGGCACACTGTGTTTAACTTATGAATGACACCACCAAGTTGATAAATACAAGTTAGCCATTTAAGGTAAGAAGGTCAATCATGTAGTAACCACACTCGAATCTATAAGCACCAATAGATCCTATTCACCCTCAATCACTTCAGGAGCCTGCTTTGCACATCATCAGTCTGAATCTCTCCCCGTGGTATGGAATCTCTTAAGGATATATGTAACAAGTCCGATTCCCTGATTTGGTTTTGAAGGAAATCCAAAATGGTTTGATGTAAAGCAAAATTTTGGCTCGGCGTGAAGGCTCTAAGGTGGATACTTCACAAGGAATAAAGCTGAGCTGTGATGGTAAAAAGAACCCAGACTGGACAGACACCAAGATACCCCCAAGACTTGGCTTGTGGTATCAGCTCTGCCATTAAGTCGCCTGGCTCATGGTAGTTAGCCTCTCTGAGCCTCAGTTTCCTCATCCAGGAGACAAATGAACGACATGAATTTCAAGGTCCCAGTCGATTCTGAAAGGCTACAATTCCAGCCTGGCGACCTGCTTTAAAATCGAGGCATAACGCACCTCGGAGCAAACGTGTTCGTTCATAAAGCCCGTAACACTACTCCATAGAGCAGATTCACTTCATATTTGCCTAAGCAAATACTAAAATTAGTTTTCACTTCCTGAGAGCAGCAAGACAGTTAAGGGAGGCAACCCAGCCAAGAGCGCTTACTCGTGCCTGTGCATACTTCCGACTGCGTATCAGGGAACTAACCGTTCCTCCTCAGATTTGTCCTCAACTGTTACAAAAGCAGATAAAGCTCCAGTGCGCGAAACAGAAACATGCGCCGAGAGCGAAGATCAAGGCTTCCCGGCCAGTGCGGGGCTGTGGCTACTCCGCAGGGCCCCGGGGGATGCGGCGGGTGCCCACCCCGCGCCGGGGA
>NW_022900951.1:124730684-124790851 GCF_012274545.1 Fukomys damarensis | reverse complement strand
CTCCTCCATGAGCCGGTTGGCGGAGACGCACCACGTGACGTGGGAAGGCTCCGAAGGACCTGGGGAGCGGCTCCGAGGGGCGGGGCTCTTCGCCCGCGAGGCTGCTGGGATATCCCTTTTGAAGGGTCCAGCTCGTGAAGGCATTTGGGAATTGTAGTTCGTAATATGGTGCTTGGAGTGGGCAGGGCCAACATGCTAGGGGCCATCCCTGTAAGGGAAGTTTGGAGCCAGCGCCCAGCGGAGGCCGCTGGGAAGCGTAGTCCCAGGACTCTTGTCTGGGTTTCGCTGTTTTTCTCCCGTAAAGGGGAAATCTTCCCTAGACAAAACTTCTCGCGGATGTCACTAACATGAGCTATCACTGGGTCCTTAGGGTTGGCTGCATGAAGTTGAGATACTATAGGGAACAAAAAAAAAATTCACTGACTCTGGAGCAAGATCGGCAACGCACAAACCCAACTAACATAATGGCTGGGGTGTCCCATCTTTTCAAGCATGCTATATAGGCTTAATGAAAGGAAGCATTTCAGTTCAAAACTTCTTCATTTTGACGTTTGAGTTCTATGACCATTAATACAGTAAATATAAAGCGAAAGGGAAAAAGGTAAGAAAGAAGATAAACTCCAAGAAGACAATTCAGTGTATAATCAAATACAGCAATCTGGCACATAGAAGAATGCGTATAATATCCCTGTGCTGCCTAATAATTATACATGAACACTTTGAGTAAATAGTATTACTTTATCATGATCTTTTTTACTCTTAAGAGTTAGTTCTTTGACATCTAAAAATAGCTCTTTTGCCTGATACCAGCCTAACACACACTTGTATTGACACATCATTATACACTAGTCCTTTTTAACCCTCAGTTTTGTTCCTGCAGTTTCAGTTATCCACATTCATTTGTGGTCCAAAAGTATTAAATGGAGACTTCCAGAAATAAACAATTCATAAGTCTTAAATTTCACACCATTCCGAGGTGATGGAATCAATGCCCAGCTCCTTCATACCTAGAACATGAATAGTCCCTTTTTCCATCTTCATACACTCCTGGATCTACACTGGCCAGCTAGTCACTTAGTAGCTTGCCTCAGTCATTGGATTGACAGTATTACAGTGATTGGGTTCAAATAGCCCTTATTCTACATAATAATGGCCTCAAAGCCCAATAGTAGTGACACTTCCAATTTCATTAAAGTATATTGTTATAATTGTTCTATTTTGCTTTTAAGTGTTGTTGTTAACCTCTTACTGTGCCCAATTTACAAACTAAACTTTATCATATGCATATGTGTGTAGGAAAAAAACTTATATATCAGATTTGTACCGGCCAGGGCATTCATCAGCCTGGGCTTATTGCGCAGGATAAGGAGGATCACTATATATACACAAACATACCCTACTGAGGAGCCTAGACTTCTTACATGAGTAGCAAAGTCTTCTGAATCCCACCCAAACCATTCTTTAGCCACTCCCTCCAGGATGCCGCTACTCTGTCCACCCCAAGTTCTGATCTAGTCACTGGGAACTCTTTTCTATTCCCTGGATGCTCCAGGTTCTTTTCTTCCTCTAGTCCTTCCCACTCTCTCCTTTCTCTTAGATTGGCCAAATTCCGAAGAAAGCAGAATAGGAGCTGCTCCTGGCCTAGGGCAATTTAGATGTTCCCCAGAGCTTTTGTCATTTTTTCTGATGTCATCATTTCCCTTTGAGTCTGCCCTGCCAACTCCCCTCCCCAGAGGATGAACTTCTTTGAATCACATTCACATTTGTGCTGGCTTTCAAAGCATGCTCATTAAATTTGCATGCCAGAGAGGCTCCCTGGTGGGCTGCTGAATAACTGGATTCCCAGCCTCTGTGTATCTTGGTGCAGAGTAACAGAGGAAAATGTGGATAGTGGAGAGAGGGCCACAGTGGGGTGGGAGACCTCGTATATAGTAGGTGTGAGTTAAGTGTCCAAGAAGTTAATGCCATTGCTCAAACTGGGGTGTGTGGGATGGGGGACGGTCCTCATCCAAGAAAGGACTTTTGCCAGGGTCCAGCTGGGTCGTGTCTCACCTGTGGGAGGATGAGGTCCAAACAGAAAGGTGCTGTAGAGAAGACTGGCCTCTGGCCTGTGAAATGCTGTGGCCACTGCTGTGTCTGCCTCACACTAAGTGCAGAGGTCAAGTAACTGAACAAATGTGAAAGCGATTTACCGCTCTGCCCTTGGCAAGGTTGCTGGCTTCTTAACCAAGACCTGTTCCTTCTGAGCTTCGCGTGTGCACGCGTGTTGCGGCTTCTTCAGGCTTGCCTGCATTTTATTTTATGCATACATTCTGTAGCCTGGGGTAGAGGGTTCTGGAGAGATGGCTGACCCCCCAGTCTGGGGCTCCTGGACAAGCAGGAGAGGCAGCACTGGATGTGACATGAAGCTGCTTCTTTGACAAACTTTCTGAGCTGCACATCCCACATGCAGTGTCCCCCACCACCCTAGGCTATCCTGCTTCAGCTGAGATCCAGGCTGGAAAAGACTCTTGCTCTCTAGTGCTCTATCCTGTTCTCTGGGGTTGGGGAGTGGAATAGGGAGAACTAGGGGGAACCCAGAACCCCATCCTTGAGAAGCAGGCCAGAGAGAGGGGTGTCTGCTCCTGTCTTGATACACTCACCACTTGGATCCTTGTGTGCCTCTTTCCCAGTTACCACTCCTGGCTCCTAGGACTCAAGTGTGAGAAGGTGGAGGAAGAGGAGGGGGCTCCCTTAGGGATGAAAGAAGAAGCAGAAGAAGTAAGCAATCTGAAATGAGAAGTTCAGGGTCAGGGATTTAGCTCCGTGGTGCCACGCCTGTCTTGAAAGCACAAGGTCCTGAGTTCCATCCCAGGTACAAAAAGAAAAGAAAAAGAAATGAAAAGTTCAGGGAGTAAAGGTGAGGCACCATGCCACTTGGAACTGGGTCCCAACGATTTCACAGGCAAGCTGCTGACCTTGGAAGAGCCACTTAGCCTCTCTGATCACTGGCTGCTTTCTCTGCAAAACGGGTCACATGCCACTTCCTGGGGCTGCTGTGTCCTCACACAGTAAGGCTAAATGGAAGCGGGTCAAGCTGGCAGCATTTCAGAGCTGCTGCAAAGAGTCACTGGAGAGAGCGGTGGAAGAAGGCAGAGGTTAAGGCCCTGGGCACTGGCCTGCAAGCCCCAGGTTTAAATCCCAGCTCTTCTTGTTAGGTGTGGTTCTGAGCAAGGAAGTACATCTGTCCAAGCCTCCATTTCCCCCTCTGTGACGTGAGGATATCGGTATCTACTTCATAAGCTTGTTGTGAAGAATAAGCAAGGAATGTCCAGGACTTACTTTAAGAGAAGAGCAAAGCAACTGTCCCTACCTCCCTCTCCCCACCCCACCCACATTTACGGCTTCAGCAGAATGGTGCAGCCACTTTAGAAATGGCTTGGCAGTGGATTATAAAGTTAAGCATACACACAGCCCAGCAATACCACTTTGAGGTATGTATCCAAGAGATGTAGAAACGTATATTGACATAAAGACTTGGATTCAAATATTCGTAGCAGTCTTTCAAACATAATAGTCATGGGGCTGGGGATTTAGCCCAGTGGCACTGTGCCTGCCTTACAAGCGTAAGGTCCTGAGTTCAATCCCTGGTACCAAAAGACAAAACAAAATCAAATCAAATAAAACAGTCAAAAAGGTAAATTATTATTACCAGTGAATGGCTACACAAATGGTGATCTATACAGTGCATACAAGGGAATGTTACTTGGCAATAAAAAGGAAGATTATTGACTTATGCTACAACATGAATGAACCTCAAAAATGTCATGCTAAGTGAAATAAACTGCACACAAAATAGTACAGACCCTATGATTCCATTTGTATTATATTTTGCTTGTTTTTGCGGTGTTGGGTCTGGAACCCAGGGCCTCAGCCTGCTAGGCAAATGCTCTTCTGCTGAGCTACGCCTCAGCCCCTCATATTTCAGAAATGACAAAACTACAGCAATTGAAAGCAGATTTGTGGGATTTGAATCAAAAGTCAACCCAGAGATATGGG
This sequence comes from Fukomys damarensis, assembly GCF_012274545.1. Taxonomy (NCBI): domain Eukaryota; kingdom Metazoa; phylum Chordata; class Mammalia; order Rodentia; family Bathyergidae; genus Fukomys; species Fukomys damarensis. The sequence continues at coordinate 124,786,813 of NW_022900951.1, read as the reverse complement.
AGTGAATGGATTCTCAAGGGGAATCAGAGGTGTTTTGGGAGTGATGCCAATGGTCTATATCTTGACTGTGATGATAATTGTGCAACTGTATACAACTGATCAAAGTCATTACGTTAGAAACAGGACATGGCTGAATTTCATTGTAGATAATTCATACTTCAATAAATTTGATGTAAAGGGGGTGAAGGTCACCTCAGTTAAGGTTCTCAGACTGTCCAGAATTGGCAATCTCTTTTTTGCTTGTTTGCTTTGTAAGAGGTCCAAGGCCGCAGAAGAAGCACGGATGGGGGAGGTCTGGCCTGCACATATGAAGGCTGTGCTACACAGCAAGGGCTTGACAGGAACTGGGGCAAAGCCGCCACCGGAAGATAAAACCCGGCCCCACAGCGGTGGGACGTGGAGTGCCTACCTGGATGGAGGAGGCCTAGGTGCTGTGTCCGGGCAGAGGGAGCATTGTGCTCGTGGGCCACACGGATCAGAGTTTCTCTCACCTCCTCTCTGGGCTCCTGAATACTGTGGGCCTCAACCCCGACTCCGTTTTCCCGCGCAGGCGAGCTCCGGAGCGATTACTTCCGCTGCTGTTTCATTTCCGCTTTCTCAAGGGACTTAATGTTGAGTTAGGGCCTCCATTGGGAGGCCCGGCCAGTCGCAGGTTCTGTTCTCCCGGGTAGTAGATGGGAGCTAGAGCCAAGTAACAGGACACGAAAACGTTCAAACGCAGAGAAACCCAGTTTCTTTGTCCCAGGGATTCTTGGACTCAGAGGCTCACTGTGATGACATCACAACGTTCCCTAGGGCCCGCCCTGTTTGCCTTCGTCATAGGTAGGCAAACATAAAGTGTGCATGGAGGACATTAAGGCCTAGGCTAGAAGCAGCATGGGGAGAGAATTACCCCCCAGTTCGGTTACAAAGCCACTCGGAAGAAATGCCAACTCACAAGATCCCCTCCCTCTGTAAGGTAAGTTTTCTGTTGTGTTTCTGTTCTTAAGTCTTGGCTTATAGCAATTCTAGTGTGTGAGAAATGGCACCTCGTTGTGGTTTTGTTGTGCATCTCCTAGAGCTGATTGAAGGTGAACATATTTTCATTTGCTTACAAACCATTTGCATATCATCTTTGGAGAAACGTCTAATGAAACATTTTCCCATTTTGCTAAACTGGGTAATGTTACTGAGTTTTAAGAATTCTTTGTGTATTTTAGGTACAAGTCCATTATCAGATATATTATTTGCAAACCTTTTCTCCCATTCTGTGCACGGTTTTGGATGGACAATGCTGTGGATGGCTTTTAATGATGCATGTACGTTTTTCATCTTGATGAAGTCCAATTCATCTATTTTCTTATTTTATCTTTTTTGCTTCTAGTGCCATATTTAAGAAACCATTGTCTTTTTTTGTTTATTTGTTTTGGTACCAGGGATCGAACTCAGGACCTTGCACTTGCAAGGCAGGTGTGGTACCACTGAGCAAAAGCCCCAGTTAAGAAACCATTGTCAAATCCATGGTCACAAAGATTTACTATAGTTTCTTCTAAGAGTTTTATAGTCTTAGCTCTTGCATGTAGGTCTGTAGTCCACTTTGACTTAATTTTTGTGTCTGTGTGAGGTGGAGACCTAACTTCATATTTTGCATGTTGAATGTTAAGTATATCAGCACCATTTGTTGAAAAAACTATTTTTCCTGTATTGAATTTTCTTGGCATCTTTGTCAAAATTTGACTGACCATAAATATGAGGATTTATTTCCAGATTCTCAGTTCTATTCCATTAATTTATGTGTCTATTCTAATGTCAATATCACATTTCTTGCTTTTTGTTTTCTCTCTGAATTTCTTGGAAAGCCACTTTGGGCAGCCCCTAGTATATTCAGGATTTTTAAGTTTGCAAAACACTTTCAATCCCTCTTCTTATCTGGTCCACACAATAGCCTTAGAAGACAAATAAATAGGGTGATTAACCCTCTTCTACAGATGAGGAAACCAAGTTTCAGAAAGATAGTGAGTAGTTCAAGCTAATTATGCTATAAGTTGTGGTGCTGGGGCCAGAGCCTCACCTTTCAATGATAATCCAGAATGTCCTCCTATGCAGCACACTTTTCTCTTTAAAAGTTATCACTTTGGCATGCATGAGGCTCCCAGCACTGAAAAATTGGGTTTGACTTTGTGTGGACATGCAATGGAATACTACTCAGCCCTTAAAAATGAAACCTTCTCATTTGTGGAAACAGATGGAACTGGAGATCATTATGTTAAATGAAATAAGCCAGACACAGACAAATACTGCATGATCTCACTCATATGTGGAATCTAGAAAAGTCAAACTCAGGGAAGTATAGAGTAGAATGGTCATTATCAAGGGCTGGGGCATGGAGATGTTGCTCCAAAAAATCAACCCACTAATCTGTTTCTTAAAGGTACAATTTTGAAGTTCTGCTATTTGACCCTTTTAAATAAAAGTAGCTCCTGGCGCTCCTTTTCCATCATTAGTCATGCATATCTAAAACAACTCTTGCCTGAAGTCATCTGGTCTGGAGGTGGAAATGGATCATTTCCCTTACCTTTCTCCATTCTGCAGCAATTGTTGGACAGCAGACAACTTGTAATTATGTCACCTTTCTGTCTGGGTAGAAGTCACTTTGAGGCCTGTTATTGTTCCAGTTGTGTTTACTTTTCAGGAGGACCCCAGTATCACACATTTGACCCTTTCAGAGAGGGGAGTAAGTAGAGTATTTTTTTTTTTTACTTTTAGTAGTGTTCAGCAGCTGAGTTACATTCTTAAACTAAACTCTATCTCAGTAAACAATCAATGAATCCTTTGATGCTCTAGACATAGTATTATGTGCCAAAGGGGACACAGAGAGGATTAAGACACAACCAAGACAAGCAAGAAATGACTGCTTTATCCACAGGGTGAGCGTTTAAACACATGTCTCATGTTTATCCATTCAAATCTGACACATTTGTACTGTGTTCTGGGAAATAAATATGGTCCTACTGTCACTGGTCAAAACAAATAATGAATTATTGTCAGGGTTGCAAACTCCCCCAAGTAGCTCATTAGTGCTTAGACCACAGACCAAGATGGGAGGAGAGTCCAGGGTACAATGAGAGCAGTGACAGGGCCCTGGGCTAATGAGGAGTTCAGGGGACATCTCTGAGAAAGATACATTTGATTTGCCATTATCAGCGCTATAGACTGGAGACCTATGAAATGCCATGAGCTCAGAAGGTGAGACAATGAACTCTCCGATTAGTTAGCATATGTTTCATAGCAACAGCGATGTTTAGGATGGGCCTTGACCAATGAGCAAAACTGTAGCAGGTAGAAAAGGAAGGGAGGCTCACTCTAAACTGAAGTTAGCAGAGACAAAAGCTATGGTAAAGCCAGGTGTGCAGTACATGCCTATAATCCCAGCTACTTGGGAGGCTGAGCCAGGAGGATCACAAGTTTGAGGTCAGCTTGGGCAACTTAGTGAGACCCTGTCTCAAAGCAAACAGTAAAAACGGCTAAGGATGTAGCTTAGTGGTAGAGTGCTTGCCTAGAATGCACATGGTCCTAGCTTCAGTACCTACAACTAGGGAAAAAGAAAAAGAAAAACTACAGTAACCACAGAATATGTGATCCAAAACCGTATAATGCTGGGATAGCAGGCATAACTGGAGGCCGTCTTCCATAAAGTCGGATGCTTGGTCACCCTAGGAAAAGCACACATTGCTGAGTGTGCAGGAAATGTTTACGTCATAGAGCAGTGAGTATGTGGGCTTGGGAGAAGGATTGGATGGAAGGTGAGTGCACTAGTTTTCTGGGCTACCACAATGAAGTCCCCCAAAAAGGGTGGCTTAAGTAACAAATTAATTATCTCACAGTTTTGGAGCCTTATAGTTGGAGATCAAGGTATTGGCAGGGCCGTGCTGACTCTGAAGGCCTTCCTCTAGCTTCTGATAGTTCCCTTAGTTTAGAGTGGGGTAATTCCTACCTTCACATCGTAGTCTCCCTGTGTGTCTGTTCTCTGTTCAGATGTCTCCCTTCTTGAGTTTGTCCCCGTTCAAATTTCCCATGACCTCATCTTAACTTGAACATCCAAAGAGCTTATTTCGAAGTAAGGTCACATGAACAGACACTGGGGTTAGGACTTCAGCATCTTTTGGGGAGACACAATTCAGTCATTAACAGTGAGACAGAAGGTGGCTGTAACTGTGAAGGAACAATGTACTAGAGTCTACACTATTATGAAGGCGATGGGCCACTGCTACCAGCTGGTGAACTGCAGTGCAGCAAAATCTCTTTTGAAATGGTGTCCCTGGTAGTCAAGTCCTTCAGTTTGATCTAGTTAAAGACAGAAAGAGAACTTTGGGCTTTTCTTTTTCCTCTTCACAATTATAAAAATATCTTTTCAAGTATTGAGCTTCCCTTTTTGGAATCAAAGAAAGTAAAACATGCATCCTGAAAACAATGGGATCCCTTGAATTGAAAGGTTCTTTCCTTACTCTCAAGTCATTTTCAGTATCCTGGCTTGCAAGCTAACAATTGCTTTGTCTATTAGAATACACTTATGTCAGCAAGTACACTCTTAATCTTATGGACTTCACTTAGGGATGTTGTCCATGCTTTGGTGCTAGGTGTAATGTATCACCAACACTTAAGAATCTCATTTTCCTTTAATATTGATCAGTTTTACCTTATGGGGATAAGATACCTGATGCACTCAACTTAAAGGACCAGAGGTTTATTTAGGCTCATGGGTTTAGAGGAGTCCATAGTCAACTTGCTCCAAGGCAGAAATATCATGGTGGTAGGCCCTGGTGGAGGAAAGTAGCTTAGCTCATGGCCTCTGGGAAGCAAGAGAGCAAGAGAAGAGTCAGAGAGGAACGGGCCAGAGACCAGATATAGTCTCCAGGTCACACCCTCATTACCCACCCAGGTATGTTTTAAACACCCAAGTATGTTTTATTAATAAGCTCCTAGGAATCTCCCGAACCAGACAAGTTGACAATCAAGATTAAGCATCCCATCTTTCATTCTTGACCTCTGAAAAGGGTTTCTGTGTGGCTCCCTGGGGCTGTAGGGTACAGTGGTGTTTGGGGAAGAACCCTTAGGACTGCTCAGAAGTGGGCAGGATGGACTTGAGCTTGGCGTAGACTGCTTTTATGTGTGTCACATTTGTCTGAAAAGTGCTTTGCACTCTTTGTACAAAGGAAAACTCAGCTTCTCTCAGCCTAAGGGAAAAAATCTGTTGGGCCATTAAATGGAGGTCATTGTACTTGTTCATCCAGCAACTATTTAATGAGCACCTACTATATACCTAGCAGTGTTTGGGAGACAGCAGTGAGTAGAAGGGTGTTTCCATGGTTATCTCTTTGTAGGGAAGTTTAGTAACAATAGAAGCCACTTTGAAGCACATTTTTCTCAATCAACAATATCGTCATGAATAATATTTGTATTAGTCCATTTTCAGCTAAAATCATTGAAGCTGGGTACTTTATAAAGAAAAGAGATTTATTTAGCTTACAGTTTTGGGGGGTGAAAATTCAGGATTAGTTTGGCCTCTGATAAGGACCTAATGGTGGATGGCCCCACAGCAAGGCTTTGTGGGAGAATGATCACATGACAAGAGGCCAGAGAGCAAGGAGGGGCCAGACTTGTTCTTTATATCAGTCCTCTGGTGGGAACAAACTGGGGTCCTCTGAAAACTACATGAATCTCGTCTGAGGGCAGTGCCCCCAATGACCTAACCACCTTGCACTAAGTCCCACCCCTTAAAGACTCCCCTACATCCATCACTGCCTTGCCAAAGACTGAGCTTCCAGTACATGAATCCTTGGGCATGCACTCAAACCATATTCCACCATAATTGTACCTAACAAAGGTAATTTCTGAAATGCCCACATTGACATAGAATTCAGTTGGGGGAGATGTCGGTTGAGCCCTCTCTCAAATTCCATGTCCTCCTCAGAACCTCAGAATGTGACCTTATTTACAGATGGAATTAGTGAAGGATGCTGAGTTGAATCGTCCTGGATTTAGGGTGGCCCTATTCCCAAAGCATGGGAGAGGACAAAGAAGTGCCAGAGAGCAGAAGGCTATGTGAAGATGGAGGCAGAGACTGGAGTGATGTGGCCACAAGCTGGGGAAGACCTGGGGCCACTAGAAGCTGGAAGAGGCGAGGAAGCGTCCTCCTCCAAAGCCCTGAGGGATGCTGCCATCACCATGATTTCAGACTTTTATGTCTAGAATTGTGAGACAAAAAAGTTATGTGCTGTGTTCTTTTTTTGGTACCTGGGATTGAACTCAGGTTCTTGCGCTTGTAAGGCAGGCCACCGAACTGCTGAGCTAAATCCCCGGCCCAAGTTATGCTGTTTTAAGCCCCCACATTCATGGTGCTTCGTTTCAGGAGCCCTGGAAGTGCTTTGCACCAAGACATTCTGGTCTCCTCTCAGAAACAGGTAAGCCTCACCATTTCTGCACATGCCCCAGCACGCTCTAACACCAGACATGCAGGAGGCAGGCTTGAGCGTGTGCTTACTTCCAGGTCCTCTCTTTACCTGGGGAGCCAGGGCTGGCTGTGAACTCGAGACAGCTACTTGGGGGAAGGCTTCTGCTCCCCCACCTCCTTTCTCAAGGCCAAGGTCTTTCACATGCTGTGATTGCAGTAGTAGCTCTGGCCCTCTGCACACCAGCCCAGCTGGCTAGCACAACCCTGGGAGAGGAACATTAACAAAGCAGCCCCTGCTGCCCCTCTGCCCAACCCATGCCATCCATCCATTCAGTCTCCTCTATCTTGCAACCTCCATCAAGCAGAAAGGAAATGGCATATTTATCACCCATGCTGGCTGGGTCTGGGTTGTTCCAGCTGTGGGAACCATTGTTGGGAAACCCATTTTGATAAGTCCATTTCAGTGAAGAGTGGTAATTATGAGAACAAAACACCCCCAAATTCCCACACCTGGGAGTCTCAGGGCCCCTTATGAGCTCCCAGCTTGCCTGGATTCTCTTATTTCCTGCCCATCAAACATACCCTATCTTCCCACTGAATCTTTCTGAATTCTTACAGCTGCCCCGCAAAATGGGTTGGTTGTTATACCAATTTCAGACATTAAGAAACAGAAATTTAGAGATGTTTGGGGACTTTTGCAACACCCCATGGCTCTTAAATGGCATAGCAACTTGAACCTGTGGCGGATGGATTCCAGAGAATCCCCATTTGTCCCTTGCCCTGGTTTCACACTGGTTTGCAGAGGGTGGGTTTCACCAGCACTCATGTTATCACCTGGCCCACACTCAGCAGCTGCCTGATGGTTTTTTGCATTCATTTCTATTTCTGTGACCTCTAATTCCTACGGGAAATTTCTGGATACCACAAAGACAGAATTGACTCAACCCTCCATAGGGGTTCCTGTTTTAGGAGAGCTTTAGATTTTAAAAATAATTTTCCCCGCATGCCTCTTGCTTATAAAAAAGCAAACAAAATCAAATCAGTGCTAGTTTGAAATTTACTTCCTATTTACGGTGGTTAGCCAAGTTAAGTTCTGGTTTTGGGGGGCTGTGTAGACTCTGTGTGGTGTGTCCTGGGCTTTGCATAATCCATTCCCATGGTCCTCACTGATGAACCCTGGTGCCCCTTTCTCTCTGCTTTTGGTAAATCCCGAAGGTGAGGACTGTTAATGGGCCTGGGCTGTGGTTGTCATAGCTATGGCTTGTAGACGCCATGCCCTGCACTGAGAAGTCCCCTCATGGGAAAAGCGCAGGCCACTGCATTCTACACTGGGCTTGCCATTTTGCCCTGCTGTCCCTCAAGGCCAGCCCTGGTAGCAACAGCTTGACAGGTGTCCCCAGGTTGTCCTCAGAAGGGAATGGGTGACAAGGCACAAAGATCTAGAGTGCCACTCAGAGGGAGCTTGGCTTCCAAGTGCAGTTCCTAGGGCCATGACTGCTCTCAGGGATCCTGAGATGCCGTCAGGCCTGAACCCTCAGAGGCTCTCTCTGTCTCCTGGGGAAGCTCTCCCATGGATCTTTGCTCCTCCCAAACAGGTTTACCTGGGCCCATTCCCATGCCCCACCCCCCAGAGTTGCTGGAAAGCCCCAGGGTACCCAGTTGCTTTTGACTTTCTTTTCTTTTCTTTTTTCTTTAAGATCGAACTTGGGACCTGTGCTTGCGAGGCAGGCAGTGGAACCACTGAGCCAAATCCCCGGCCCTACTTTGGACTTTCATGTGAGCAATGCATTTATTAGTATGTCTCGTGTGCTGTTTGGCTGTATTTAGCCCCAGTGATTTGCTCCTTGTAACTCAGACATCACTGGGCACGCCTCCTCCTCCTATGCCCAGCCCAGTGATTCAGCCCATGGGTGACTGCACAGGACAGCAAGTCAGACTCCAGCCTGGGCTGTTGACCAGTGGACTTCACGGTGATGTCAGCAAACATGCATGAGTGTTCATGCTCTCCTGTGCTCTCCTCTGCTCCTGCCTTCTGCTCAGACAGTGGTGTCCTCTGTGCCCTCAGTCACGCCTTGCCTCAGGCACAACCTTCTGGTTTCCAGTCTAATTAGGGGTTTTCAGTCTCTTTCTCCACTGGCATGGGAGCTCGCTGAGGGCTGGGGCTGGTACTGGTGAATCTTTTCTCCCCACCTTATCATGTCCAGAAGAATTTGGGACTCAGGGTGGGGCCCGAGTGAATGAAGGAAGCCTCAAATCCTCAAGGCAAGGCCTGCTGTGTTTGGCTTTACCCACTAGAACCGTGGGTCCCTCAGGGCAGGGCTCTTACCTGTCTTCTCCCTGCTCCAGCCTCAGCCCCTAGCACTGTGCCAGCCCCCAGCAGGGTCTCCGATGCCACATGAATCAGCACTGTGCTCATGGGTGACTGGCTCTGTCACAGGGAAACCCTTTTGGAGGTGCTGGGTCTTTGCTTCTGAGGCGGCAACATGTGGAGTGGACAGTGGGTAGGGGAGGGAGGCTGACAGCAGGGACTTCTACTCTCTCTGATGGCTGAGAGGAGACAGGAAAGGAAACTAGCCGTGACCGAGGTGGGCACTCTTGTGGGGCAAGGAAGGGGAGACTGCACAGTGGAACTAGAGGCTGGAGGGTGAAGGTTGCACCCTGGGCACAGGGTGGCTCTGTAGGGCTGGCAGCCCAGCATGTGACCAGCTGGGCCAATGGTAGGTAGGTGGTAAGGTCTGTGGCCTAGGGAACAAGGTGGTGTGGAGCCTCTGGAATGGCTGAGGGTTTGGGGACCTCTGCCACACCTCGAATGTGGGGAAGGAGCCAGCCTGGCATAATCCTCAGCCTGGGAGGGCCAGAGCTTTCTGCTGACCATCGCATGAGTGGGGGCCATGAGGGTGATGACTGCCAGGAACCTAGCTGGGACTCCCTGAGGAGCCAGGGCTGCAGGGAATAGGACATTCCCCCAGGAGCTGACCTGACCTGGGGAATTCTGGGACAGAGACCTGCTCCCTTTGTGCTGCCAGCTACCAAGGCCTTGTGTTCTCCCTGTCTTGGCGGGCTGATGGCTAGCCACCAGCACCAAAGACTGCCTCAGTGCCAGCTTCTGAGCACCCCTCCTGCCTTGTCTCATATGTCCAGAGCCTGAAAGAGTGGCTGGAGCAATACCCAGGCCCTAGAGGATTCATAGTAGAGGCCTCCATGGCATTGATATCAACACAGGGTCCTCTTTTCAATATTTGGTTTTATTTTTATTCATCCATGTTTGAGTACATAATGATTGCATTCCTCATGTGGAGTTGATACATGTGCATAACACATCTTCATTCTTTTTGTTCATCCCCCTCTCCTATACTCCCTCCCTCTTCCTCTATCTCTTGGTCCCCTTCCCTTTTGCAAAAGATCGTTCACCCTGTTTCCTATTGCTGTGGCAAAGCCAAACAGCTCATTGTACAACCAAGTGTTACAGCTTTGTGCTACAGCTGCAGCAATTTGAATACTGGAGAATCCAAAAGTTACTTGAAGAGCTGGAAAAAAACCTTTTATTAGCTAGTTGGCTCAGAGGAGTTTACCTACTCTGAATTCTGAGCCCTGAGCCCAAGTTGCATTGAGAGTCTGCTTATATACAATTGGGGAAAGGAAGTTGAGAGGAACCTTTTAGGGTGCAAACATAGAAGCGGGAAGCTTAGGTAGAAATATCAGGTACTAACAGTTACATTGTTTGAACAAAACACCTTTGGTAAGTAGAGCAGTCACAGAACATTTTGATACATTGAGTAGGCACGCCCTACAGCCCAGTTATATTTCTGGGACAGACCATCTTATGGAAAACAAACAGACAAACAGACAGACAAAAAACACGGAGGCAAGGCAAAGGCCTGTCCTATTGTGCATTATTGCTTTGTCACTGTTCTCTTTTATTTTGCTCTTTAATTTATTTGCACTTTGAGTTTCTTATGGAAGAGAAACAATACAATATTTAAGCTCATATGTCTGATTTATTTCACTTAGCATTATGTTCTCAAGGTGCATCCATTTTCCTACACATGACTTGTGTATCCTTCTTTATGGCAGAGTAGTATCCCATGGTATGCAAACACCACCTTTTCTTTGTGCTGCATTCCTCTGTTGATGGACATATAGGTCTCTTTTAAGATTTAGCTATTATGAATTGTGCTGCTAGAGACTTGAGCATGCATGTGACACTGTAATGTGATGTTTTAACTATTTTGGGAAGATACCTAGAAGGAGAAGAGCTGGGTCAAATGGAATTTCTAATTTTAGTTTTTAAAGGCATCTCCATACTGATTTACATGGTGGTTGTACTACTTTATATTCCCACCAACAGTGCACAAATAGCCTCATCAGCATGTTATTATCTCCCTCTTTCTTTCTTTCTTTCTTTCCCTTTTTCTTGATACCAGGGATTAAACTCGGGATGTTGCCCTTGGGAGGCAGGTGGCAGGACCACTGATCTAAATCCCCGGCCCATTATTTGATTTCTTGATGATGGCTACACTCACTCCACACCTAATATGGGGCCTAAGGCTGACAGGGGCTTGGGAAGTGTTTGTCGTTGAGGAAACAAATGGATGAATGAAGCCAGCCTGGCACTTGTCACTGTGGGTACAGTCTGGTTCTTTGGGGGATACCTTCTAACTGTGAGTTTCTTCACCTGGGGGGCTGCAACAATTCTTTAGTGCAAGGCCATGGAAGAGGAAGCTATTGTCCTCTAGTGACATAATTGGGTGGGACTCATGCCAAACAATTATAGGGTCCACCTTGGGGAGTTGGGGTAAGTCTGAATGACATGGGAAAACCAATCTTCTTGTCCCCATGGACCCCATACTTCTTGTAGCGCCACTGTCCTCTAACAGAGCTGCCTCCCTTTCCACTTGGGTCCTGCAGTTCTGAAAAGGCAGTTGCCTGCACCTCCTCCCCACAATGAAAGAAGGCCCCTCCTTGCCCCAGTGTCCCAGCATGCTGTGTGGTGGTTGGATCCCCTGGACACTTTACATTTCCTGTAGTCTGGGAATCCTACACCTCCTTTCTAGCTTATGCTTCCAAGCCTCTGTATGCACATCTGTAAGTGGGGAGATCTGAACGGTGCCAGGGTCACTCTGAAGCTGGAGCATGATGACTTGGCCACAGTGCCAGACCCAGGGGTGTTCCTTGGTACATGGCAGATTTCCAGCTCCATCTAGGAGGGCAGAGGCTGCATCTTTTTCACTTCCCACCACATCTTTCTAGGGTGCCTGCAGACAGGCTGAGGTGCAGTGGATGCTCCATGGAAAATGTAAGTGAGTTGCTGCTACAATGCCTTGCTTGGCCAGCAGTGCTTCCCAAACTGGTCAGGGCTTATTGCAGGCTGCTGATGACCCCAGGAGGATGGCAGGACTACCATTCTAGGGGTGTGCTTTAGAAAATACACACCGCCAAAGCCAACTACTTTTAGAATTGGGTGTGGCATGGAATGGACTCCTTGCAGCTGCCTTCATGACCTGCCCAGCACAGGCAGGTGTCAGTATGCTTGGCTCCCTCCCAATTTCAGCACTGGCGGCAATGTGGCTGCTTTTGGAGGTCTGCACAGGACTGGCCGAACTCAGGCAGGCTCTGTCTCCCCGCTGCAATTTTCCTGGTAACCTAGATTTGTGGCCAGGAGACTGTCTACCTCCTGCCTGGCTTGGTGGGTGCAGTTTTAGCAAATAAAGATATAGGATACCTAGTTGAATTTGAACATTAGCTAAACAACGCATTGTTTTGTAGTGTAGGTGTGTTTCACGCAATCTTCGTGACATACTTATACTACATGATTATTATTCATTGTTTATCTGAAAAACAAATATAACGGAACTCCCTCCATTTTCTCTGGCAAGCATAACTGGACCTTGTCCAGTGCTGTCTTTTGTGTCTGGCCCCTTCTATTTGGTGCATTGTTTTCAAGGTTCATTTGAACCGTCATATGTGTTAGCATTTCATTTCTTTTTATAGATGAATAATATTCCATTGTATGGCTAGAGCACATTTTGTTTCTGCACACTGCAGTTGATGGAATTTGGATCCTTTCTACCTCTTGCCTATTCTATGTGAATGCCACTTCTATGAGCATGGGTATACAAGCTCTGGTGTGAACATGATTTCAGTTATTTTGGGCATATACCTAGCAGTGGAAGGACTGGGTCAAATGATTCAGTTTTTAACTTTTTGAACAACCATCAAACTGTTTTCCATAGTGGCCATCCTCTTTTACATTCCCACCAGAAACGCACACAGGTTCCAATTTCTCTGCCTCCTTGCCAGCACTCATTATAGTTTTTGTCATCATGATTATAGGCACCCTAGTGGGTGTGAAATGATAGCTCATTGTGCTGTTTGCTTTTATGTTTTCTTGTACCTCCCTGCAGAATGTGGCTGGGGTCACACCAGCCTGTTCAGGTTGATAACCCTACGATGTAGTGCTCGTACCTAGGGGTGAGCCAATGCCTGAGTGAATACATTCTCACTAATGTTTGGCTCCCAGCCCAGGGCCTGCCACAGGAAGGCATGCAGTGGCTGTGTGCACTGTGTCCCGACTCACTGGCTCTGGGACATAGTCTGGCCCCAAAGGGAAAAGGCTATGAGGAGCATCCAAGTGGTGGGGGCTTAGAGCAGCTGTCTCTCCTCTCTGGGACCTGGAGCAGGGGCTCAGTCCATGACAACGGTGCCGCCCCAGGTGGGGATTACAGCCAGCTCTCTGCTTCGGGGTGTCCCTGTGGGATCTGGAGTCCAGGCTCTGGGCTAACACCTGGGGAATAGCTCCAGAACTGCCCATGCTAGAGTGGGGCGTGGTGGAGCCTACAGGCTGCAGGTTGTATGGCCCTGCTCCTTGGGTATCAGGCCTTTCCAAGGCAGCACTCAAAAAACACTTTGGTTGAGTATCTTCCCAAAAGAGTTAAAGACATCATACCACAGTGATCCATGTGTACCCATGTTCATGGTGGCACAACTCACAGTAGCAAAATCTTGGAAGTGGCCTGTACGCCCCATCAACAGACAAACGGATGAAGAAAAAAGTGTTTATACACAATGGAGTGCTATTCAGCTATAAAGAAGGATACATTTGAGTCATTTGTAAGAAAATGGATGCACCTTGCAACCATGATGTCAAGTGAAATAAGTCAGACATGGATGGTTAAATATTGCATGTTTTCTTTAATATATTCTTTCAGAATATAAACACTTTAAAGAGCAAAATGAAAGAGAAATGGTAGGTAACAGGGTGGTAGATTTTTTGGAGATAGGAAGGGGATCTGGGGGAAGATGTGAGGTCAGGGAGAGGAAAGGTGAGTAAAAATCAAGATGAGATATGTATATGTACCACTTCCCCATGATGAATGTTATTATTATATATAACAAACATATACTAATAAAAATACTTTGGTGTTTCCTTTAAAAAATTAAGTATAGAAATACCATATGACCTAGCAAGTCTACCCCTAAGTGTAGACCTGAAAGAGTTAAATATGTTCACTTCACTTAAATATGTTCAAAATAATCAAGGTCCATAGCAACACTATTCATAATAGCCAAGAGGTGGAAACAACCCAAATGGCCTTTAGCTGATGAAGGGATAAGCAAAATATGGTATTTCCACAGTGGAATATTACTCAGATATGAAAAGGAATGAAGCAATAACATGTACCACCTTAGGGGTGAAATGCAGAACATTATGCTAAGTGAAAGAACGTGGATACAAAAGGCCACTGTTACATGATTCTGTTTATATGAAATGTCTGGAATAGGCAAGTCCATAAAGACAGAAGGCAGTTTAGTAGTTGGCAAGGGCTGGAGGATGGTATGGCGAGTGCTGCTTATAGGTACAGGATGCCCCTTTGGGAGATGGGAATGCTTTGGGACCAGGCAGGGATGGTGGTTGTGCAGCATTGTGATTTACAAAATGCCACTGATGTGTACATTTTGAATGTTTAATTTTATGTTACTTGAATTTCACCTCTATTTTTCAAAAGCAGTCCTCTCTCTCTAATGCCCACTTAAGCCTCAGGATTGCAAGCCTCAGCAGGGGTGAATTTAAGGCAAAGGCTGAAAAAGGTAGGCAGCTTCATGCCAGGAGTCACTGGGCCTGTTCACTTCACTTAAGTACCTATTGCCTGCTCCAGGGGCTTCCTTTGGCATTTGCCCTCTTGAGATGGGTAAAAGCAAAAAACAAAACCCTACCATTTATACCTTTTCTGAGCCAGTGTCCAGAAGTTATGTCATTAAGATTCCTGTGTTTTTCCGTATCAAATGTATGGTCCCTAGCCCACATTCTGGAACATTCATAGATCCCTCTGGCTAGCTTCAGTGTCAACCCCTACCACTTGCTGACACTCCCAGCATCCCTTCTATTGCCTCACCAAACAACTTGGGCAATGTTCCACCCTGTACCCCCTGCCACAGTGGAGAAGCAGGGAGCAGGCCTCTGGGAGCCAGGCCCTGGGGTCCTGAGGGACAGAGAGACTCCTAGAGATGCTGTTACACAGACACATGGTATAGTCCCTACGACAGTAGGCAAGGCTTCTGAAGCTCGAAGAGGTGTGTTTTCGGTCTGTGCTAGTGGAAGGCCAGGCTGGTGCTTTGCAGAATCTTATAATCAGCCCCTTGTCCAATCACGCTGCTGCTGAGCCAACTCTGCAGAGCCTTTCCTGATCTTTGTCAGGCCTCTCTGAAACTTTGTGCATTTCCTCAGCTAGCAATGCTCCTGTGTCCACTTTTTCAATTTTCAATTTAATTAGAAAAGTTATTGACTGATACAATAGAAAGTCCAAAGATAGAGCTGAGTTGATAATTGTCAGGTACCCAGATTTTTTCTGCCTCTCTTCACTGCCGCCCATGGCACTCATCTAAAGATTGATTCTGTTCATGTCCCTAATGTGGCTATGAACAGTGATTCTGACTGTGTAATTTCTTCTTTGAATTCATTGGGCAAGAGTGTCAGGGAGGGTCTCGGTGGCCCTACTTAGCTCACTTGCTCACCCCTGGATCAGTCACCACCACACCACAAAAGGAAATGACAGGTGATATTCAGCCTAAACCTAGGTTTTTACATTTCATGGGGTCTTCTGTGTCATCAGGCCCATCCTTGCAAGCAGCCCCAGGTTGAGTCAGGCAGTCTCTTTTCAGGGCCTCTCAGTCCCCACACTTCCTTTTTCACAGTACCATTCCACTATGTGGTCACTGAGTTTTATTTACTGTCATCTCTGGGAGAACAGGGGCTGTCTTGGGTCTTCTGTGGCCTTAGCGACTGGCCCAGAAGAGCTGCTTTGCAGTACTTGGTGAAAGAAGGGAGAACAAATGAATGAAAGGAAGGGTGTATACAAGCCTCAGTGGTGTGGGCAAGGGGCCAGGGGTCAGATGGGATGGGTGCCATTGCTAGAGGCAGGCTCCTGTGTGCAGAGGCCCATCGGGAGCAGGATGTGCCAGTGTGAGAGTACCCAGGCAGCTCGAACTCCCAGCTCCCTCCTCTCATGGGGAAGCCCTGACTTGTGCCACAGGGAGTCAGAAGTCAGCCCAGCTGGACCTGCACCAGGTCTAATCCATTCCCCACCACTTATGCAGACCTTTCCTGGCCACTGACTTCACCCTCCTATGCTTGCTTGTCCTCATCTCAACTTCTGAATTTGGCACACATTGGTGCCCTTTCTGGTTATTAATAATACTCAAGGGCCATGCTAATAGAGTCTGCTCTAGGTGTCCTTTCTAGGTGCCTGGCCCTGGGGTATGGGCTATACTAGGCACTGGATGCCCTCCCAGCCATACACCCTCTGGCTTCCAGAGGGGCATTGGTTGAGGGTGTGGGCAGAAAGCTTGCCTTGTAATGCCAAGGAGGTGTGCCAGGGGTTGAGGCCCAAGTGGGGGTGCAGTGTGGTACAAAGGCAGCAAGTTTGTCTTTCAAGGGACCCTTAGGTGGGGTCCTCATAGACAAATAGGTTATACTGGAACTGCTCTGGCTGGAATTTGGGGACAGGAACCTTGCCTCCCTACCTCTTCATCTCCTGTTCATTGGCCCCTGAGGCTCAGCCTGGAGCTTTGCCACTTAGTGGCCTGGTGTTCTGAGCAAGTCAGTTTAGCTCTCAGAGCTCAAGTTGTCTCATCTATCACAGGGGTGGGAGGTGGGGTCAGGGCAGAAGTCTTCACCTCAAAGGCTTCTGGTGAGCTTGGCATGAGATACTGACCATGAGCAGACCCTTGCATAGGAAGTGCTTGGTGCTTGCCTGGCACTGAGCGGTTGGTTAGTGGGCTACCTTGGGTACTCCCAGCCTCCCACAGATCCCTTCAGAACACAAGCTCACTCTTTCTGTAGTTCCTCCTACCATCTTCCAATCTGCCCTGTATTTCCCTAATTCCCTTCCCATTCATCCATCCATCCATCCAACCTCCCACCCATCCATCCACCCATCTACTTGTCTAAGTACCCATGCATTTATTCATGCGACAAATACCCGTTGGGCATCTACTAGGTGCCAGGCACTACTCTGGAAACTAGAGACAGTGACCTAGGTCTTTGCCATCATGGCATAGTTATGATTATTTGGTTTCAGGCAAACTGGACTGGGTGAGGACTTTCCCCCTCCCCAGTACCATGAGAAAAATCCATTCATATTTGCCCAGGGCCCTGCTCAACAGAAGACCAGAAGTCAGCCCCTCATGCTCCCGTCTTTCTATATGAGAGGCTTTGAGGTGCTCCCTGATGCTGCTGGGGGATGGCAAATGATGCAATGGCAGCCTCCTGCCCACTGCCCCCTTTCCAGGCTTTCCAGGGTTCTGCTTTGAGCCCTCGACCATTTTGTCATGGAATGGGCACACATCCTGGGCAGGCCTGAGTCCAGGAGGCCCTTTTGAGGATAAACTTTTTGGGGCTTGACTCAGCCACTTGGAGACCCCCTCCTATTCATCTAAAATCTCTCTGAAGTCACAGCCACCATGGCCAAACGGAAGAGAGCAATCGAGTTACAGAGTATATCAGCTATTCATGGTTTATAGCCATGCATGAGTTTTGGAGTCATTTCCAGTTTGCCAGCCTCCTGTGCCACAGGCATGGAGGGAAATGCCCCACCAATGGGACAGCCACACCCCTTCTTCTTCCCACAGAGCCCTCGGCCTGGGCTAAGGGGGCCTTGCAGTGACAAGCTGGGCTGATGTGCCCATAGGCATTTACCCTTGGCAGTATGCCAGGGCTACCTACCCAGTGCAAGTGCATGGAAATCTTTTCCTCAGCTCAAGAGACCAGTGAACTCCGAGTCAGATAATTGGTGCCCCTGATGAAGCCCATGCCATTGGGTTCACCTCAGAGGCTCCTGAGAGATCTCTGGAGATGTTGCTTCCTCTAGGAGCAGCATCCCCCTCTGCGCCTCCTCCCTTGGCCAGAATTGGTCTCCTCTTTTGTGGTCTCATAGTCCCCTAAGTATACCTTGGCCATGGCACTTTCCCTCCTGTAATATAAAAATCTTTCCCTTCATGATCCTGTGGCCACTTCCTGTTGCCACTTACATGTACCTGGCATAAAGCAAATGTCCCAGGGAATGAATGCACTAACAACTCTCAATCCTAAACAGCAAGGGCAGAAGAAATGAGCCATGCTAATTCTACCCAGTGCTTCTGGTCCCCAAGGTTTGGCTCTACTGTCCCAAGTGGTGGCAGGCAGGTTCATTGTCAGGCACTGGGGGCATGGAAGAAGCCGGGCCACCACCTGGCAGAGGTATGCAAGGCCCCGAGCCCTCATGGGGGCAGGGAGCATACATGAGGCCTGCCAGGAATGGCATGGGGCCAGCTGCAGGAGTGGGTGGCAGCTCTGGGGTAAGTGGTGACTTCCTTGGCTGGAGCCCTGAGGGAGCTCAGTGCCCAGGAGAAGGATTAGTGTTGAGCACCGAGCACTGGTTCATGGGGAACAGCAGCCTGGAAGAATTCCAGCCCTCTCTCCAGGCCTTTGGCTTATCTTCTTGGAAGGCCCATTTTACTCCAGAATTAGGGGGGAAAGATTCACTTTTACTGGTAAGTAGCATGATGATTATTTTATTGTTTGAATATGTGTGCATTAGAATGTAAACTCCCCTCTCCCCTTTTTATTAGTATGTTTCTGATGCACAGTAAATGCATTCTTCATGGGGACTTGGTACGTATATGTATACATGTCACATCTTGATTCTTTTCCCTTCCTTCCTTCCCTTCCCTCCTGTCTCCCCCAGCCCCAGGTCTTCTAGAATGCGAACTTCACATGGAGTTTTAAGCTAGAATACAAGGTGTCAAAGGGCACCTTTGGGGCTGGGAATTGTGGCTCCATGGGTAGAGCACTAGTCTAGCATGCACAAGACTCTGGGTTCAAATCAGCACTGCACAACTGAGAGGAGAGGAGGCCATGCACAGATCTCCCCAAGGGGACAGCAGGGCCTTGGCATGACCTAGTGCTGGCTGTGGTTTGGAAATGCGGCCTGGACTGGGAGCTGGCCCTGGTTGCTTCTCTTGGTGGCTAGTGGCTTGGTGGATGGCTGAGCCTCATGGGGTCAGGCTACAATCCTGACTGTCTCCCACCTCCCAGGAAAGGGACACCGACTTCTTCTTTTTCTATTTTTTTTATTAGTCTATGTTTGCAAATAATCATATTCATCTTGGGGAATTGGTACATTAACATACCACATCTTAATCATTTTTATTCTCCCTTCCCTCCCAGCCTCCCTTGTTCCTTCTTCCCCAGATCCCCTTCCCATCTCCATAGAGTCCACCTCCGTTTCCAGCCATCTCTCCATTATTCTGTTCCTTATATTATTTATACCTGGAACTTCTCTTGTAAGAGAAACCTTGTGATATTTAGCCTTCTGTGTCTGCTTTATTTCACTTAGCATTATGGTCTCAAGGTACATCCATTTTCCTACACATGACTCATGCTTATCCTTCTTAGTATATGTGCTGCTGAAGCGAGCACAGGCTTATCCTTCTTCATAGCTGAGTGGTACTCCATTCAGGACACCAACTCCTGTATTGAATCCACTCTGCTGGGCACTGGGCTGCGCAGTGTACCATGAGATATTTATCCAGCTTCCTGCCAGCCTGGTAGAAGTCTGGGAGCCTCTGGGCTCTGTGGAGGAGAGACAGTGAGGGTTGAGGACCCAGGAGAGCTCTAGCTTGACCACTCTCAGATAAGCACCCTCTTCCTCCCCTTCATGGTCACCTCAACGCTGGCAGGAACTTCCCTCACTTAGCCTCTCCATGCCCTCAAGAGCAAGGCTGGGAGCCCATTCTGCTCAGGTGAGGTAGGTGTGGGCTGCCATGATGGAGCACCACAGCTGGGGTGGCTCAACCAAGGGGAATATCTGTGGCCTCACAGTTCTGGAGGCCAGAAGTCTGAGTTCAGGGTGTCAGCAGGGTTGGTTCCTTTTGAGGGCTGTGTGGGAGTAGTTCCATGACTCCCTTAGCTTCCTGCAAATGTTTGGTGTTCTTTGGCTTTGGCAGTGTAAGCCCAGTCCTTGCCTGGTGTTCTCCCATGTCTCTGTTTCTAGGTCAAACAGCGAGCGTTGACTTTCACATTTCCGTAGGCTGAAAGTCCCAGATGAAGGTGTGGCATAGGTGGTTTCCCATGAAGCCTCGGTCCTGAGCTTGTAGATAGTCTCTCTCCCTGTGTATTCACATGGCCATCTCTCTGTGTGTCTGGGTCTACTGTCCTCTAAAGACAGAAGCCCTACTGAACTGTGACTTCCTTTCTTCATATCCAGCTCTTTAAGACCCTGTCTTCAAATACAGTTACATTCTGAGGTCCTGGGAGTTAGGGCTTTGTTGTAAGAATTTGGGGACAAGGGCAAATTGAGCCATGAGACCTACTTAGTCACTCTAATCTCTGCCAAGTTCACATGGACTTCTTGCTGTGTGTTTCTGTCTCTGCCTTTTCTTATAAAGACACCAGTCATGTTTGATTAAGGACCCTTCCTACTCTAATATGACCTTATACTAAATTAGTTTTATATGCAGTCACCCTATTTCCAAGTAAATTTACATTCTTGAGTATGAGGGGCCGAGGACTTCAGCATGTGTATTTGGTGTGTGTGGGGGTGACACAATTCAACCAATACTAGAGAATGGAAGCACTGAAGCCACACGATGCCTTTCATTCCAACATGCTGGTGCTTTTCAAATTTTACCACTGTGTCTGCCTAACAGCTGAAGACAGTGGGATGAAGTGTTCACTCATACCCGTAAGAGGCCTTGGCGAGAAGGATTTTTAGTGATTGCCTCTTGTACTGCCCTCTCTGGACAGCTTCACTCAAGGCCACTTCCTGCTGTTTTACATATCTGTCTCCAGTTTTCAAGGCCAAGGCAGCATCGAACTGGAGGCCTGACCTTGGCATCCCAGTCTTTCTCCCAGAAGGAAACCTTGGAGCCCCTTGCAGAGGACCCCACTGAGCCATTCCCTTGAGCACCCTGTGCCCTTAGTGGTACCTGGGTTTGGTTCTCATGGGCACTTGCCTGCATTTCATTGCCCCGCCCATGTGTGGCAGTCCCTAGACTGGGGAGATTTCATTTTGGCCCCTGTGTCTGCTCTTGTCAGCAGCTTCCAGATTGCATCTTGAAGAACAGTCTCTTTGGGGACCATGTGGAGCCTCATTTGTGGCGTCCGCGTGAGCCAGAGCCTGGGGTTTCTATTCTTGCCATTTCTGCATGCTAACCGCGTGCTTATTTTAGGCTCCTCTCAGGAAAGCCTGCTCTCATTAATTCCTTTCAGCCACATTTTCACACTGCACTAACCTATTTATATTTAACAATTTGAGTACTGAAGTGCCTTGATTAGAATAATCAATTCTGTATCGAGAAACAGGCACCCTAGGAATGAAGCATCCAGCCATATGCCCAGATATCTGGAAAACTGCCCTCTTATTCCAGCCACCTCCTCCTCAGCCTCAGGAGAGCTGGGCAGAGTGGGCTCTCTAATTGCCAGATTCTACCATGGTGAAGAATGCAATCAATTTTGATTGCATTCCTCTCAAAGGGATATGAACAGGAGGCTGCCCCTTCTGCATGGCAGCTTCAGAGTTTATTCAGATGTGTAGCATTTTAGTGATTGTGCTGAGATCATGTTGCTGATTCAAATACAGGTAGTGTGGCTCCATGACCCCAGGACAAAACCACTCTCCTGAGCTAAGTGCTGTCCCCTGAAAGGAGACTTGAGGGTTTTATCAAACCTTTCCACCTTTAGGTGGGGTAACCGATGCATGGGAGAGGGTAAGAAACCAGCCCAAGTTCATAGAACAGGTTGGAGACACAGCCAGCAAAACTTTACAGGCCACCACATTTGGGGAGCAGGGATTGATGAAGGTCACTAGCAGCTAGGTTGGTCAGGGATTCTGCCCATTTGGTCGAAGCCTATCCTACCAGGTCTGATGGAGGCTGTCACTGCTGGCCCTTCAAGGACATCTACAGTGACACCACTCAGAGATGATAGGCACCGGGGGTAAAGAGTGGAGGGGAAAAGCAAGAATGTAGCCCATGACACAAGTCAGCGTCTTAATCATCTTCCCATCCCTGGAACCACATACCTGACACACAAAGGAGGAGAGATTTACTTTGGCTCACAGTTTCAGTGGGTTCGGTTCGTGGTTGGCCGGCTCCAAGGCAGAAATACATGGTAGAAGGACCTGGTGATGGAGGAAAACTGTTCAGCTCATGGCAACCAGGAAGCAGAGAGAGAATGGAGGAGCTGGGACAAGAATATATCCACGGGGTCATGCCCTGGTAACCACCTCCAACCAGCCCCCTAACAGCACATTGAGCTATGAACTCATCAGTGGGTGAATCCACTGAGGAGTATAGAGCCCCCAGGATCCAGTCACCCTCCAAACACATGGTACTTTGAGGAACAGTTTAGCTCTAAACCATAACAGTCAATAGCCAGCTCTGGGAAGTGGTATCTTCCCTCCAGCACTAGCTGAGGGCCAGCTGTCCTCTCCTGTCACAGGCAGATCATTTTCTTTCCCAAGCTCCCTGCCTCTCATCTACTACCAGAGGCTGAGTTCCTGATGCCTACACCAAAGTTTTTACCCATTGTAGGGAACTGGCTGAATACCATGACTTTGGGCTTCCTCCTCAGCCCCTGGGAAGCCTGGACTGGGCACTCGAGGAGGGAGTACACACAGTGAACTCTCCTCTACAGAAACCAGGCTGCAGAAAGGACATTGCAGAGGATTCCCACTGCTGCCCCATGCACTCTGTCTTCAGCTCCTCAGCAAAGAGGTCATCTTCCTTTTATCTTCTTTTTTGTATCATGCTGAAATACACACAACTAGAATCTATCATTTTAACAGTTTTAAGCTGTATAATTCCTAACATATGTAATCATCATCACTACGTAGTCCCAGAACATTTTCATCAACCCAAAGTTCATACCCATTAGCAATCACTCTCATATGCACTCTATCTGCTACCTCCTGACAACTGCTAATCTGCTTTTTGCCTATATGGATTATCTTATTGGATATTTCATATACATGGAATTATATAACATGTGGACTTTTGTGTTTGGCTTCTTTCACTTAGTATAATATTTTTGAGGTTCATCCACATCATGGCATGTATAGTACATTTTGTTTATCCATTCATCCGCTTGTCCGTCCATCCATCCATCCATCCATCCAGTTATCTATTGATGGACATTTGGGTTGTTTCCACATCTTGGCTTTGTGAATAATGCTGCTGAGAACATTTGTGTGCAAGTTTTTATGTAGATAACTGTTTTCAGTTCTTTTAGGGATATACCTTGGACTGGAATTATTGAATAATATGATAATTCCATGTTTAACTTATTGAAGAGACACCAAACTGTTTTCCACAGAGTCTGCACCATTTTACATTCCCACCAACAAAGTGCAGGACTCTAATTCCTCTATATCCTTGCCCACAGTTACTATTATTTTCTTCTTTATCTTTTTCAAATAATAGCCATCCTAATGGTGTAAGATGGTATCTCGCTGTGGTTTTCCTTTGTATTTCTCTAATGACTACTGATGTTGGATGTGTTTCATGTGCTTTGCAGCTATTTGTAGATGTACTTTGGAGCAATGTCTAATACAGTCTTTTGCCTATTTGCTAATTGGGTTGTTTGTTTCTTGTTGGGATATTCTTTCTTCTCTTTGGAGCCCCATCTTGGAGCAGAAGCAGGGATTGCCACTTTCAAGGAGCTTTTGTTATTAAGGAGCCCTCCTGGGAATTAGCTTCTGCTGGACCTATTTGTGGTTGCTGGAACCATGTAAACATGTACTTCTACCCCCTGAAAGCCCCTTTGAGAATTGAAGGAGAGCCCCTTTACTTTCAGCGTTGTGTCCATTCTAAACATTCCCATGCCTTTTAAATCATCTCTCAAATGTAGGGGAGAAAAGCCCAGAAAATAGATTCTATTTTTAACTCACAAACACAGGTCATGCCCAATCTTAACACCCGTTTCTGTATTCATTCTCAAACTATTAATATATAACTAGGATGTGTCAGGAACTGTTCTGTGTGCCAGGAAAACAATGAACATGACAGACACAAACCTCTACCCTCCTGGAGTTTTTATGTTACTGGGGAGATAAACAATGAGCTGAGGGGGAAAAAAGCCCCATGTGAAAAGTGAATGTGGTAGAGAATATGGAGATTTGGTAGTCAGAAAAGTCCTTGATGAGATGCCATTCCAACTGAGATCTGAAAACCAAGAATAATCCAGTGATATGAGGATATAGAAGAGCATGAAAAGTCGTGATATGAGGATATAGAAGAGCATCAAAAGTCGAGGGACTCGTAAATTCTGAGACTGTGTATGTGAGGGAGCTTGGTATGCAGAGAACCAGAAAGCAAGCCAGTGTGGCTGGAGCATGTTGCACACAGGCCAGCTTGAGAGATGAAGTCAGTGAGGGGCAGAGGCTGGCCTTTGGAGCTTTGCAAGCTCAGGGAAGGGTCACTTGACTAGTGAAGAGAAGGGGCTGGTGGAGGTAGGTGCAGGTGTGGAAGCAGAGAAGCCAGTTTGGATGTTGTAGTTGGCTGGATGGTGGCCTCACTCCCCCCAAACAGGCCCACCCAGAGCCTGTGAATGTAATTTATGTGGAAGAAAGAATCTTTGCAACTGGAATTGAGTCCAGGATCTCAAAGTAATATCCTGGGTTACTTGGGTGGCCCTAAATGCAATGGCAAGTGTCCTCATAAGCCAAGAGATGAGGATAAAGCCACATGAAGATGAGGAGAGGTCAGGATTCATGTGGCACTGCCACAGGCTAAGGAGTGCTTAGAGTCAGTCATCAAAATCTGGAAGAAGCAAAGAAAGATTCACCCCTAGATCTACATAGGGTCGGGGGCCTGGCCACACCTTGACTTTGGACTACTAGTCTCCAAACTGTGAGAGGATAAATTGCTGTTGTTTTAAGTTACTGGGTTGGTGGTATTTTTTATGGCAGCCCTAAAAAACAGAAACAGATGCTATCACAATAATTCAGGTAGAGGTGATGGTGGTTTGGCCTAGCGCAGTAATCACGGAGATAGAATGGCGTAGATGGGCTTGGGATACCTTGGAAGGTAGAACCGATAGGACTTGCAGTTGGATTGGACAGGGGGTGTGAAGAGGAATGAGCTTTCCACACTACCTGGCCATCCTGGTAGACTTCATAGATGTTTTGCTTGAACAGTGGGAAGAACAGCTGTGCTGTGTACTGAGATGAGGAAGACTAGGTAGGGAGGAAGGATTGGGAGGAACAGAGCAGCATCGTGTCTGGCTGGATTAGGTTTGAGATGCCTGCTGGATGTCTAGGGGAGGTGGATGAGGCAGCTAGATATTTAGATACAGAATTCAGGAGAGGAGGACCTTTCCCGGGGATACATACTTTTGGGTAGTTGTAAGTGTAGGGATGACATATTTTGATATAGTCAGTCACAAGACTGGATGAGATTATCTAGTGGGGAAGTAGAGCTGGAAAAGAGGAGAGGTCCAAGGACTGAACCCTTATGCATCCCATCATTTAGGAATTGTCTCTGTCCAGAGCTGTTGAAAAATCAAGTATGATGAGGACTGAGGACTAAGCAGTACTTTTGACAAGATTCAGGGTATTGGTGACTTCAGTGAGACTTGCTGTACTACCATGATGGGGATGGAAACCCAACTGGAGTGAGTTGGGATGGCAGTGGGAATGGAGGAATGCGGAGAGCCTGTACTCCTCAAAGAATATCTGTTGTGAAGGGAAGTAGAAACATGAGGCTGTTGGTTTGTGGGAAATAATCTTTTGGGAGGGGGATATGATGGGAGAGGTCCGTGGAAAGCAGGATGTGGTCATGCAGCAGTGAATGGGGACCTGGAGGAGCAGACCCCTGTATGGGGGAGGTGACTGGGAGCCAGGAGGCAAGTGGAGGGCTTGGCCTCTCAGAGGCACAAGGACAGTGTTCTGTGGTTATAGGAGGGAAGTCAGGGTGAGTGGGCACAAATTCGAGTGTTTACAGGTTTGGTGACCAGGAGATAGTTCTGGTCCCACTGTTTCCACTTTCTCATGGCTGGATGAGGGACGAATCAGCAGTTAGCAGTGGAGGGGCAGTTTGATAAGAGAGGAGAAGATGGGAATCATTTAGGGAAGTGGAAAAACACTCATACTTGGAAAGCATAGTGGGACACTGGAAGGTGTCGAAGGCCCATTTGGGATTTATGACTGAGACTGTGAAGGGAGACCAGTCACCAGAGTGAAACCCCACTCCAGTCCCATTCCAAACTGAACAAAGCCAACTTTTCCTTCTTTCTCTTCTGTCTTCAGCCTCTTCTTTTACTGGACCCTTCCAGATGGCTCAAGGTGACACTCAGCCAGCTACCATCTCATTTCTCTCTCCTACTCAGAAACTTCTAGAAACATTTGCCTACATTGGCTGTGTCCACTTTGGTATCTTTCCCTCACTCTTTCTCTCACTTGAGTCAGGTTTTTGTCTTTAACGTTGTACCAGAATAGCTCAGGTCACATCTATTTTATTAAATACGAGAGACATTTCCAGTCCCCATTTTACTTAACCTTTTGATAGTATTTGAGTCAAGATTCCCTTTCTCTTTGTTTCCTCTTCTGTGTCTTTACAAGGTGTGAGCAAAATATGGTGAATGCTGCTGCCGAGTGCCATCCAAGAGAAAGTCAGGATTGTAAAAATATGGTGGTGTGTTTTCTTCCACCTTATTTACCCAATCTGGCACCATGAGACTTCTGGCTCTTCCCCAAATTTGAAATGACCATGAAAATGTTTTGAATCCATTCAGGACACAGAAGCAGCCATGACAGACAACTAAAGAGATTCAGGAAAGAGGACTTCTGGAACTGCTTCAAAAGTAGCAAGAACGATGGGTAAAGTGTGCTCAAAGTGAAGGGAGAATTTTGAGGGATTCATGGCAACATGTCTTTTATGGTAATATTTTTTTAAAACAGTCACCATAGTTTTTGAGCACACCTCATAGTTGAAGAAGTTGTTCATTCCCCATAGCTCGATACTGAACTGTGGCCTGGTGTCACAGCTTGGTGTTACAGGATCATGGTAAAAAGCATTGGCCTGAAACACTGGCTTCTTGGATTGGCCCTTTGTAGTCGGGGAGCCTTTATCAACTCCCTTAGGTTGCCCAGGACCACAGAGCCAGAGTGACTGAGCTGTGATTCATACCCAGAGCCCGCAGCCTTCGTGCTGCACCATGGGGGCTCTGTTCACCAGAGAAAACGCCAAATAATGAGAAGAAGCCACAACGCGCCTGCTATTAAGATAACGCTTGGGAAAATGTGACTTTGGGGCCTTGCAGTTACCGCATGATCATTTCTGGCTCTTTCAGCCTGTGTTGGAGAGGCTACAGAATGCTCCCCAGGCTGTTCCTGCCAGGTTCCCAGGCTCTGCTTCTGTCCTCTCCCCAACCCTTGAGCAGCATGTCCCTGGCACCTACCAGCCCCTCTCATGGGGCCTGGAACCCAGCCCAGTCCCACTCAGCTCTGTGCATCGAGTTTTGAAGAGAGGCAGCCTTTGTCAAGCTCTGTGGGATTCTCCCCTCACTTTCCCAGAACTAAGAAGGGGCCAGGCCTGGGACTCTCCCATGGTTAAAAACAAAAACAAAAACCTGCTGCAAAGATCTTAAAGAGACTAGCAGAGGGGTACAGTTTTCTAGGTTGTACCTTACCAAGTATCCATTAAAAATGCCTGGTCTGGGGTCTGGTGTACACATGGAAAATATCTTGTGCTGTTTGTCATTAAGCTAAACTTCAGGGGGACAGATACATTACATGAAAGACAAAGTCACTCTGAATTTTGGTGAACTTTTTCATTTTTTAAAAATGGTGGCAGTGAATTCAAAAGAGAAACGCATTGAGTGTTCTAGGCCCTTGTCCTCATCATAGTGTCATCTCAGGACAATGTGAGTCTCTTTGGTGGTTTGGAGAATATGGCCTGTATACGCCAGCTTTCCCATTGCTGGGGTCAAGTACTTGACACTGGAAATTTAAGGGAAAGAGCAATTATTTGGCTTATGGTTTCTGTGGGTTCAGTCCATGGTCAGCTTGCTCCAAGGCAGAAGAAACATCATGATAGAAGGACTTAGTGGAGGAAAGCTGAACACTCTTGGCATCTGGGAAGCAACGAGCAGGGGAAGAACCCAAGAGAAAAGGGCCAAGGACCAGACACAGACCCCAAAGTTACACCCCCATGACGTACCCAGAAATGTGCTTCACTGATCACGTTAGTGTCTCTCAAACCAATCAAGTTGATAATCAAGATTAACCATCATGTAGCCACTGCATCTTCAGGGCATCTCAGGACTCAGAAGAATCATAGAGGGCCTGTTGACTTTTTGGAGAAAATAGAGATCTAATTTGTTTTGTAGAGGAGCATTTTTGGAGAATACCTGGAGTCTTTTTGATGTTTTAATGCTGTCTACCTTCAGGGTTGCAACAGACCCTTTGGACCTTGGTACAATTCTGTTCTGCCTCTATTTGTGAGCATCACCTCCCACCACACTGATTGTGTGGATAGGTGCTGGACACTGTAGGAATAAGGAAGGAGGCATAGGGCCATCCACACTGGCCATGCATACAGACTTAGTTTCTGTCTCATTGGTATACCCTTGTGCAAGCTAGTAGACCTTGAGTGGCTTGGTAAAGCTCTCTGTACTTTGTCATGTGTCCTGTTGTACAGCCTCCAGTAGGAATGTTGACAAGGTGGGATTACCTCAAGGATGAGCAGAAGTTAGAGAGGGGTCTTCTGTGTAGCTCTCCTCAGGCTGAGTGGTGGCCCTAGACCAGTGATCCCAGCAACGATGTCATACCAGCAGATCTGGTGGGCTGGCATGGAAGGTGCTTTGGCCTCTGAAGTTCCTGGTCTGGTGGTGCCACCCATTCATCTCCTGGTAGAGCAAGTTACAGACCATCCCCATCACAGGCTGGGAGCACCATGGCATGTTTGACAGCTACTTTGGTGTGGTTTCTGCCCACTCCCTGTTCAGGTACCTAGCACATCCTGGCACAGATGTTGCACTCCCTCAGGAATCACTCACCTACTGTGGGTTGGGACAGTGGACCATAGAAAGGGCTCAGCAATTTTCATGCTCCCTGTAAGGCCCCAGTTCTCATTCTGCAGCTTGTTTTATTAGCAAGAGGGCAGTACTCACCATTGTGACTGTACTGCTTCTGCCTCAAGAGCAACACCTAAAGGCGGACATTCTAGGTAGGAGCAGGTAGACAGTGATGGTACTCTGCTTGTGCTCATGGGTGCAGTGGAATTGGATGGTATCTGTGGCTATTCCAAAGCCAGACTGACCAGTGGCAATAAGTGCGGAGACAGAGCATAATCCACGTTGTCAGCTACATGACATGGGCAAGCCACTCTAGGGCTCTGAACATCAACTTCCTCCTGGGCTAAAGGACAGCTCAATACCATCCCTGAGGATTAACAAAGGAAATGAGGAAGAACACACACTAATAAGGCTCTGAGTTTGGCATCTGGGCTGCAACCAGTGTCTAGGTGGATTCTGAATTTACACTTGCACAATTCTTCACGTGGGCAAAGAAAAAGATGGTTTTCACGTGGTCCAGAGTGGTTGCATTCTTGGGAGGGGGCAGCACACTTACTCTTTTTTTTTCTCACTGAGTTTATTGGTACATTTTAGATATACAATACAGTTACATTCATCATTGGGATCTTGTACCTTTACATGACAGGTCTTGGTTCTCATTTTTCCCCTTGTCCCTGCCCTCCCTTCATCCCCTCCTCCCCTCCCCCCTTATAAACACTTTATTTCCATTTTTTCATTTTCTCAGATTTTTTCTTTTCCCTTATTCCCTTTCCCCCACCCTTCCCACTTTCCCTACACCTTTAGCCCTTTTTCTTCCTATTTCACACTGTCAGTTATACCATGAGGATCTTATTTACAATTGTAGTTTTTTTCACACCAGAGAAACTATTCAGTATTTACACATGTGTGATGTAGTTATTTCACTTAAGAGTATGATCTCAATATGCATCCATTTTCCTATGAATGACTCTAATTTCTCGTACTTTATGGCTGAGTACTCTGTTTTATAGAAAAAACACATCTTCTTTATCCAGTCTCCAACTGATGGGCATTTGGGCTGTTTCCAAGTTTTAGCTATTACAGACTGTGCCACTATAAACATGGGCAGCACACTTACTCTTTCTCGGTGATGGTGCTGTGCTCTGTTTCCTTCTTACGGTCATACCTGGAGGTCCCTGTGCCTCTTCCTTGTCCTGCCTTCTGAGATAGTATCTCCCTCTGGCTCAGGGCTCCAGGCCCACCCCATCGTTGGTCCTTTGCACACCCATCACTTCGCACATTGTGTGGAGGCTGAAGCAGGCCCCTCTCCTCTTCCAGGTAGGGAGTAGGTGCAGGCCACTTAGCACCCAGCATTCCTGAACCACCTTCACAGGGTGCCTCTCCTCCACACACAGCCCTCCTGGAACTCTAGTCTCAAGGAGGCAGGTGACACCCACCTCTCACATCTCCCTTTTGTTTTCTTTTCCCGTCATCTCTTTGGCTGGAAGTGGAGTGGGAATGGGAAGGAGTGCTTTCCACCTCTTTCATCATAGCCTATTTTTCTCTTACCCTTTGTGTGTAACTAAGGGTGTATGTGAGTGTGTGTGTGTGTGTGTGTGTGTGTGTGTGTATTGCTCAGTTCTGGGGATGAAACCCAGGGCCTTGGGCATGCTAGAGAAGTGCTCTACCATTGAGCCACATTCACAACCCTAGGTTAGTTCTTGATGTAAGCATGAGAACGGTATCAGTCAGGGTTCTACCAGAGAAACAGAAACAGAACCAGCAGGATACTGGCGTCTGTGTGTGTATGTGTGCCATAGGTATCTACAACAAGGAATGGCTGATGTGATTGTGGAGACTAGCTTGACAAATTCATTACCCACAGGGCAGGCAGCAGGCTGGAAACCCAGGCAGGAGGTAATGCTTTAGTCCTGAGGGACAATTTCCTCTTCCTCAGGAACCCTTCAGTGTTTGCTTCTAAGGCCTCTCAACTGATGGCCTAGGCCTTAGGCCATTGTCAAGGATTAGTACTCTGCTTAAAGTCAACTGATTGCTGAGGCTAACCACAGTAACAAAACAGCTTCGAAGCAACACCCAGGTTAGTGTGTGAAGGCTTGGGGGAACCAGAGCCCAGCCCAGCTGACACACAAGCCTGATCATTTCAGCAATCAAAGGCATTTAGGAGAAAAATCTTTTCTTACTAGTTAGACTGTGGCTTTCAAGACTAATGTCTGGTTGTGGATGCAAAAATCCTATTTTGGGTGTCAAAAGCTGACTCTTCTGTTCTTGTTCCATCCGTCCTGTGATCATCTTAGTCTTTCAGTTATCATGGAAGCCTGTCGGGAATATTGCCTCTGGGAGGTTGGGGAGAAAATACCACGCATGGCACATGTAAATGAGAAAAACACATGAATACATTTTTAGTGGGACGTTTTGCCTAAGGGAGGATTGTGTCTTCACAGTTACAAATCATCCCAGGGGAGGAGACAGAGGCCACCACTGACATTTCCTCTTTGAAAAGAGTACAAACAAACGGTGTCGGTGGGGCTTGTCCCTGGGCATGATGGGCACAGCCTGTCAGAAAGGACCGGAGGCCATGCTGGAAGGCCAAAGCTGTGAAGGAGATGAGAGGCGCAAGCAGAAGATGCCAAATTCAGGGCAAGGGGCAAGCTGTCAGCCACGCTTGGCTCAAGGTGACCCCAGAAGGGACGGTGGGCCTGGTGCTCAAAGGGGAAAGCTTCAGATGGCCTTTTGAGAAAGAGAATAATGGGGTGTAGGGGGCCGAGCTTTGTCTCTAGGCGCAGGTGCAGGCGGGCCCTGGGTCACTGGCAGATGTTCTAGTTCCTGGGAGGTGGAGGAGGAAGCTGGCCTGAGACTCCAACACAGGGTTTCTAAACACTGTGGATCCGGGCTCACCTTCCCTCAATGGCTGGCGGGCCTTTGTGCCCCTCTAAGTGAAAGGGGCATCTCCCTCCTCAATCCTGGCAGTCAGCCAGGGCCTGGCCGTGCCTGGAGACGGAGAGCTGGCACCTGGGCTCTGCAGTGAAATCCCCTTGTGGGTTAACTTGCCCAGTGTGCCCAAATCCCGGGGAGACGGTGAGGACTCCATGAGAGGAGCTGCCAGGATCTGGACTGGGCTGCAGGGTTTGCATGGACTGAATCCTCTTTTTAAAATTTAACTCTAAAAAAGGACGTTTATTTCATTTTTTGATGATCAGCTTATTTCAAACAACATAATATTTTTGGTTTTTTAAAAAGCAGTTTCATCTGGATATAATTCACACAACGTACAATTTACTCATTTAAAGCATACAATTCACTGGCTTTTAGTATATTCACAGATACATGCAACCATCACTACAGTCAATTTTAGAACATTTTTGTTACCACAAAATTCCCTGTGCTCCCCATAGCCCCTGGCAGCCACAAATCTATTTTCTGTCTCTGCATATTTGCTCAGGTCCTTCTGCTTGCGAGGCAGGCGATGGAACCACTGAGCTAAATCCCCGGTCCTATTCTGGACTTTGAAATGAATGAAATCATCTAATATGTGATGTTTTGTGTCTGGCTTATTTCACTTAATGCAATGTTCTCAAGGTCCATTAGAGCAGTAACATGAGTCAGTACGCCTTTCCCTTTTGAAGGCTGAATAATATTCCATGGTGAGGATAGATTACATTTTGTTTATACATCCACCCAGCCACCAATGGACATTTGGGTTGCTTCCATTTTGGAGCTCTTACATATAATGCTGTGAGGAACATTCCTGTATGAATTCTTGTGTGGACATTTGTTTTCATTTCTCTTGGCTATATACCCAGGAGCATCCTGTGGTAACTCTGTCTTTTATTTTTTTAAAAATGTATTTGTTCTTTCACTCCTTGTACTATCTCTATGAGATCCTTCCTTTTTTCGGTTTGGCAGGTGGGGAAACTGAGGCACAGAGCAGCTAAATGGTTTGCTGATCTACCCAAGGCCCCACAGCTACCAAGAGCCATGATTTGAGTCCAGGGGCTCTGGCGCCAGAGCTCCAGTGCTTAATGGCTGCCCTGTGCTGCCCCTTGGCTCCCAGACCATGTCCAAGTCCCATGAGGCCCTGGGGCAGCTGGGCCTTTGCCTTTGGCCCAAGTCCATGCTGCTGAGTCCTCCCACTGCCGATTGCAGGCCAGGGCAGTCAGCGTGCCAAGTCTGTTCTCTTTGTCCCCAGAGGAGCTTTGCAGCCACAGCCGCTGAGAAGGAGGCCGGGCTCTGGGCAGGCAGCATGCAGGGCAGGCCAGGGCTCTGCATGACATTTTGAGAGGGCCACACATTTCCTTTGTTGCCGACCCCTTGGACCGCACTAGTGAGCGAAGGGAGATTGATTTATCAAACCCAAAACAGCGCCTCTGAGCAGATGACAGTGCTGCGTTTGCATGAAGGCTCCTTTCTGCGTGCCTCACATCTCGTGACCATAAGAGTTCAGTTTACAGAGGAGTAGCAGATGCTTTGGTGGCTGTGGCCCAGCTCCCAGATCATCTAGCCAGGAAACCTCTACCTGGGGCCAGATGTGGGAAAGGGTGGAGAGAGAAGGAAAGAAAGGGAGCTGGTCCAAAGCCGTAGAGGTGGACTGGGGACTGACACTGAAGCCAGGCACTTGGAAAACCTGTGCCTAAATCCGTCAGCCCTGAGAAGGCCCAGCCTGAGCCCCTTTCAAACATGGCCAGCTACCACCTGGGCAAAGGAAACCAGCTGGGGGGCAGGATGCCCCCTTTCAGGGGTGCACAGCAGGGAAAGCAGGCACACCCTTCACCACACTGCAGGATGGCCTCTTGCGAACAGCCTCAGGTGGCTTCTGATAAGACCGCATTGCCACAGGTGGCATGTCCTCTAACAAAGAGGCCACTCATGTATGTGTATGTGTGTGCATGTGCGTGTGCGTGCACGCTCCCTGCATTACCCTCACGTGCAAGCAAGGAGCCTGCCTGCCTCCCTACCGCACCCCCGCCTAGGGAGAGGTGCCTTGTAACCCACCTTCTCTCACTGGCAGAGCGGGTGGGCATCGTGGGAAGGGTGCTGGGGCAGGCAAGAGGAGATGGCTTGCACTGCTGTAGATCTCGGGTGGGTGGGTAGCTCCTGCTGCATACGGACCTTTGAGGCAAAACTGAATCTTAATGGTAGGTTCCTCTAACCATGTGTTCAAGGGGTGATGGAAAGATAAGGTGTGCCATGGTTTCTGTCTAGATGTCCTCCAGGAGCCTCATGTAGTCATAGGAAGGGCTTTTGGAAGGTGATGGGATTATGGCGGGTGTAGAGCTGTCTTGCATTTGGGAGGTGGCATCTCAGGGGCATGGCCTGGAACGGTTTATTGCTTTCTGCTTCCAGGCTGCCTGGACTTGATCAGCTCTGCCCCAACCTAGCTCTTCCCCCAAGCCGTCCCACTTTGGAGCCAGCTGACTGTGGACTGAAATGTGGGCCAAAATAAACCGTTAAGTCAAGGGTGTCAGGTATTCTGTTGTAGCAAAGAAGAGAGTAAGACACAGTAAATGTTCAAACGTTAAAAATCTTATTACAGTAAAAGACACATTGCCAAGAACAATGGGATAAAGTGTGTTCAAAGCAAGGGGGAATATTTTGAGGGAAATTCATGGCAATGTACCTTTTACTGTAATAATTTAGAGAGTTTTTTTTTTGGGGGGAGTACCACGGATCAAATTTTGGTCCTTGCGCTTGCAATGCAGGCGGTGGAACCACTGAGCCCCGGCCCCTTACTGTAAGAATTTAAAAACTTCGATCAGATACTTTGATCATCCCCTGCTGATTAAATGTTTACAGCAATGTCTGTCAAATAAAAACATGACAGTGTGTTCTCCTCTACCTCATTCAGCAGATCTGACACTGTGCGACTTCTGGCTCTTCCTCTCAGTCAAAATGACCATGAAAAGTAAAAGTTTTGAATTGATTCAGGCCATCAAGGCAGCCACAACAATGCCACTAAAGACACTCAGGAAAGAGGACCTCCAGAAGTGCTTCAGAAAGTGGCAAGAACAGTGGGATAAGTGGGTTGGAAGTGACGGAGTATTTTGAAGGGATCTATGGCAAGGGTTTTTTTTTTTCTTAAGTTTATTGGTACATTTTAAGGACACACTATGATCACATTTATAATGGGGAATTTGTACCTGTACGTGATATATATTGGTTCTTTCTTCCCCATCCCCTTTCCCCTCTTTCTACCCCTCCCTATTTCCAAAACCTTTGTTTCTGTTTTTTTCCTTCTTTTCTCATATCTTTTTTCTTACCCTTCTCTCCTTTTCCCTACCCCTCTTTCTTCCCCTTCCCCTTTGGACCCTTTCTTCCTATTTCACATTATTCTACATTTTGGTCCTCATTTATACTTTCAGTTTCTCACACCACAGAAACTATTTGGTATTTACACTTGTGTGTCCTATTTACTTTACTTAAGAGTATGGCCTCAATGTGCATCCTTTTAGCTAGGAATGTCTCTAGTTTATCATTCTTTATGGCTAAATAATACTCCATTTTATAAAAGAACCACATCTTCTTTATCTAGTCACCAGTTGGTGGGCATTTGGGCTGTTTCCAAGATTTAGCTATTACAAATTGGACCTCTATAAACGTGGTGCACATATATCGCAAGAGCTCTACCAAAAGTGTTCTAGACTTAATAGTCAAATCTAGTAGAGTAACTGGATACAAGGCCAACACTGAAAAATCAGTAGCCTTCCTGTACATGAACAACAGACTCACTGAGAGAGAACTAGAGAAATAACACCTTTCACAATAGCATCTAAAAAAAATACCTTAGGAATCAATTTAATAAAGGAAGTAAAGAGCTCTACTCTGAAAACTACAGCACTCTGAAAAAAAGAGTTCAAAGAAGGTATCAGAAAATGGAAAGACATCCCTTGTTCTGGGTAGGGAGAACCAATATAGGCCAGGTGTCTTTTACAGTAATGAAATTTTAAAAATTAAACATTTACTGTATGATTGATCATGCCTGGTATTTGCTACTGAAAATGAAAAGACAGTTTTTATGGGGAAGAAAAATATTCACCTTATTGCAATCATGTTTTATCTAACAATGCAAAGCAAAATCACCCGTATCCATATTCACATCCTTTTGCCCTGAAGACCTTTATATTTCATACCCTTAATACCATGTCTCATCTTATTGTTGACTTTGCAACTGGAAAATACACATGTGATGTGCCAAACAATGGCCAGTCATAAAAAGGATCAAAGCATATGAAATCCAAAGGCACCCAAAATACATAGATAACCTAAAGTCATAGATACCATGAGAGGGGGAGAGAGAGATCTGAGGAGAGACAAAGACACCTTCTATCTTGGAAACCTACCAGCTTGCCCATGGTGATCCTCAGGTTACTAGTGGAAAGTTTTGACACAGCCCGAGGCGTTGAGTCACATCTGCTGCCAGGAAGGTGGCATGATGCTGCATCCTTTTGTTATTTGTCGACCCCTCATTGTTTTCAGTTTCAAAGATTCCAGAAAGAATCTTTGCAATATGGGTATTCACACCTGTACCCTAATCTGATCTCCTCCTGTGAACAAGGCAAACCTTTTTCCCTGAACCTCCAAGTTTCTCTTTCCTGGACAAATGCCAGGTCCTACTTCTGCTCCCTTTGGGGCTGGATTTTTTCCCCTGTCCTGCTGTTGGAACAATTCTTGTGGCGGAGGAGAATGGTGGCTCATTAATAGCGAGGCTGGTGATCATGTTTCTGAAATGCTTAACTGGCATTCCTGTGGAGGAGGGATGAGAAGGTGCTTTCTCCATTCTGAGGTTTAAAGAGCGATTTATGAAATGATGACAGACTAAATTAAATTTCAGTTGACTCTGATAGCATAAATGCTGAGTGAGGGCTAAACGCTGAGCATTTACAACATCCAAGGGAGTAATGTCTCCTCTGATGTCCTCTTTTATCAGATCACCTCTTCACTGTCCAGTTCTTGAGGACATTTTTGCCACAGGAAAGTCAAGTTATTGAGACCCTCCCACAGCATTTCTGCAGAGGAAGCAGAGAGAGGGATCAAGGGCATAGCGGGGAGGGAGACCCTTCCAGGCCTCGCCCCAGTGACCCACCTCCTCCAACCAAGCTCCACCTCCCAACATCACATTTAGCTGTAAACTTGTCAGTGGACCAATCCACTCTCATGGCCCCATGATCCAATCATCTTCCCCAAACCCCACCCATGAGCGCATTAGACTCTGGGGGACACCCAAATGCAAACTACAACACCAAGCAAATACCCTACCCCTACATCTCCAGCCCTGTGTTTCTTCTATGAACTGATTATTCATACCCTTTTCAGTTTTCTCCTCACTGATTTGAAAGAGCTCTAGTTTTAATTTTTTTCAATGTAGCATATACCAAAGAATAAATGTTCGTCAAGGTAACAATTTTAGCTGGGAAGATGAAAATGGAAATAATTGAAAATGAACAATTTTAAAAATATTGAGAATACAGGGATAATTCAGGTGAGCAAAACAGCTGAGCAACCATTTGGGTGACCAGGTTTTGCTCGTGGTTGTCACACAGACAAATGAAGACCACTCTGGTTGGTAGTTTCTTTTATTTAGTGGCTTTAGTGTCCTCCCCCTGCTTTTGGGCTAATCTATGCTGGTTTCTAGAAAAGTGGATGTAGGAAAATTGAACACTATTCTTTCTCCTCCCAAATGCAAACTTGGTCTCTGGCTGTTTTCTTCCAGTTCAGATGGCTGGATTTGTACTTTAAAAACACCTCTGTAGCTGAGTGCATGTCTGTAATTCTAGCTGCTGGAAAGGCTGAGGCAGGATGATCACAAGTTTAAGGTTAGCCTGGGTAACTCAACAAGACCCTATTTCAAAATAAACATTAAGAAAGATCTGAGGGTGTAACGCAGTGCTAAAATGCTTGCCTAGCATGCACCAGCTTCACATCCAATCTCTAGTACTGCAAAAAGAAGCAGAAGGAAAAGCACCTATATGGTTTTTAAAAATTACTTTCTCCCAATATTTTGTTGTGAAATTTTCAAATAGAAAAGTTTGAAGAAATTAACAGTGGATTCCCCACAGAGCCACCTCTTATCTTCCACAATTAACACACTCCTCTACTTGCCTTGTCACAGATCTCTCAGTCTCTTTGTCCTGAGCACCCAGTGGGTGATTGATGTTTGTTTAAGCTTCTTTTATTGTAGGTAAAATTTACTTACAAGGTATATCCAAATCTTACACGAGGCATTCTCTGAGTTTTGGCAAATGCCTACTTTTCACCATAGATGACTTTTACCTATTTTAGGACTTTGTGTAAATGGCTTCTCACAGTATACGTGCTTTGGTGTCTGGCTTCTTTCTCTAGGTGTGATACATTTGAAATTTGTCCACATCTTAGCCAGGATCAGTAGTTCATTTTTTTTTTCAGTGCTGAAGAGTTTCACTTTTTACTGATGAGCAGTCTTGTATGACTACTCCAGAGCTCGTTTGTCCATTCTCTTATTGATAGACACCTGGGCTGTCTGCAGTTTGGGGCTATTATGCACAAAATTGCTGTGAAAGACTTGTATTCATCTTCTGTGTAGACAATCTACTGCTTCTATTTCTAAGAATTAGGAAAATTAGCCTTTACACGTCATGTGTTGCATTATTTCCTGATTTCCTTATTCATGTTTTGATTTTATGGTGTTTTTCTTTGTGCAAGTTTTAAAAATTATATATATGGGCAAATTCATCAGCCTTTTACTGAATGGCTTCTGAGTTTCGTGACATCCTTGGAGAAGTCTGCTCTACCCTGGTATTGTAAAAATACCCACCTTTGTTTTCCTACAGAGCTTTTATGGGTTATTCTTTCCACCCTATTGTTTGAATCACCTGCATTTATCTTGATGTCAGGAGTGAGGCAGAGGTTTCAGATTTGTTTTCCCCGCACAGACCCTTCTCCTACTGACATCCCACGTGTGCTTCTACCCACTTTCACCAGCATAGGTGTTGACATGACCCACAGCTGTCCTGGGCAGTCATGGTGCACTCCGGGTTCCTGTGTGGTCTGGGCCTGCCCCCCACCTCATGGCTGTCTTGCTCCCTGTTCTGTGGTTCATAGGCCCACCGGCCTCCGTCCCATCCCTCCTGGCATTCCCACCTATGGCTCCCTCTGCCTGGAGCACTTCGGCCCTAGCTCTTCCCATGGCTGGCTTTTTCTTAGCCTTCAGTCTCTGCTCGAATTTCCCTTCTTCGGTGATTTCTTTCCTAAGCTCCTCATGTAAAGTAGACTACTGTATATGTCCCACAGGCCCCACCAAACTGGGGTCTTTCCATCTTTCCCTGTCCCCGGGCCTTTGCTGTCTCCTTCATAGACCTTAACATAGCTTATTACTGTTCTTTTTCCTAATGTGCTCGTATCCCCTGTACCCTTCTGAGGAGTAGTTCTAGATGTCAGCTTGTGTAGGTGCTACCGGGCAGTTCCCAGTCATATCCCAGTCTATTGCTGGGAAGGTATTTTGTGGCTGTGGCTAACATCTACAATCCGTTGAATTTAAGTGAGGGAGGTTGTACTGGAAAATGGGAGTGGATCTCAGCCAGTCAGTTCAAAGACACTAAGAGCAAAATGGAGGTTTTACTGAGGAAGAAGTAATTCCACCTGTGCCTTGTAACATCAGCTCCTGCCTGAGAGCTCCAGCCTGTCCTTCCTGATGGCCTCTCCTATGGATTTTGGACTTGCTTAGCCAAGTCTCCCCCTTCCCTTTACATATGAAGTGTGTGACAGAAATGCATGGCAAATTTTTAAATTTTACGGATCCATTACAGTAAAAGACACCCTGCCATGCATTCCACTCCACCCACCCCACAAACTTTGAACACACTTATCCCATCATTCTTGCCACTTTCTGAAAGTCCTCTTTCATGAGGGTCTTTATAATAAGGTGTGTTAAGAAATTCAGTGAATGCTGCTGCCAAGTGACCTCTAGCAGAAAGGCAGGCTCATAAAAACATTATAGTGTGTGTCCTCATCTACCTTATTCACCCAATTTCGCACCTTTTGAATTCTGGCTCTTCTCCAAAGTCCAAATGACCACGAAAGGTCAATGTTTTGCATCAGTTCAGGACATCGAGGCAGCCACAACAGTGTAAGTAAAGACACTCATGAAAGAGGGCCTCCAGAAGTGCTTCAGAAAGTGGCAAGAATGATGGGAAAAGTGTATTTGAACATTTACCGTATGTTTTGATCACAACTCATGTGTATCATTTTTTTTTTTTTTTTTTTTTTTTTTTTTTTTTTTTTTTGTACCGGGGATTGATTGAACTTAGGACCTTGTGCTTGCAAGGCAGGCACAGTGCCACTGAGCTAAATCCTGGCCCTTGTATATATCTCCTACTGATTCTATTTGGTATAATTCTGATAGGTGCATACCCTACCCCAGTTGAATCTGTGTTGGGGATTCTATAAGTCCACCTTCCATGCCTGGTACATGCATGTTGGCTAAATCATAAAATGACCTCACACTAAAGAAAGCCCATGGTACGTGTGTCTTTGGGTGTGTTGACCCCTGGCTTTCCTGGCTGTAGGATAAGGAAGATAACAACTTACCCACTGACCTTGACCCTCAAGGCCCCAAGGGACCTGATACTGCTGTAAGGGAGAAGGGAGACTCTGGGATGTCACATACCTCCTTGGGGACTTTTGCACTTACCTGGAGGTCACCCTCAGGGCTGGGAAGGGGGATGATGGGATAGGTTGTGGAGGAACACTTCCCCCTTCTAGCCATTGGGGTTCTTTCTGCCTCTCCCACGGGGAGGCCTCCAGGCACCCAATGGTAGCTCCTTAGAAGCTGTGTGGGGGGTGTTCAGTGCTTTTTGCTCCACAGTCCTTTCACGAATGAACTTGCAGCTAGGATGGGGCCAAATGGGACTCTGGCCCAGGCTGCTGTCAAAGGCAGGATGATAGTGGACTCTTTCACAGAGGTCACCTGGCAGCCTCCAAGCTCCTCCACTTTGCTTCAAGAGGTGTAGAGGACTTTTTAGCCTAATGTGGGGCCAAGGTCAGCAGCATTCCCTGGGGAGTGAAAGTTAGGGCCCAGACCAGATGTACCATACTTGTCTCAGCTGGGCTACCCAGATACTGAGGATGCTGGGGGTGCTGGGGTGCTGGGATATGGTGATGATGGGATGCTTGGGAGGCTGGGGTGCTGGGAATATGGGAGGCTGGGAGACTGAGATGTTTGAGGTGATGGGGATGTTGGAATTCTGGGATGCAAGAATGTGGTGATGCTTGGAGGCTGAGAATGCTGGGAGACTGGGAGGCTGGGATGAAGGGATGCAAGGATTAGGGATGCTGGGATGCAGGCTCCTGAACCCATTTGCCTGGAAAAGAGAAGAAGCCAGAAGATAGGGGAGAGAGGACGAAGAAGCCCTAGGCAATGAGAGGTAAAAATGGAAGAAGCAAAATCTCCTTGGAGAGAGGTAGGAGAGAATGGGGGAGGTCTAGGCTGCAGGCCAGAGGGGAGGAAGGGTGCCAGGGCACTGTGGGCTCCCAGCACGTTTCTGTGGAAGAGGAAGCATGTTGAGGATGGGCATACTTCCATTGGCTTCAGGGCCAGGAGGAAATTGGCATTTTTGCCAGAGCACTTGGGAGGGAAGATCTGAGACTGAAGCAGGTTTGGAGTGATGGGAAAGAAGAGGCAGGGCATGGCCACTCCTTAAAAAGGGCAGCGGAGAGCTGGAGTTGACAGTGGATGAGTGCCCCTGGGAGGAATCCAGCACAGGATAAGTGGAGAGTGCAGGAGAGAGGGGAGCAGTGAGGGCAGAATGTGGGGAGTGTGCATCTTCAGGAAGGGACAGCTGGGACAGCCTGGACACCTGGGACGT
Source organism: Fukomys damarensis (assembly GCF_012274545.1). Taxonomy (NCBI): domain Eukaryota; kingdom Metazoa; phylum Chordata; class Mammalia; order Rodentia; family Bathyergidae; genus Fukomys; species Fukomys damarensis. The sequence goes on along the minus strand of NW_022900951.1, from coordinate 124,745,001 downwards.
CTATGACCTGGTGGGAGGGCAAGCAGTGTTGGGGAAGCAGTGGGGCCAGTCTGGGGCCAGGTGGCAGGCAGTGTCTAGGGACGCTGTCTGTGTTGTGGTGCCCACTGGCTCAGCCTGAAGATTAGACCTTCTAGGGATGGAAGGGAGAACAACTCAGCAGGCTCTGCTCAGCCTTTCTTCTCAGTCTCTGAAGATGGCAGGGTTGTAAGCCACGAAGCTTTTGGGTAGGCTGAGGAAGGCCCATGATACGACATGGGACCCAGCTCTTTGCCTGGCAGGTCCCGAGCATCAGGCACTGAGGAGGTCACCAAGCGTGATAGGGGGAGGGCCAGTGGGGCACTTCCTGAGTCCCAGAGTTCCAGGCAGGCCCTGGGGCCTGGCATGGATGGGCACTTGGGGCAGAGGGTCAGTACTGATAGGGAGTGGCAGCTGGCTGAGGGACACCTGTGGGATGGTCCATTGCCCAATGCTTAGGAGGAAGTGGGAGGGGCCTGTGAGAGGTGTTATGGCTGTTCCCATCCTTTGTCCCAGCCTTTGAGAGAGTTGAGTATGGGCCTCTTTGGGGAACATTTGAGGCTCTGCTTGGTCACGACAGGCCCATTTTCATCACATCTAGTCTCGACTGTGGCTTCAGCCACACCATGAATGCAAGGGTATGTGTGGGTCCCAAATATCTTCCTCCCCCCCTTTGGGGGGACATGGGTCTATCTGTGAATGTCTGCTATCTGTTGGCCATGTCTTAGCCTCCTGATAGGAGATGCACACATGTCAGACTTCTTACTAGGGTCCCCTAAGTCAATGAAGCTCTGCGGAAGGAGGGGGCCCAAGGCATATGGGCGGTGTAGATCAGAACTAGGCCACTCACTCTGTCCACAGAGGGGATGGAAGAGGAGCCAAGAGGGGGCTGGGTGGGCTTCCTAGACTGCTAGGAACAGACTTCCTAGACTGCAACAGCAGGCCAGGGTTTGAAGGGGCTGGGTCTTCAGGGAGCGGGATCTTCAGGAGAGGATGGGGCAAACCCAGGCAACACCTCTCCTTCCTCTGGCATCCTGTACCTGAGGGGAAGCCATCTTTGACCTTTTCCCTTTGCCCCCATGCCCTGGGTTCTCCTGGCTCCACCACTGAGAATGAGCAGGGGTGAGTTTTGTCCAGGCTTTGGACTGAGGCAGGGTGAAGAAAGGTGAGAAGACCCTTCTTTCCATACCGTGCTGGGTGCTCAGCTGCCTGGTGCCTGTCCAAGGTCTTGTGAGGCTGTCTCTGTGAAGAGCAGGTAGCTGTCACCTGCCTCAGATCACCCCTTGCCCCTTTTGTGAGTGTCTCTTCCACGGAAGAAAGGGATCTTGCTATGGAGGCCTGAAGGCTTTCACCACTCTTCAAGGTCCCTTGTGTGCATGCTGTCTCCCTATTGCTGGGGGCCCCATCCAGAGAGCAAGTTGACAGAGTAACAAACTCAATTCTGTCTCTGTTCAAGGGTGGCAGGGTCTGGCCAGAGATGGGCAAGACGACGGTGGTGCTGAGTCAGAGTCCCTGCCTCTGACCCAGTGTGGAATTACCTTCCAGCTGCCCATTCCCTCTGTAAACTGAGGGCGGGGTCAAAATGCCCTGTGCTCTGGTAGTCAGTGACTGCAGCATGTGCCAGCCAGGCTGTTGTCCCTCTGCCTGGTGGCTACAGTGTTTTGTTGCCCAAGACCTTACGAAGACTTGGGAGGAAGCAGAGACACTAGCACGCTTAGCTGGTATGGCTTTATAGGGGCTGAACGCTCCCTGGACAAATGAAAACATAGAGGCACTTTTTTCCTGGCTGTTTATTAACAGAACAAAGAAAAACAAAACGCACTGGCTCGAAACAGACGCCAGATCTCAAATGTCGAGGCAAAATACGAGGTGGCAATTAAAATGTGATTACACAAAGTCTGGACACTGAGAAAAGTTTACAGGACAGTGGGTGTGCGTTTTCTACAACAGACACTTAAATATACATGACAGTAATTGCAGATAGAAACCATCAAAGACAAACTCCAAATCAACTGTTAATGTTTACAGACTCCCCCCACAACCACAGAGCCTTACGTCAGGACCAGCAGAGAGACTTGAAAGCGGGGCCAGCTCACCTTCCCCTGCCTTGGGCTGGCTCTCTTCTGTCTGAGGGAGAGAGCAAGGGGAGAGCTCGTACTCTGCTCAGCTCCCCACTTGCTCTGTGTCTCTCCCACATCTCACAGACATCCTCAGCCTTGTGGCAGTGTCTCGGGGAGGCACTACAATAAGTCACTAGCGCTGTGAATGCTCATTAGGAAAGAGCTTGCTTTTGGAGATGGCAAAGGTTTGCAAAAGAGCTTAAGCGTCACACCAGGCGATAGGACTTGGAGTGCGAATGGAAATCGGTGACCAAGCGGTTTTCTATTTGGCATGTGTCAGTTTGCAAACACCCCTTGGTCACAAGCCACATCTCTCAGGGCATCAAAACCATAGATAGCATCAAAACCACAGCGAGGCTCAGCCACCTGGCTTCACAAGGTATCACTGGGGTGGACAGCACAACCTGCACGTTTGTAACAATGTAGAATAAACACAAAACAAAGCAGAATAAACACAACTCTACTGAAACAAAAGCCGTCACTTTATTTACAAAGTCACAAAACCAAGTATAAATACTTCTGTCATTCATGTTTAGGAAAACCATTTACAAAATTTTCAAATATGTACAAGTAGCTTGAAAAATCACCAGCTTTCCATCCATTTTGTCTCGGGTCCAGAGGGGGATGGGAAGGGTGATGCCACTCGGTAATGAGGACCAAGTGTGGCTGTCTGGGGCTGCGTGGGAATTTGCTGCGGCTTTGGGGCCCCCTTAGAATGCCATCAGCGAGTGGCTTCCTAGGATGCCCAGCTCTGATTTAAAGCCCTCTGGCACCCTGGGGGAGTTGGCCAGCATTCTGGGCAGCAGCGTGCTGTTCCAGAATGTCATCGATCAACCTCAGGTTAGACAGCCAGTCTTCATCTGGGCCCTCACCAGAACCTTTCAAGAGAGCTTCAATGAAATCCACCTCACTGTAGTCAGGTGGTGAAATCAGACCATTTAGTAGCTGCTGGGGCAAGACGTTGATGGGTGGCAGCTGAGGGAGGGTCCCTGTTCTGTTGAAGGGTCCAAGGGACTGGCTGGCAGCTGTGGCCGAGGTGGCAGCGACAGCAGCCACATAGCTTGGTGGTTCAATGCCATGGATGGGACTCATGGGTGCGAAGCTGGCGGCACCCTGCTGCAGGGCCTTGGTGCTCAACACAGGCACAGGGCCCTGCACCGGACTCTGCCGGAGGCTCTGGCTGCCCAGCAGGCCAAAGCTGGAGTTGACTAGGGTAGGGCTGTTCCTTTTCTGGTCAGACCCGCTTCCTGGGGTCACGTGCCCAGGAGGTGCCACTGCCTGCTGAGATGGAAATGCCTGGGCTATGGGGGGCACTTTCATGGGTGTCTTGGCAAAGACTGAGTTCCTGTTATCTGCTTGGGTTGGGGATGGTTCCCTTGAAACTGCTGTGGTCACAGCTGCCGCCGACAATACCACCCATGTGGCACTGTTCAACAGAGTGGGCATTTTTGGCACACTGGGCTGTCTGAGCCGGTGGGGACTCAGGGGTTGGCTGCCCAGTGGGCTGGGACAGAACCTGGGCGGGAGCACTCCTGGGAAGGCGGCCTTGGCACTCTGCGGATGCTGGCAGTCAAGACCGCCCAGGGCTTTCTGGCTGGGATGAGAGGACACCGGGAAGTGGGAGCCGGTGCTGAATGTTCCTTGTTGCTTTCGTGGCGTTGGTGAGCTCATGCCCATGCCCTCGCAGCTCTGGTGCCTGGTGGGTGGGATTGCTCCTGGGTTCATATTGTGTGGAAGGAGCCTGGGTCTGGGTGGCATCATGTGCTGGCTGGATGAAGGGCTTGTCTTGGTCTGGATACACTTGGGGGTGACTTGTTCTTGGACGGCTACAGGAGGAGAGATGGGGGGATGAGTTTCAAATGAATTCTTCACTTGGGCTTTGGTCACTGGACAGGACTTGTGGGTCACACACTGACCTCTGTCCCTTGGCTCCCTATTGAGCACCCATGCCCTCCAAACTCTCTTCAACTCACCTCCTTTCTCTGCCCTTAGCCTGCACTGCAGTTCCCTGACCTCCCAGATCTGTGTTCAGCCCCTTCCCAAAGTGGGCCATGCTGGCCCAGAGGCTGGGGGTCTGTCAAGGCTGGGATGTGCCCCCGCTTATACTCAGTGACTCTACATGGGGCCCGCACTGAATAGTTTCTGGAAGAAAGGAAGGAAGGAAAGAAGAGAAGGGAGAGGGGAGGGGATTGGGCCAGGGAAGATGGCGGAGCAGCACAGACTAGAGATGCCCAGCTGGACTTGGCTTCCCTAGCAAGTGTGGTAAGAGGGAACAGGGACAGTTTGCTCCCCTCTGTTCTCCTCCTGTGCCTGCACTTGGGGCTCCTGTGCTTGTTGTGTCGTGCTACTCTGCACCTGCAGCCCCAGCCTGTCTGACACGCCACTCCAGCCTGGATGTGTGAGATGGAAACTCGGCTGGTTTGGAGCCCACAGGAAAGGGGGTTTGTGGCAGAAAGGAGGACCAGTGTTATGCAGGTGGCATTGGGCTGAGGGCAAGGGGACAAGTGTGGAGTGCGCCATGAGCATCCTTGGTCTGCTGTGGTGTCTGTCACCTCAGTGGCTTGTAAGGAGTGCTTAACTCAGTCCTCCCTGGTAGGCTGCAAGCTCCGTGAAACAGAAACCACGTTTGGTTCTTTGGCATCTGCTGTATCCCTGGCCAAAAACTGCATGCTCCATTCATAACTGCCTGGTAGGGTGGGGTCCCCGGGATGCTCTGAGGTGAAGCATCCCTGGCCCTCTCACCACATGGCCCTGGCACCCTCTAGAAGTGGGTCACTCCATCCGTGTAAGAGGAAGGTCAGGGTCAGAACTCTGGGTTATGGCAGCCCCAGGACATTGTGATATACACCCCAGGTCCCTGTCCCTCACCCACTGATGCTAATGGCTTGAAGGGGCCTGGCTCAGCTTAATCAGTCTCTTGAATTAGAGGATTTAGGAAGCATTACGTCCGGGCCTACAATTGGGATCCTGCTCTTAGAGGTGGGTAGGTGAACTCGGTTTAATGGGAGAGACCCAACCTTTCTTTCAGACCTCACCTCTGCTTAGTACTTGCAGAAACACAGCCAGTAACCGCTTATTTGGAAAGGAATTCTTCCCCGAGCCCTGTATGTGGCCCCCACTCGACCCTGTGGGATGGAATATTGGTCTTAACTGCTTACCTTGAAATGGGCTCATCTGCTGGGCCACATACGCACTTCGCTGCTTAGGGGTCATTGCCATAAGACCTGATTTCTGTTTCTCTTGCTAAACAGAAGGTGAAAAACACACATTAGATGGCAGCTACCAAGAAATATTAGCCTTGGGATCACTGTGCGGGGACCTGGGACTCGGCTTTAGTGTAGCAAAAGCATGAGTGAACACACCAATACACACTCGCATGCATGCTCCGCCCTCCCAAGCAAAATTCCACAGGGAGAAAGAAAAGTAGGGCTCTGCACCTGGGTTAAAAAAAACCAACTGCTGCAGCAGGATGGGACAGAGCTTACTAGCAAGAGCACACAGAGAAAGGCTGAGGCGTTTTGGATGTCCGTCGGTTCAAGATGAGTCAGCAGTGAGATGTGGCCATCAAAAGAGCAAATGTAACATTAGGCTGCATTAATAGAAGCAGAGTGTGTAGGAGGGAGGTGACAGTCCTATGCTACTCTGCCTTGACCAGACTGGGCGCACAGTGCCAACAGGAATCTGGCCATGCCAGTCTCAGGGAGACCCAGACAAACTGGCTCTGTTCAGAGGATGGTAATAAAACAGCTAGGTGAGTCGAGCTGGGGCAAAGATTACAGGCTTCTTGGCGAGGCTGTCATGGGAAAGTGACCAAGGCTTGTTCCGGGTGGTCCTGGCATGGACGGCTGCGTGATCACACGGTCAGATGGAGATACTGCCCGACACCCAGAGGAGCCACACATCACTGCCAACTTCCCTTCCTTCTCCTGACTGGCTGTGGTGGACAGAAGGTGGGAGAGGCTTCCTGTCCTCAGCTGGAAGCTGGCTGGGTGGGCAGGGACCAGCCCATGGGCCAGCAGGGGACAGCGAAACCAGGAGAGAATCGGGAGACTCCCAGGCGAGAGGAGACAGAACTTCCTCCCAGGCCTACCACTGGTTGTGACTGGGACCCAGCTCTGACTGGCAGCCTGGGGCTCACTCTCCCCGTTCACCTGCTGCCATCTCTGCCCTTCTGGAGAAGCCTGCCTGCCAGTGTGCCAACTGCCAAGGCAGCTGTCAGAGAGCACACGCCCCCAGCCCTCTTTCTGCCCCCAGGCCAGACGACCTGACCCTGCAATAGGGACTGCCCGTGGTGCGGCGTGGGGTGGGCGGGGTGGAGGGCCGGCGCTTGGGAGTGTGCCTGGCCCTCAGGCCTGGCAGCCGTTCCTGGCTTTGTTCCTGCCAAGGCAGAGAGGACAAATACGTGGAACTGGGAAGACTACACCAGACTGGGCTCTGCTTCTGCATCCCGCCCTTGGGCTGCTTCCTGTCCCAGCTCTTGCTGCTGCCCTCCAACTCTCGGGGCTGCTGCCAGGGTGTGAGTGTAGGGGCTGCTTCTCAGCTGAACCCCTGGGGCTCCTCTCTTCCAGAAGGAGCGCCCAGAGGCTCACTGTCCTGAGCGCTTCATACCCATTATTTCCTGTCATTTGGAAATGCCCCATGGGGACAGGGAGGAGCATGGTGGCTGAATGACCACTCCAGGCCACACCATCCAGATCGGCCGGAGGTCTGGGGCTGTGTGTGACCACTTCACTTCTGTTCCTGCCCTTGCTCCTTCTGCCAGCCTGCGGAAATTGGCATGGATTCACAGTTCCCAGCTTACAGGTGTGTGGCATCTGAGCGCAGAGGTTAAATGACATTCCCAAAGCGACTCCACTAGGCAGTGGAGTGCCACTAGCAGCACACCCAGTGCTTCGGCCTCCCCAGCCTACCACCTCTACAGCTGGCTCCAGCGTGGCCATCTCAGTGTGCACACTGCCTAGCCCCATAGGGGCAAGCACTGCAGCTGAGGAGGGGCGGGGCCGAGAGGTGGGGAGGTGGAGGCCAGAGGGTGTGACCAAAGAAAACGCAGGGAGGGCAGAAAAGTGCAAAGGGAAGGATGTACAGAGAAAGCCTGTCCAGGGCCAGTGGAAAACAAAAGGAAAAGCTGGCTGGGGCAGGAGTCAGAGGGTAGAGCCCGGGTACTGACTGCCAGATGAAAGAGAGCTTGCTCCCAGTCTGGGGCTATGGGACAAATGGGAGGTTGCAGAGTCTTCACCCACAGAGGCACAAATTCCACAGTGTCCAGAGCTGTAGGAAATCTGGCCAGCTGCGACATCAATACAGAGACTGCCAAGGCCAAACAGTGTCCCTGCCCAGCCCACAGTGCTGGTGACCAGCTCTGCAGACCCTTGTGCCTGCCTGTGCCTAGCAAGGGGTTCCTCCACAGGCCCTTCTCCCCACTGGGGTGCCCAGGGCCTGGCCAGCCCTCTGCTTCCACTCTGGTCCTGTTGTCCCTGGCAGAAGGGACCTGGGCATTCTCTCCAGGCCTCCCTTGGAGGCCACTTCCTTTGTTTTGCAGACGGAGCGCCCATCCTTTGTTCTGAATCAATGTGCTCCAAAGATAAGCCCCAAGAAAACAGTTGTTGCCTTTTGACACTGACAATTAGAATCGTTGGAAAATGGAGAAAACAGGAAATGACAAATGATTCCAGTGACCAGGAGGAAACAGTGGCTGAAAATTGCTGCTTAGTGTCAGGACACTCAGTTTCTGCCTTTTGTGAAGGATGTTCCAGGTCATGTGGCTTTTTATACATACTAGAGGAGGTCATCATAGTGCCTGGTCCCATGGTGCCAGTGGCACCGACAGGCAGCATTGTCCTGAGGGTCCTGAGTGAGCCCAACGGCACTTCTCCCATGGTGGCCACCCTGGTGAGCCTAGGGTTGGGGAGACCCTGAAGTCTCTGAGAACTAAGGCCTGGCTCCTCCTCTGTCCCACCTTTTCCCAGCTCCAGGGGTGGAGGGGCCCAAGTCATAGACAGGTCCTGGGCTGCTGTTCATGATGGCTCACGGAAGCACTCTCGCTTTGTGTGCCAAATAGGAGAGGGGAAAAAGGCCTGGCCCAAACCCTGCTGCCGCCTGCTGGCTGGGCTGAGGCCAGGCAGGGTGCTGCATCAGCCTCCCCATTAGCCACCACATGGTCATGCTCCTGTCCCCCTTCCCAGTGCAGTTACCTAGAGGCTTCTCTCTCTGGTGCAGAGAGAAAATAATCTCATTACCAATTCAACTACTTAATCAGACAAAGGGACTCTCCAGCTGGGCGAAGCCAGAAGGCAGGTGATCAGAGGGAATTGGACACATGCCCACAGAACCTTCCTGGGTTTCAGCCCAGTTCAGACTGAAGTTACTCCATGGTACCCTAGAGAAGGGCATTCTGGCTCTGCATGTTGAGGGATGGAGGGAGAAGGGGAGAGAGAGGAGCTGGAGGAGAGAGGAGGAAGGGGAGCATGGAGGAGGCAGACGAATTCTCCCCTACTAGGGAGCTCCCACCCACTCTGCCAGCAGACCAGCCCTTTGAGTGTCCCCACCCAGAACCAGCCTGCCACACAGCAGCAGGCCCTCAGCTCTCTGTCCCAAAGGCTAATGAGTACTGGTGTGGGTTGCTTATTACTCCACAGGGAAAAGCACGTTCTTTGGTGAATTTTTGAAGGCCAGAATTGGGAACAACTCACTCACCCTTCTGACTTCCTTTGAAATGATGGGAACATGCCATACTGTGTGGGGACAACCATGTCATCGAGATCTGAATTCTGGGGGCTCCCATACCCATGTGGCTGGAGAACCCTGATACCCACAGGATCTGGCCAGCCAGGGATGCAATTCAGACACCACTACCACCACCAGAAGGCCAGTTAGATGGGCTCTTCAGAAGCTGGCAGGGACTTCTTCTGACAGTGAATGGTGGGCAAGTTTCAGTTGTTTCCTAGGTTCCTTCTGACTTTCAGAGCCCAGAACTCCGTTTCTCCAAAATGCCTGTGGGGGAGGCTGGAGGGCGATTCTCCTCCCTATAGATTGCTGGGGCCACAACTTCGTGCCTGGCCTTGGCTCAATGCCTTCCCTTACCCAAAGGGCAACCAAAGAGCCACAGGCCTCAGTGACTCTGAAGCCCCTGCACCTGCCTGTCCAAGGACACAAAGGGAAGATGGGGCTTACAGAACAGCCCAGCCAGTCCTTCTATTAGTCATTTGACAAACACTGTGGGAGTCTACTGTGGGCCAGGCTCTGACCCTGGCGCTGGGCTGCCAGTGTGTGCCTGTACTCTTAAGACCCTTCACTAGACAGGAAGACAAGGCCAAGGAGATCACGGTCTAAGACAACATGGCAAGGGGAACGGATGGCGAGCAGGCAGGCACTAGCAGAACCCCCAGGTCAGGATGGACCCTGAGGGCCAACTGGAATCCCCAAGCCATTCTCTGTGTTAGGCAAACCTGGGCCTGCGTTGGCCGGCTGGGGTCTTTCTTCGCTCCTCTGGACCCTTGGTGCAAGGGCTGGGGATCCACCCCCCAGGACTCTTGCGGCTCTTGGGTTCGCACAGTCTCCAGCTGTCACTGGGGGCTTCACAAAATAAATGCCGTCAAAAGCCAGTGAGTGGGTTAGGTGTGGTCGTGCCTGCCACCCTGCATCTGCTGTCTTTCACACTATTCTCACTCCAGCTCAGTCTCTGTGGTTTCAGGGCTGGCCGGTGCTGGGAGGGCTTGGTCCAAATGCTGGGAATGGTCCTGGGGTGGAGGGAACAAAAGTCCCTCTTCTTCCCCTGCGATGCCCGCACCCTCTCCCTCTGACTCACAGGCTGAGGTGACAAGGTGACTGCCTGGCCTGTTCCTCAGACTCCCTCCCAAAGGGCCAGCTTTTCAAATTCTCAGGGAAGAGGTCAGGGCTACCCTCAACTGCTGGGGCAGAGGGGGTGGGGGAGGTGGGAAGCAGGCATCCTCTGCAAGCTTGCTGGGGTACTCTGGCTGGTGGTCTCTGAGGCCAGAGCAGGTCAGGGCAGACCGGGATGCAAACAGTGACATCCTGAGTGGACAGTCTGCTCTGCTAATTCTGTCTCCTTGGCTGTTTGGGGCTGGACGAGATTCTGCCGGATGCAGCCGGAGAGCGAGCAGCCGAGGAGCACTGAGAAATCAATAGCCCTTGAGTGGAAAGCACCGCCTGTTCTTCCAGGCCAGGGCCGGCGGGATAAAGGGAACAGGGCTGTATGTACCAAAGCAGAATTTCCATTAAGGGCCAGAATTCTGGGGGGCCCTTTCGGCTTGATGGCATCTTCTAATCACCATCACTTAGAAAATTCTCCTGTCTCCACTTGGCTTTGCAGAAGGGGCAGACATCCTGTGCACATGGCTGTTTCATGTGCCACAGCAACAACAACCTGCCAGCCAATTTTCTGCAAATGCTGGTCTCCATCATCTTGTTCTCATCACTGCTAATGTGACTTTTGGGGGCACGCCAGGCCACTCCTGCTAGACTCGAGAATCTAGAAGCCAATCCCAGCACACAGCCCACTTGGATCCTTTTGCCTTCACCCCCGGACCAGCCTGCCATGCCTCCAGTGGGGTGGCCCAGCTTCCCCAGTGGAGGGTGCGGGAGTCCTGGCTGGACACCCACAGCGGATGGCTGGCAGGAAAGGCAGCTCCTGAGCACCCAGTAGGTGCCAAACAGGCAGGCAGCGGGTGGGGAGATGCAGAGGTGTGAAAGGGTATGCGAGGCCAGAAAGCACTAGCAGTCCTGCCCTGGTGTACAGAGCTCTGCCGTGGGAGCTGTCACCTCCTGTGCTCCTCCCAATAACCCCGTGAGGCAGGCGGGCAGGCTGAGCAGGGGACTGTGCCCCAGGTGACAGATGAGGAAAGCGAGGCTTGGGGAGAAGTGACTTACCTGTGGCGTCGCAGCTAGGCAGTAGTGAAGCGGGCACCTGCCTCCAGGCCTTCGGATCCCAGCCGCCCCAGGGCGCTGCCTCTGAGGTGCTGTACGAGGAGGTGACTCTGGCCAGCTCATGAGCAAAGGAGCTGCCGGGCAGGAAGGCCTCACTCCCCAGGGCCTGGCAGGATGGGGGCTGTCGCCCGAGGCTGACCTGGGGGGGCCTGGCTTCCCCAAGCTTGCAGGCTTTGTCTACATGAGTCTACAACAACCGATTGAACAATCCATCAGCTGCTTGGCCACGAAAGGGTTCTGCCTGATCTTGTCACTGCCCTCACCACCTAGTTGGGTCATTGGGGTGTTGTGGTTCTATGCACCAACTGGTTTGGGGAAGCAAATCTAAACAGTTTTGTGGTCTTAGCTTGTCTTGGGTCACAGATTCCTTAGAAAATTAATTACAAATTATGATCTCCCTTCCCCGTGCATCACTGCCATTTTACATGTAAGTTTAGGGGTTTTTTCTGGACCACTTAGTGACCATCCATGGATTTCATATGAAGAATTCCCTGCCTTGAGCAATCACTGTCTTGTTGAAAATGGGAGTGAAGCTAAGCCAGGTAGCTGGGTCACTGGCAATGACTCTGACCAATCTCCACTCCTTCTCATCCTACTCCACCCCCACCCCTGCCACAGAGCACACAACAGCATACAACTCTAAACTGGTGTGTGTGTGTGTGTGTGTGTGTGTGTGTGTGTGTGTGTGTGTACACATGCTAAGGAATCTGCAAAACCAAATGATGAGTGCAAAACCAAACAGTCAAGTGCACATCCCACAATGGCCAGGCCCTGAACTGCAGCCCTCGCTGCTCATGACCCTGCTGGACCACAACGTTTCAGGACTCCTGCTGGTGAGAGCTCCCTTTCTTTCCATCATACTTTAGGAGACAGGGATTTTACCAGCATGGATTAGACTTTATGTATGACCCAATTCTTTCAGCCGAGGCAATTCAAATGACCTCATATTTGATACCATTGTCAGCAAACACTTCAAAGCCCAAGTGAATGGCTGCCTTGGCCTTGACACCCTGATGAGCACAACTGCTTGGCAGCGGGTGTGTCCACGGGGGCCAGGGAAAGCCTGCGTGACAAGAGGCTCTTTCTCTTTCTACATGAAGCAGTATCTTCACTCTCATGCTTTTAATACCTGAGCTGTGGGTGATGGACTGTGTCCACCAGTCATTTCACTGGAAAAGCAAATACTCCTCTCCTGAAGCTAAGCTGAACAGTTGTGTTCAATTCACTTCAGTGAGGAAGTACTAAGGATCTACCATGGCCAACTCTTTCTAATGGATGACAGTCCAGTGGGTTTCTGGGTACATTATTTGGAATAATACGATTGTCATGGTTGAATTTGCTGAGCATCTTCTCTGCTCCAGGCACTAACTCAAGCTCTATATTTGGTCTCATGCAGTTCTTCTGAACAACTGTTTCTGAGGTACGAGTTATTGCAGTCTTATTTTACAGATGAGGACGCTGAGGCCCAGAGCTTAACTAAGTTGCCCAAAGTCACACAGCTAGTTAGTAGTAGAGCAGGATGCAAACCCAGGCTTGCCTCACTCCCAAGCCCCTATGTAGTTTGCATATGTCGAGTCACTAACTCTCCAGATGGAAAACATGCTGTGAGGTGGAAACTCATAATGTGCTGCTAAGCAAAGTGCAGGCCAGATGTGACTAGGGAGGCTGTAGACACATTTTAAAGAATAAATTAGAAATATTTAAAATTGGGAATAAGAAGACAAGCTGACCAGCTGAAGAGCTGTAAGGAAGAAGACATATACACATCAAGCAACATGAACTCTGTAGCAAGTGAACTCAATGTATCTGTGAAAAAGACCTCTGCCATCCTGACGGTATTCGGAGCAGCCAGAGAGGGTTTGGTGCCCTCCCTTCTGGCCATGTGTGGCTTCATTTCATCAAGCTCCTGTATGTCCTTGGAGCAAGGTGGGGCATGAGCAGAAATGTGGCTTTCCACAGCTCACACTTCTTTCTGCCCACATGGCTTGCTCTTTGATGATTCTAAACACAGTCTACAGCCACGTTGGAGATGAAAGAAACCCTGGTATGCAAATATCACTTGGGTTCTGACGACCCGCCTGTTCCATGACGACACATTCTACAAGCAATGAATGGGGCTTATTGGTGGAGAATGAAAACTTTTTAAGCTTTTACTCAGGAATCCCTGGTAGCTTCAAGTGACTTGGAAGATATTAGTGATGGGTCAAGAAACAGGACCCTCTCTCGGCATTAGCATATGCTTACAGTGCCTCAGTAGTCCACCAGGCAGAAAAAACTACAGATGGCACATAGAAATGACCAGTGGCGGAAGATCCCCTGGCAGTGCGGGCAGCTCAATTTTAGCAGCACCATCCTGAGCAGGCCTGGAACACTCGCCCAAGAGGACCAGGCACCATGGAGACCAATGCCATCCCCGGTTAAAAACCGAAATAACAGAAAAGAAATGGAGGACACTGTAAGTGTCTATTCCAGACACAGAGATGGGTTTGCTTTATGTTTGGAAACCTCTAGAAGTAAAGATCCTCCTTCCAACATTTCTTTGGGCTACACTTGGAGGGTGTGCGATATGCAGTTGATTTTCCTAATTGAAAGGCAGCAAACACATGCAAATCAGCTGTAAAAGCTGATGGCAACTAGCTCAAAGTCACAGAGTAAGTGAGTGGCACAGCTGAACCTAGGCGTGACTTAAAAATGCAGGCTTTTAATGACAGATACTAAAGATGTTTCAAGATGAAGTAATGTTCAAAGTGTAACACCTAGGCTTACGCATATGCCCCAGCCCCATCCCCCCCGCCCGCTGCAACTTCCTCAGCATCTCCTTGCTGGGTACAGTAAGCACAGCTCCAAAGGAGCCATCTAACTAACTGTCATGTCCAAGCAACCAAGGAAGGGAGAGGCAGGATTTCCTCTGAAGACTTCCGGATTTAGACAGCAGATATAATGCATGCATCTAAATTCATTCCCTCCCAAAGTCCCATTATGACTACATTAAAGGCTTTTATTTTGTTTTGTTTTATTTTTCAAAGGAAAAATTCCACCAGAATAGGGAACATAGGAGAGGAGATAACAGCACCAGAATTTATGACTCTAGAAGGTAGATAGAACTAGCTGGGCCTGGTGGAGCACACCTGTAGTTCCAGCTACTCAGAAGGCTGAGGCAGGAGGATTCCTTGAGCTCAAGTGTTCAAGCCTAGCCTGGGCAAAACAGTGAGACCCAATCTCAAAAAAAAAAAAAAAAA
>NW_022900951.1:124726265-124730572 GCF_012274545.1 Fukomys damarensis | reverse complement strand
AAAAAAAAAAAAAAAAAAAAGTAGACATGCCAGGGTTAGCTGGATACATGGCCCGAATCAGAAGATGGCAGAGCGGGGGCAGATAGTGGGGAGAATGGTGCGCTAAGTGTGTTCAAAGCGAGATGGAGTATTTTGAGGGGGATTGATGGCAATGTGTCTTTTAAAGCCTTAAACATTCACCCCTTTGTTGAAGAGGCCTTAAATACTTAGGAGGTGAAGGTACTGGAGGTAGACCGGCTGTGGAAGTCAGATTGCAGTGTTCCATGCATACCCATGTGTGTAACAGCACAAATCATAATAGCTAAGTTTTTGAAATGGCTGATATGTCCATCAACAGATGAATGAATAAAATGTGGTCTCTATACAAAAATGCAGTACTGCTCTGCCATAAGCTTGAGGCACTTATAGGAAAATGGATGCATCCTGAGACCACAATGTTAACTGAAATAAACCAGACACACAACTTAAATAGCTCATGGTTTCTCTTATATGAGAAACCCAAAATGTAAATAAAGAGCAAAATAAAATATAGATAATAGGGAGTAGAGATATCTTTTTTCACATGGGAAGGGGAGCGAGAGATGGAGGAGTGAGGGAGAGGCGGGAAAGGGATGGGAAATAATGAATTGAAAAAATAAAATGGAGACAGAGCTTTTGTAAGTGGGAAGGGGACCCAGGGATAGGAGGGATAGGATAGGGAGGGGACAAAGAAACAATTAAGATATGTGATGCACATGGCCCAGCTCACCATGGTAAATGTAAAATCATGATGAACTGCAAATAGGGACTACAGAAAAAATAAAAAGTTAAGAAAAACAGTCCCAAACCTGTTGTATTTCTCAACCTGATAGGGTAACCCAAGCTTTCACTTTTCACTTCCTTATTACACCGCACACGTAGACCTTCTACACTTGTCGTGCCTATCATTTTCTAGTAAAGTGGGAAAGCTACGTACACAGGTTGATACCGACAATGTGAGCTGTACCTTTCAGTATGGAAGAAAATGAATGAAATGCCATATTCTAACTTGTTAACAGTAGTTACCCCTGAGTTATTTGTATATTCATTTTGACATTTTATTATGCCATGGGCCTACTTTCCAAAACAGAAAGTCATAAAATGTATTCAAAAGACAAGGTTCCCATGTCCAATTGAAACCAAATGGCTGAGACAAGCCATCTGTGGAGCCTACTCAGACGAAACCTGCCTACGGAGACAGGTGATGCAGTAGGCTGGCTAGGTCAGCTCTTGGAAGTCATGATGGGTGGCATTCCTGGGGAGAGGTGAGGTACCCCGGGGTTTCTAAGGTATTTTGAATAGCTGCCTAGTTGATGTGTTCTGTAGGTGCTGGGTTTATTATTCAATGTGTTATGCCTTATTCTGTATGTATAGCATGTACTCCATAAAAGATTTTCTTTAGAGAAAACCAGGAATCATGATAGTAGAAAGTGATGGTGCTATATCAAAGGAGCAAGCCAAATTTATATAAAGTCATCGTTGTGCCAGGCATGGCAGTGCATGCCTGTCATTCCAGCACTCAGGAGGCTGAAGCAGGAGGATTGCTCTGAGTTCAAGGCCAGCCTGAACTACATAGCAATACCCTGTCTCAAAAAAGAAAAAAGAAAAAGAAAAGTCATCATTGTTTAGAGGTCAAAAAATACACTTTGGAATTTCGGCCACATTGACTTTTCTCTTCTGCTACAAATTGCAGCTCCCTCAGGAGCTGCTCCCACTACAGGAGATTAGGAGTGTCCCAGGTCGCAGGGACTTCGCTCAGTGTGCCCTCAGCAGATTTAGAGCTCACCTACTGTTGGCTGTCAGGATTCTTGCCATGAATGCCAGCCCTTCCAGGGCTAAGGATTCAAGGCCCATCTTCTTTTTCCAGATTTTGTCCATATAGACACTCTAGTGGCCCTTTCAGCTTTGCCACTACTCTCTCTCTCTCTCTCTCTCTCTCTCTCTCTCTCGGCCACCTGTCTATTGCCTTCCTTTCTACCTTTCTGGGAAGGAGAAGTCACTCTCTCCTCTCTTGCTAATGCAGACCTTGCCTTTTGCCTTCTTCTTTGGACTGATCTCATCTTCCTGGGGCAAACTCCTTTCCGTACTTCCCTAACACTTTTAGAATTTAGGAGAAACTAGAGCTCACTTATTCAAGTTAGCACTGTTTTTCCCAGTGAGCCATGAGGTGAAAGAACGTCCTGCACCATACCCTTCTCCATGATGTACTGGGCTGCCACAGCCCCAGTGAGAGGAGGTCAAATGCACTGGACCTACCACAACTGTGAGCCAGTATAAACCTCTCCTCCTACTCCAGGGCACCTTGCTGCGACCCTCTTATCCCAAAGGCAGCCATTTTCTCTGGCCTGAAATCTAAGAACAGAAGGGTGGAACTAGGGTATGTAGCTTAGATTCACACGCCACTGAAAAGAGATCCATATGAGAAGCAAATGCCATGGAGAAGAAAGAAAGTGTTCCACAAAGAGCTGTACTCTTTCAACTTCTTTTTGTTTCTCACTAGAGCAACAGGGTGCATTGCATTTCTGAGCTGTACAGGTGGTATTGAGAAAGACACCACCCCTTAGGGCTAGTTCCTGCAGACTGACTGTGTATCTGTTGGACCTCTTCAGACTGGAGTTCGGAAGAGGAGTTAGAGGGTTTTGAGGATCACATAGTAGTAAAGGATCAGTATGGGGGAGGTGGGAGATCTTAATGGTGGACCAGATTTAGAAATTAAGAATTACAATTAAGAAATAGTTGGGTGGGGGATTTAGTTCAGTGGTTCTGCCGCCTGCCTTGCAAGCGCAAGGTCCTGGGTTCGATCCCCGGTACCAAAAACAAGGAGGGATAGGAGCCCAATGCAGGGCCTCCTTTTGTGGTAGCTCCAATTCAAAGGCTATAAGAACCCTTTCAAGGAAGAGCATCAGGTGTTCTGTCCCCGACTCTCCAGCCACTGGGAATGCAACAGCCGCAGTCCAGGCTGGGAAGCCTCCTTAGGGCCCAGTAAGGCCTCTGTCATGTAGACCTGGAAGAAGACAGACTAAACAGATCCTCAGCACAGCTCAATCTGAGATCCCCGGGTCTGAGTCCCCAAACTGGACTGAGACCTTGCCCCACTGTACCTCTCTCCCTTTGACTCTCTGGAGCATCTGTCCCTTTGTCTCATTCGATTAGGAACTAGGATCTTTCACTGAGCCAGGCTGTGCTAGAGGGCAAGCCATCTTCATAGCCAGCTTCTTGCAGAGCAAAGAATAGTATCATTCCTGCTTCCCAACACCCTCCACTGCTGGGGCATTTGGGAGGTGGTTTCCCCATGTTTATTGCTTTATGGTTCTCTGGTCCTTGCATAGATATTCTACTCATTAGCATTATCTAAATGGCCACTTAGCCCAGATTACTCTGAGGTCAAAAGCCTGGGCTCTGAGACAACAAAAAAACATACAAAAAAATCCCAGCTATTTGGCTTGGCAGTAGGTGATCTGAGAACCATTAAAACCAGGTTAATCCAGTTGTGCCAGTCAGTGAAGGGAGCTGTAAAAGGCACTGGGAAATGCCAGAGGAAGAGACAGGAGACCTGAGTTCTAGGTTTAGCCTCCCCTGTGTACTTGGCAGTTGTGTGGCCTCTAGCCAGTTGTAATACCTCCTTAAGCCTCAATTTCCTCATCTAGAAAATAGGGATGACAGAACCCACTGCATGGGGTTGTGCCAGGCAGCATGAAAGGGCAAAAAGCCCTTATTACAAGGCTCAGGGCAATGTATACATCTGTAAGGACTGGTTCTGTTTTCCACCTCTGCTCTGGCCTGGAAGGCAGGTGACTTGAATTGCAATGTGGGCTTTACCATTAGTTGTGTGAACTTGGGAAAAGTCTCTTTCCCTTTCACATCTACTTTTTTTTTTGTCCTTTATTCTGTTTAGATTGTGTAGTACATTGATTAATCTTCATAGGTTGAACCAGCCCTGAATTCCTGGGATAAATCCCACTTGATCAGTATGTAATCCTTTTTATTGGTGTCTGGATTCAGTCTTAGTATTTTGCTGAGGATTTTGCATCTATTTTCATAGGGATATCTGTCTACTTTCTTTTTTTAGGCCTACAGTTTTTCTAGCTATAAAATCATGCAGTTGAATTAGATAGTGCTGAAGGTCTTTTTTAGGATTCATAGTCTTTGATTCTGTGACTAATACAATTAAGAAATAGTTGGGCGGGGGATTTAGCTCAGTGGTTCCGCTGCGTGCCTTGCAAGCGCAAAGTCCTGAGTTTGATCCCCGGTACCCAAAAAAAAAAAAAAAAAAAAAAAAAAAAAAAAAA
>NW_022900951.1:124684908-124726254 GCF_012274545.1 Fukomys damarensis | reverse complement strand
AAAAAAAAAAAAAAAAAAAAAAAAAAAAAGAAATAGTGATTATTATTAGGTATCAAATAACAAAACTTTGACTCCTCATAGAGTAATTAAGAAGCCTAATGTTCAATTGGCTTATTTCTCAAATAACTTGTTTCTCTAGTTTACCCCATTCTAAGGCCTGATAATCTTTAGATGCTTAGGATGAAAATTAATGTCTACCAGCTTTAAACTTCTTACAAATGCATAGGGTTTTATTTTTCTAGAACTGGTATCCAAGGGGGACTCAAATAAACAAGGGTAGGGTGGGTAAAATCAACAATGTAAACACAGAGTGAAGAAACAATGAAGAAACACAGTCTAGTTACATACCAATCAAGCCACGCTTGGCTTTGCTTTACAAAGTTGTCAGTCTGATTTTACCTTCTGTCCTGTAGCTATCTACAACCTGTCAACAACTCAGGGAGTGGCTGTAACTGCCAAAGGAAGGGTGTGATAGCCATGCCAATGGCTGCTCAGATCTCCTTCCATGGACCATAATACTGGCAACCTCCCACAGCCACCCCTTTGGATCTATCACTGTCCTGCCATTTCATCTGGACTGCATTCCCAGCCAATGACTGAACACAGTGAGCATAGCTTTACAAGCCCATTCTTATGAGGTACAAGACTCCTCTAATGGTTGACATTGGCTCAGAGGCTCTCCACTGGCTTGGATGAACCTTTCCTAGAACCGTATTGTTATATGAGACATTTTAGCCAAACTTCCTTCTGTCCCCCAACTATTACAGGCCACCTTCTTGTGGTAAAAGGCTCTTTTTACCTCCTCTTGCTTCTCTCTGTTATGCTTCATAGGCATTTCCCCCAATACATTTCTTGAAGGCCAAACCCCACAATGGTGTCTACCATTTGGCAGGCCCAAATAAATGCCAGGAGCTCTTGGCTACCTAGCTTTATTTCTGCTGAAGATGTAGAGGGAACCCTTTTCTTCTCACCAGGTCCATTTCCCTAGTAAATGACTTTGATCAGTAGTATGATCTAATGCTTATTACCCCGCCCCGGGAAATTCACATGTTGGAACTAAGCCCAATCTAGGTGGAGCAAGATGGCAACTGAATAAGGTCATCTGATAATCTCTCCTCATAGACACATCGAGTTGAACAGCTATTCATGCAGTAAACTGTTGCACAAGAGCTAAGGAAATCAGCTGGGAGACCACAGTGCCTGCTTTTAGTACAACAAAAACCAAAAGATGCATTGAAGAAGACAGGAGAGACAGAGCTGCCCATGTCACCTCCTCCTGCACTCTAAGCAGCCCAGCCCAGAAAGAGGCACTTTCTGCTTGAGGGAAGGACAGAGAATTAAGTCCAGGTCTTAGACTTGAAACCCATTACCAGGCCTGATGTGGCAAAACCTGTTGTTGGATAAGACCCCGTGACTTCTACTGCTATAAGACTGTTGTGGAACTTAGTGTAGGGCAGATCCTAACCGCTCCCATCTCCAGTCTTGCCTGTGGACAGAAACACTGGAACCACAGCAGCAACAGGCAGCCCATAGCAGTGTGGGCTTTGGTCCCATCCCAGTGTTGTGCTGGCCTTGGAAGTTTGTAGGCTCAGGATGTAACACAACTTGGTGGCACTGGTGGCCATAGGTGTGAAATAGGAGCTTGCGGTTGTTCTATCCATGGGACTCTGCCCAGCACTAAGCAGAATTGTGTAGTGTCTGACCACAGGCCAGTAACTCTGGACAAGGCATCTAGGTCTGCCCTGTCTTTAGAGGAAGGCTTGTGGGTACAGATTGCCCTTTCTAGATACTCTCCCATTTTTTTAGGAACAATACACCAACAGTATATTTTGGACCATTGCGGGCTTGGGTTGCTATATAGTATTTAAAAAGTGACAACATACCAGGAGCAGACTCCCATAAATTCTAGAGCTGGGAACTACTCAGTACCAGAATAATGGAAGTGACTCTAGGCTCAGAGAAAATAAAAGGCCTGCTTAGAATTTCTGGAAGGACAGGTGCAAAGCCGGATTAGGAAGACTGGAATAAATACCCAATTTTTCAATGCTCAAATGACACTGCATGCCAACAAGCATCAGGAGCTTTCAGGAAGGAAACTATGACCTCACTAATATTTAAAATAATGTGCCGGAAACTGACCAGGCAGTAATCAGTACAGGAGAATGCTCAGTGAATTTAAAACAGTTGTTTAAAGGAAAACTCAGTGAACTTGAAGAAAACACAGAAACATTTCAACGGTCTACCAGAGAATTTCACAGAGTCAGATGCAATTTAGAAAATGATGCAAAAAATTTTGAGCTGAAAAATGTACTCAGGGAAATTAAAAATGTGATAAAAGGTATACATAGCAGGATAGATCAAACAGAAGAAAGAAATAGTGAGTTTGAAGACAGGCTATTTGAAAATATACCACTGGAGAAGAATGAAAATGAATGAAGTAAAGAAAGCTTACAGAAACTTTGTAATAGTATTAAAAGAGCAAATCTTTGGGTTATTGGGGTTCAAGAAAAATTTGAGGCTTCTGAAGAGGTAGAAAGTATATTTAAAGAAATATCAACAGAAACCAAGTGTGGCACATGCCTGTAATCCCATCTAATTGGGAGACTGAGGCAGGAGGATTGCAAGTTTATGGCCAATTTGGACAATTTATCATAGATCTGTCTCAAAATAAAATAAGAAAGGTCTGGGGATTAGCTCAGTGCTTCTTGGCTTTAATTTTTCTGAAAAGATAAATGAAAAAGAGAAAGGAGACAAAAAGAACAGAAAACTCCCCAAACCTAAGAAGGATACAAATATCCAGGCACAGGAAGGCGAAAGGTAACTAGTCAAACTGAACTCACATAAGTCTATCCTAAAATATCTTATAATCATATCTTTCTTAGGTGAAAGATAAAGAGAAGATTCTCAAGGGAGCAAGAGGAAAAAAATACCACACAGAGGAGTGTCTCGATTCTAATGATAGCACACTTCTCAGCAGAAACTTTTTAAGCCAGGAGGAGAGTGACATGAGATTTTCACAGGGCTGAAGGGGAAAAAATCCTGTCAACAGAGAATACTGTGCCCAGCAAAGTTATGCTTTAGAAATGAAGGCAATCATGACATTAATATGTTAAGGGGTAGGCAATATAGAAAGATGTAAAGTGTGATATCAAAAAAGTAGGAAGTTTTCTTATTATTGTATTTTCTCTTGTTTTTGGCTGTTTCTGTTCTTATCTCTGTGATTACGTTAAGTTGCTCTCACTTCAAAATAGCTTGCTATAACCAAATTATGTTTTTGTAAGCCCTATGGTAACCATAAAATCAAAATTTGGTAATAGAAAAAACAAAAATAATGAGCAAGGAATGGAAATATACTGCAATTCACTTAATCACAAAGGAAGGCTATAAGAGAGGGAGAAAGGAAAGAACTACAACAAAATTAGAAAACAAGTTATATAATGGCTCTCGTTAAGAATGTAAATGGGTTAAATCTTTCAATTAAAAGACATAGAGTGACTGAATGGATTAAATAAAAGTCCCAACTATATTTAGCTTATAACTTCACTTCATCTCTAATGACACACATAGATTGAAAGCGAAGGGATAGAATAAGACATTTCATGCAAATAGAATCCAAAAGAAAGCAGGAGCAGCCATGCTTATATCCGATAAAACTGATTTCATCTACAATGAATTACAGTACTACTCTCCCCTAAAGAAGGATGTTTCAGTCATTTGTAGGAAAATGGATGACTTTGAGACTATAATGTTAAGTGAAATATATCAGACACACAACTTAAATATCACATGGCTTCTCTTATATGAGAAACCTGAAGTATAAACAATTTAAAAAGCCGGGCATGGTGGCACACACCTGTAATCTCAGCACTCAGGAGGCTGAGGCAGGAGGATTGCTGTGAGTTCAAGACCAGCCTGGGCTACATAGTGAGCTCTAGGTGAGTCTCAACTACATAGTGAGACCCTGTCTGAAAACAACAACAAATTTAAAGAGCAAAACAAAAGCTAATAGGAAGTTGGGAGTCAGATCTTGTGCAAATGGGAAGGAGAGCAAGAGATGGAGGAAGAGGAGAAAGTGGGAGGGGAAAGGGATGAAAAAAAGAATTAAGATGCGTTATGTGCATGTACTAGTGAAGGTACTCATTATGTACTGTAAACTTGTGCTAATAAAAATTAAGAAAATTTAAAACCTAGACTTTATACCAGAAGCAGCAATAAGAGTCATAGGAAGTCATTATATATATATTGATAAAGGGGTCAGGTCAGCAGAGAAAATAGCACATTTAGATATTTAGACCCTGTTATGGTTTGGCTCTTACATGTCCTCTCAAAGCTCATGTGTTGAAAGCTTGGTCCCTTACTGATGCTATTATTGGGGATGGTGGAAACTCTCAGAAGGGGCCTAGTTGGAGGAAGTTGGTCATTGAGGGAGTACCCTTGAAGGATATGGGGACCCTGAGCCTTTTCCCTCTCTCTCTCTTTTGCTTTCAGGACACCATGAGGTAAGCAGTCTTGCTCTCCCATGTCCTCCCAGTCATGATATTCAGCCTCTCCATGGGCCCAAATTGATGATGCTAAGCAACCATAGACTTCAACCTCTGAAACTGTGAGAAAAAAATAAATATTTCCTCTTTTTAAGTTGTGTACCTCAGGTATTTTGTCACAGCAGTGAAAAGCATGTAATATTGGAACACCCAAATATATAAAGCAAACTGAAGACCACAAGGGAGATATATTCTACTGCAATAATAGTTGGGGACTTGAACACCCCACTTTCAGAAGTGGAAAGATCAACCAGTCCGAAAATCAGCAAAGAAACATCAGAGTTAAATTGAACCCTAGACCAAATGGACCTAACAGCTATCTATAGCACATTCCACCCAACAGCTGCCAAATACACATTCTTCTCCTAAGCACATGAACATTTTTCCAACACAGATCTATGTTAGGCCACAAGACAAGACTCAACAAATTTATAAGAACTCAAATCATATTGAGTATCGTTTCTGACCACAGTGAAATAAAGGAAGAAATTAATAAGAAAACCACCGGAAATTATATAAATATATGTAAATTAAATAAATTACTTTGAACAACCCGATGGATCAAGGAAGCAATCAAGAAGGATATTAAAAATTTCTTGAAACAAATGAAAATGGAGACACAACACAAAGAAAGCCATGGGGTACAGCCAAAGCATTGTAAAGAGGAAAATCGATAGGAATTACTATTCTAAACAAAAAGTAGAAAGGTGTCAAATCAACAATATATTGCTATACCTCAGGGAACTAGAAAAACAAGAACAATAAAGGGTCAGGGCAAAAAAATGAAATGGCATCAAATTTACAAAAGATCAATGCAACTAAAAGGTTGTTCTTTGAAAAGATATGAAAACTGGACAAAAAAGGAGAAAGAAAAAGGACTAAGAAAAGGAGATAAAACATTTGCAGAAAAATGAACAGAACTGGAGATCATCATGCTAAGAGAAATAAGTGAGACAAATATCACATATTTTCTCTCATATGTGGAGTTTAGGGTAAAAAGATAGCATGAAGGTAGAATGGTGGCTATTAGAAAGGGAAAAGGGACAAAGAGAAGGGAAAGGAACAAGAAAGGGTAATAGGGAGGGTGGATACAATAAAATATGTTGTAACACATGTGGAAATGTCATAATGAAACCCATTATTTTGTACAGTGAGTATACACTAACAGTTATAATTAAAAGTTTATTAACAAGAGAGAAAAGACAGGCGATTCTAATAAGTAAAATCAGAGATGAAAAGGGAAACATGACTGGTACCACAGACATACAGAGGATCATTAAAGATTACTGTAAACAACCATATGCCGTGAAGTTTGATAATTTAGAAGAAATTGACAAATTCCTAGACACATACACCTTACATACACCTGAATCATGCAGAAACAAAAAAGCTGAACAGACCAATAACAAATATTAACAATAACAAATAATGAGTAATAAATAGTTTCCCATCAAAGAAAAGTCCAGGCCCAGATGGTTTTCCTGCTAAATTTTATTAAACATTTAAAATGAACTAAGGTTGTCCCAAAACAACAGAAGAGGTGGGAATTCTTCAAGCACTTTCTGTGAGGCCAGAATTAACCTGATCCCCCAAACCAGGTAACATGCAACAAAACAAGAAAACACAGGCCAAAATCTTTGATGAGCATAGATCAAAAAATCCTCAACAAAATACTAACAAA
Organism: Fukomys damarensis; assembly: GCF_012274545.1. Classification (NCBI taxonomy): domain Eukaryota; kingdom Metazoa; phylum Chordata; class Mammalia; order Rodentia; family Bathyergidae; genus Fukomys; species Fukomys damarensis. Next base: position 124,720,032 of record NW_022900951.1, on the reverse strand, counting down.
GCAACTCCAACAGCATGTTAAAAAGGTTATTGACTATGATCAAATGGGATTCATCTCAGGGATGCAAGGATGGTTCAATATAAGCAAACTAATAAGTAATACAGCATATCAACAGAATGAAGTTCAAATACATAGGATCTCAATTGACTGAGAAAAGGCATTCAATACAATTGCTATTTCTTCATAATAAAAATGCTAAATAAACTGGGTGTACAAGAGATGTATTCAGTGTAACAGAGGCATTTATAATAAGCCAATAGCTGATACTATACTGAAAGGGGAAAGGCCAAAAGCCTTCTTTTTAAGATCCAAAACAAGACAAGGATACCTATTCTCTTCACTTGTTCTACCCAGTGCTGGATGTCCTAGCCAGAGCAATTAGGCAGGAGAAAGAGAAGATCTAAACTGGAAGGGAAATCCAAGCATTACTGTTTTCAGGTGACACGAATGTACAGGTTATATAGTATATATTCAGAGTCCAATGAACTCTACTAAATAACTATCAGAGTAATAAATGAACTCAGCAACGTTGTAGGACACAAAAACAACGTACAAAAATCAGTAGCATTATTATATGCCAATAGTGAATTTTCTGAAGTAGAAGTCAAAACACCAGTCTCATTTAAAATAGCTACCAAAAATACCTAGGATGAAAGTTAACCAGAGGTAAAAGATCTCTGCAATGGAAATTAAAAAGCATCGATGAAAGAAACAGAAGAGGGCACAAAAATGGAATTGGAAGAATTCATGAATTGGAAGAATCAATATTGTTAAAATTTCCACACTTGGACCTATAGATTCAATGCAACTCCTATCAAAATACCATATATTCTTTATATAACTAGGAAAAAACTGATCTAAATTTTGTATTGGACTACAAAATACCCAAATAGCCAAAGCAATCTTGAGCCAAAATGACATCATCAATAACAACAACTTGCAGGAGACATTATACTGCCTGACTTCAAAATATAGCACAAAGCTGTAGTAATCACAACACCTTGGTATTGGCATAAAACAAACCTAAAAATCAGTGTAACAGAATACAGAGCCTAGAAGTAAATCCATGCATCTACAGCCAATTTATTTTCAACATGGGTGCACTGGAGAAAAGATAGCCTTTTCAATAAGTAGAGTTGGGAAAATTGGCTATCCACATGCAGAGGGATGAAGCTAGACCGCTAACTCTCATTAGTTGTAAAAGTCAAGGGGGATATTGTGCTTATTTACCTAGCCCTGGGTTTAATCCCTAGTGAAACACACACACACACACACACACACACACACACACACACACACACACATGATTAAAGACCTAAATGTAAGACCTGAAACTATGGAACCACTAGAAGAAAACAGAGGAAATGCTTCAAAACTTTGGGTGGACAAGAATATTTTGGAAAAGACCTCAAAAGCACAGGAAACAAAAGCAAAAACAGACAAACGGGGATTGCACCAAACTAAAAAGCTTCTGCACAGCAAAGGAAACAATCAACCAACAGAATTCACAGACAACCTATAGAGTATGAGAAAATATTTGCAATATATGCATCTGCCAATGAGTTGGTATCAAGAATATAAAGAACTCCAAAAATTCAAGAATGAAACACCAACCTGATTAAAAAGTGGGCAACATATTTAAGTAGGCATTTCTTAAAAGATGATATACACATGGCCAACAGGTACATGGAAAAAAGCTCAACCCACTAAGTACCAGTGAAATGCAAATCAAAACTACAATGGGGTATCGCCTCACCCTAGTAAGAATAGCTGTTACCAAGAAGACTAAAGATAACAAGCTCTGGTCAGATTATGGAGAAAGGAAATCTTTGCACACTGTCGGCAGGAACATAAATGAGTACAGTCTTTATGGAAAACAGTATGGAGGGTCCTCAGAAAAAAAATCCAAACAGAACTACGATATGATCCAGCAATCCTGCTGCTGGGTTTACATCCAAAGGAAATGAAACCTGTATGTCAAAGAGAGTTTTGCACTCCCAGGATCCCTGCAGCACTATTCACAGCAGTAGTAACAACCTAAGTGTGTATCATTGGATAAATGGATAAAGAAAATGTGGGAACATGTGCATAGTGGAACACTGTTCCACCATAAAAATGACACATTGTCATTTGTCACAGCATGGATGGAATGGAGATCACTGGGTTAAGTGAAACAAGTCGGAATAGAAAGAGAAGTAGTGTATGACCTCACTCATAGGTGGAATCTTAAAAAGTTGATCTCAGAGAAGTTAAGAGTAGAATGGTGGTGACCAGAGGCTGGGGAGTGTGGGGGTGGTGGTGTAGAAGATGGAGAAAGGCTTCTCAGTGGTACTAAGTGACAGTTATGAGCACGAAGTACTGAGGGTGATTATAGAGAACAGTAATGCATTGTACATTTCAAAAAGCTGGAAGAAAGGACTTTGAAAATTTTCAGCAAGAAGATGATAAATGCTAGAGGAGATATGTTTAACCTGACTTAAACATTATACAAGGCATACATGTGCTGAACATTAGATGGTATCCCATTAATAGGTATAATTTTTCAGGATTTTATGTATCAGTTAAAATATATTTGAAAGAGAGAAGAAACAGAATTCCCTGTGTAGTGTTTTTGGCAGATTAGGCCTTGCAGAAATGGTTATGTGAGTGGCACTCTCATGACAAGAATTCGCACCCTGACCAAAGACAGGAGGGGGAATTGGCCTCTTCCACCACGGCGAAGTTCACAATAAATCACAGCTCGCTGATCTCATTTCTGTCTGAGATGTATTGTGATTTCCCTTCCTCGCTCCAGTCATGAGTTGGTTGCTGTAGCCAAAGACAATGTAAGTCACGGGAGACCCCCAGTGAGTCTGCTCTCCCAGAGCTCCTGCTAAGGGGACTTAGCTGAGCCCTCTTTTCCTCCTGCCAGGGTGCAGCCTGTGCCCTTCAGAGAGAGAGTTCTGCTTTCTCACCACATTGCTCTGCCTTCCCCATGAGGGCCTTGTAACCCCTGAGGGAGAAGTGCTATCTGTCGGACCCCAAAAGGCAGGCATAAGCATGCCCTACCACTAGGCCTAAAAACACAGACTTTTTTTGTTTGTTTGTTTGTTTGTTTTTGGTACTGGGGATTGAACTCAGGACCTTGTGCTTGTGAGGCAGGTGGTGGAACCACTGAGCTAAATCCCTGGCCCAGACCACTTTTCAAATGTGTGGTTGTCTAATGATAATGTGATCCATCAATTACATTAAATGCAGGCACAACCTTTCAATTCAACATATACAGGATAATAATTTTGGTGGGTTTGTGGATTTTATTACCTACCTTCTCTAAAGGAGTTACTTCTAAGTGTTTTGTTTTCCTTGATTTAATTATAAAATTATATTTAATGGTAGAAAATTAAAGCAGTGATGATAAACTGGAAAGTGTGTAATGAATGCATATCCTATCCCCAGATCTGAAGTTGCCTACAGATAGACTCAGGACACAGAGGACAAGAGCCTGGATTTTTAGCCAGAAGCCAGGAGAATCAGGCCATTGACGTAGGGCCAATCATGCCCTAGTCTCACTGGAATCCCACTTCCCCAGTGGGAAAGAGCGTGGCTCACCCAGTGCAGCTCCCCAGGCCGAGTTGTGTTGGGCATTCGGTGAGTCTGAGGGGCCTCTACTGCCTTCATCCAAGTGCCAGTCTACAAACTGTGTGTGAGATGGGAAGGAAGGAGCTGGATGCTTGAGGGGCTGATGTCTTAAGAGGGGACTGTGAGTGCCTGGCAGTGGGTTGCCGGGGGCCCCGGTGGGCACGAGGTTTCCAGAGGTGGCTGCAGATGCCACGGTAACTGGGATTCCCTACTAGTGTGTTTGTTTCTTCAGATGACTTGTGTTTCATTCCTTTGGCACACCCACAAGTGTAGGCTGTGTGATGTGTTGTAGAAATTGCTAAGTGGTTACCCATTGTAATAAAATACTGTGGCTGGCACCTACTCCCAGGCTGCTGTTCATATTACTTGTGCAACACATATTTCCTGAGCACATACCATGACCTAGGGCCTGTGTTGTGACAGCACTGACAAACAAGGCAGATATGTGATGGAGAAATGCTGAAACAGGGTTCATAATAAAGGCTGATAAATGTCATAAAGGAGCACTGCAGGGTGCTACAGGATGAATGCCAGGAAAACTTAACCCGGTTTAAAAGAGCCTTCCTGGAGGCAGAGAGGTTAACTTGTGACTTAAAGAGAGCAGATGTGGTCTGGTGAACCTGGGAACAAAGTTCTCAACGAATTCTGTCTGCATCACAGCTTCCCCCAGCACTACTCCTATTCTAAGACCTGGTAGCTACCATTCAGATAGGGAGAATGCTTGCTAAGTGAGGCCTAGAGAACCAGGGTGGCCCTAGAAAGAGTCACAGAGTCATCTCAGAGTGCTATGCTGCAGAAGAGGGAGTTGAAGGATGGAGTGAGCAATCTTCATATTTCTGTTTCGACCAGTAAATTAACTTCCCTGAAGTCCAAAAGCATCCTTAACTTCACCATTACTTGTCAAAAATGATTATTTGTAAGCCATAGAAGAATTCTAAGGTGTTTTTAGCTGTTTACATGATAGAGCTGGGTGTGTCCTATTTATAGAACATTGTGTCCTAAGTTGGTATACAAGATGTGATAGGAAACTATGGATAATATTTAAATTAACACAATTTATTACAGTAAGACACATTGCCATGAATCCCCCTCAAAATCTTCCACCTCACTTTGAACACACATATCTCATCATTTTTGCCACTTTCTGAAATAGCTCTAGAAGTCTTTTGTTGTGATGTAGCTGCCTCAAAGGCCTGAATCAATTCAAAATGTTTAGTTTTTATGTGTTATGGCTTATAGCTGGATGTCCTCCCCTCCCCTGCAGCCTCATATGCTCATAGGTGGGGCTTTTGGGTGGGGACTGGTTCCTGGGTATGATATTGGATCAGTTCCCTGATGGGTTTATGGTTGGGTGTGATGTTGGGAGGTGAAGTCTGGTGGGAAAACGTGGGTCACTGTGGGTGTGATTCTTCCCTGCTTCCTGCCTGCCATGGACTGTTTCTCCTCTGTGATGCCCCTGTGCCGTGCCACCCTAACCTGGAGCTAGCCAACTATGGACTGCACCTCTACAAACTGTGAAACAAAATAAACTTCTCCTCCTTCAACTTGTGAGTGTTGGGTATTTTGTCCCAGCAGTGAGAAAGTAACTAAGACTGGTCATTTTGACTTTGATGACGAGTCAGAAATTGCATAGTGCGAGATCCGGTGAATAAGGTGGACGAGGAGAAAATGTATAGTGTTCTTAGGAGCCCGCCTTTTTGTTTGATGGCACTGTGCAGCAGTATTCACTACATCTTTTTTATCACATTTCAAAAAGACATTCGCGAAAAAGGACTTCTAGAGCTGCTTCAGAAAGTTGCAATAATGATAGGATAACTATTTTGAGGGAGATGAATGGCAATGTGTCTTTTAATGTAATACATTTAAATATTTTTAGATAGTTACCATATATTTAGATCACACTTCATAAAATCTCAGAGTTCTCAATGTTAGAACTCGAAGGGCTCATAGGGATCACCTACACCAGAGGTTCTCAAAGTTGGGCCCTAGGAGCAGTGGCAGCAGCATCCCTTGAGAACCTGTTAGAAATGCAAATTCCCAAGTCCCACACATACCTATAGAATCAAAGACTGTGGGGGTGGTACTCAATCATTTGCATTTTAACAAGTTTAGAACACACTCCATTGGGAGAACCCCTGGTTTCATCCAATCCCTTTCCTTTCATTATACAGAACAGAAGAGTGAGTCCTGAGAACAAGGAGCACTTGACTCCCAAGATGGGCCTTATTACTCCTGTGTGGCAGAGGATGATATGGGTGGATGGTTGTTGTGGTTTATAGCTGGATGTTCCCTCAAAGCCTCATGCGATGATAGGTGGGGCTTTGGGAAGATGATTGGATTATGAGGCTTTACAACAACTTGCTGTTACAGGGTGGGGCCTGGTTGAAAGACGTGGGGCACTGGGGGCTTTGGGAGAACCTGGCTCTACCTAAGGCTCTAGAGGAAGGACACTTAGCTTGGCTGACATGAAAGTCCCAGTAGTCATATGATCAATTCAGGCCAATAAACTCAAAGTTCCCAGGAGGTTCTGGGAAAGAAGCTTCCTTGCTGTTTTGACAGATTCTCTAGCAATTCTCCTACTCTCTGAATGGGGGTCACGAGGAAGCTGGAAGCCCTCCGAATAGCTGGCTGCTACTGTGTGTCCACAAGGGGGAGCCAGCTACAGGATGACACCCACACTAGGAAAGACAAGAGGAGATGGGCAGAAAGAAACAGCATCTGGTGAAACCGTTGAACTATTTATTGATTCAAACCAACACTGAAGTCTCCTCATCCACTGGACTTTCACTTACAGGATTCATTAGGTCCCCTCCATTATTTAAGCCAGTGACTGAACTGTCTGCTACTGGCAAATGGACGCATTCTAAGTGGCAAAGAATCTACTCTGGCCTCAGTGTGGTGTCTTCTTTCACCTCCTGCCTCACATTAGAAAACACCCTATTTATAATGATGGGGCCAAGGACTGTTGCTCAGCCTTGAGTCACATTTCTTTATCTATAGACAAGTTTACTTAAAGAGAAATCTGACACACCTGAACTGTCCAACACATTCCAGCAAACACATTCAGTGGAGATCAGATATACAATCTCGGACTCTTCCCTCAGATCTGAAGTGTGTTACCCAAGCTCTTAAAATGCATTAGTTGAATGTGATACACATTTTAGAAGCAGTAGTCTAGCTTAACAACATTAAGAATTTCTGGATCATATTCAATGCCGATGCAAACTTGAATATGTACTTTGTGGGTTTCAGTGAAGAAAATAATTGATGATCCAAACTGGAATTCATCTATAGAAACTAGGCAGTGCTATTTCCTAAAAGCAATTATTAGAACCAAGCTTCTGAATTTTTAAATCCTTTGAAAAGTCCAAGAACATACCAGAATGTCAAGATTTGATTTCAGAGATAATCATGAAAGAAAACACACACACATAAAAACTGAGAGCCTATAAGTGATACTGCTGTGCAGGTACTTGATGGCTCCAAAAATAGTCGTGAAAATTCAGTCTTTTTCTTAATCCCTAGTTTAATAGGAAATAAAAGTATGTACCGGAAGGGTGGAAAATAGGCACCAATTAAGTACAGAGTTATAGATAAATGCTTATCAATCTCAGTGTATACACAGAGGGGAAGTGGTGAGTTGGACCTGGCATGGACAATAAGCTCAGGGTGTGTGTGTGGATACAACCTCTGCAAATGGGTGGTAAGGGAGCAGGAACAAAGAAGATTGTTGGGAACAAGGAAGGTGAGCCTTCTGGCTTCTGGTCTCCAAATATCCTGGGAGCACTTCAGTCAGTCTAGTAGAGCCTTACCCAGGGGGCATCATGTCAGTGCCCTATGCTCAGTTCATAGGGAAGCATCCAGGATAGGAGCAAGTATAAGGTGTGTGTGTGTGTGTGTGTGTGTAGACTCATTGGAAATATCACTGTTTAAATGTCTGAAGGACTTGTTAGCCTTGAGGGGCTGTATTGGACTTGAATGTTGATCAACCTAAAGATTTTGTAATTTGTCTCAACAAAGGATTATAAAATCCAAACTGAATGTCAGTCTATCTCTGACAACTTACAAGAAGATTTATTGCTTATAGCAGGGACTTGATGGGGCTTTGTAAGTTCCTGAGGCCATGCCATCATTTCAAAAGCTGACCAATATAGTTTGTTAGTCAGCTTTCTGTCACTGTGGCAAAATACCCGAGAGTAGTCAACTTAAAGAAGAAAAAGGTTTATTTGGGCTCATGACTCTGGGACTTTCAGTCCGTTGTCATTTGGCTGTTGTTTCTGAGTCCATGGTGAGGCAGAATATCACAGTGAGGACACCACACAACAACCAGGAAGGAAGGAAGAGGAGGAGGACGAGGAGGAGGAGGAGGAGGAGGAGGAAGAGAGGAGAGAAAGGGCTGAGGGTGAAATGTGGCCTTCAAGAGCATACTCTCAAGGATCCACATCCTCCAACTGGGCCCTACCTCCTAAGCATCACCTCCCAGTTACCCATTTAGCTCTGAATCCATCAATGAATGAATCCTTTAGTGAGATTATATCCCTCATGATCCAATCAACATCCAACCGCCCCACCTCTGAACACTGTTGCATGGGACAAAGCCTTCAATGCATGAACTTTCCATGGAACAACTTAGATCCAAACCCTAACACGTACTGCTATAACAGATGAGTCCTTGGTTATAATCTTTCCCTTTGTGGTATGAGGTAACTTCCAAATTTGGAAAAGTGTTACCCGCCACTAGTTGCTGAAGAAAGAGGTAGGCAGAATAGATCTGTCTGATCCCAGATCTCTGTTAATTCAGAAGGAATCATCATGGTCAAGGCCATTACCAGAGGCTGCCTTTCATACCCATTCTACTCCTTTTATCTATATCAATCTTGAACTACAACAATTAGTGGGCACTTCAGGGGTCTTTTTGGGTATGTGGGGTGGAAGAAGGAAAATCTTTGTGATATAATTGTTCTGCTAAAGAAGACACCTCCAAATTGGAAGTTAATAAAGGAAATGAAAGAAAATAGCAATATAGCTGTCAAGATAACAAAAACAAATAAAAAACAAAAATCCAGAGATAATTTCTGCAAGGAATGCAGAACCTGTGCTTGCAAGCTAATAAAATGAACACTAATTTTTTAATGGAGCTTGCTATAGTTTGGATTTTGAATGTTCCCCCAAAGGCCCATTATGGTAAAGTCTTGATCAGCAGCCTGTGGTGCTATTGGAAGGTGGAGGGGCTTAGTGGAAGCAAGGTAGGTCATTGAGAGCGTGCCCACGAAGGGGATGTTGGGACACTGGCCCCTCATTTCTCTTTTTTTGGTGAGCAGCTTTACTCCATCTTGTGCTTCTAGGTATGATGTTTGGCCTTGTCACAGGCCCTAAAGCAATGGAGCCAACCAACCATGGACTGAAATGTCTGAAACTGTGGGCCAAAATAAACCTTTCCTCCTTTAAGTTGATTGCCTGAGGTGTTTAGCCTAGCAACAGAAAGCTGACTAATGCAAAGCTCACTTAAATACAATCAAATGTTCTTATTTTTTTTGGTTTTTTGAGACAGGGTCTCACTATGTAGTTGAGACTGACCTGGAACTCACTGTGTAGCCCAGGGTGGCCTTGAACTCACAGCAATCCTCCTGTCTCAGCCTCCCAAGTGCTGGGATTGCAGGCATGTGCCACTATGCCCAGCTACAATCAAGTATTCTGTTACATTTTAAGTATAACAGGACAAGAACATAGGCTAAATAACCTTTGGAACATGCTCATTTAATTCTGTGCTACTCAAAAAGAAATAGTGGAGTTATCAATACACTGTGCACAAATGAAGACCACTCCCTGCTCCCAGGACTGACTGTAATTTATTGGTTTATGTTAGGAGTGGGGATGGATGTATCTTAAGTGGGAAAAAGCAATAAAATGAGTGGCTTGAATTTCTAAGCTAGATTTTTTTTTTTTTTTTTTTTTACTTATCCTGAGTGGTTGTCACTGTAGTATGTGAAAAGGCAAGCAAAATTCTTGCTTTGTCCCTGTAAATTGCATTAAATGGTGACAACAATAGCAGCAGCAGTAGCAATAACAAAACCAGTGCAAATTATTACCAGAAGTACAAAACTGTTATTTGTTGGGAGTGTAGTAAATACATGTATTCAGACATTGCACAAGTGCTGTAGAAACACAAGCCCAACAAGACCGGAAAAATGCTTTGCGGGCTCTGTGTGGAGAGGCAGAGTTTTCCCTTCTGCCTAACATGAGCATATGAATTCATCAGTCTCTTAAGCCTTGAAGACTGACAGTTGCTATCAATAGTTACCTTAAAACACTCATCACAAGAACTTAACATTCTGCAAAGGCTATCAGATGCACCTCATTATTGGTTCATTCTGCTTATCCATTCAAGGGCTCCTTCAGCTGCCACTTACAGAGTTATATAAGGCATCTTCCTGTGGCTAAGGAACATATAGTCGAGGCAGGTAACAGGCAAGATGCAAATAACTCTCATTAAGAAGTGGACATCCCTGAACGGGGAGAGGCAGAAGCCAAAGGCGTTGTGAGCTAGGTTATGAGCAATGACATTAATGACCAAGTACATCAAGTTTCCAAAAGCCATATGGGCACTGGTCAAAGGAAGTGCAAGAGATGCATGGTTCCTACTTTATGTGTCAGTGCCAAGGACTAAGCATCCAGTTCTCATTGTAGCTTTAACCTTTTCTGGACTGTGTTCCAAAGCCCAGCTTTTGCTCTAGGGGGCCAGTTTACATGGAGAGCCAGTTCAAGGGGGAAAGGCACTAGCATCATTGTATAGCTCCCATGTCACTTGGCAGACTGAGTTTTCTCTAGTCATGTGAGTGCACCAATGAGCCGATAAAGCATGTGGGTTTCTTTTCCCATTCATAAGAGAGATGTCATCTCTGTTTACAGTCATTTCTTTGTTCTCCTGCCCACAGGTTGTCATGTCTCCAAAATGCCTAGAGAAGGACAGCCTTTTTGGTGAGCTGCCCAGCCCAGTGTGGGCCCAGTTACTCCATCCTGTGTTGAGCTTTCATGCACCTCACTCAGGCACGCAGGAAACTCAGATGGCCCATGCAGTACGATGGATGGACACACAGCCAATGCTGCTCTTCCCTAAGATGGGAGCTGGGCAGCTCCTCCTGCTGCCACTGTTAGATTGCACACTCATAGTACTGGAAAAGAAAATACTGCTTTTGATTAGCAGAGGATTAGCAAAAAACCTGCAGGTATTGTTTTTTTTTCTTCTTCTTAAAATATTTGGTAAGACATCCAGGCACGTGTCACTTAAATGATGGGGACATTTTGAGAAGCATGTCACTGGGTGATTTGTCTTTACAGGAATGTCTGCAAATACAGTTATGTAAGCCTAGATGGTACAGGTCAACCACATGCTGTGGCCTCTCCATGCAACCAAGAGACTTGTTCTGCATGAGCTGCATGCGGCTACTGCCATCGTTAAAGGGTATGACATTTCACAGTAAACCTTTTTATTTATGCATGGAGGAGAGAACTCTAAAATAAAGACCAAAAGTATGGCATGGGAAACACATCAACTAGCAACAGCCTCATTTATTATTATCATTAGGAATGAGGTACTGTTCATAACTGCACACACTATCCTTTTACATGACCACTGGCACAGTAGGTCTTTGACAGTGGTGCCACCACACACAACATAATGCCCAGTGCACCAGAAACAACCTCCAAGGGGCACAACATAGAGCCACAAAAGCTATGATGCCACTAGGTGAGAGGAGTTATTCAGATCCATTGTAATCCTATGGGACCACTCTCATCAATTTGATTCGCTCTGACAGAGGCATTGTTTTACAGTGCACAGCTATACAGATAGCACCAAATGGACCATTTTAACCTTTGCAAACTGTACAGTTTAGTGACATTACATGTTGACTATGTTGCACACCCCATCCTCACTGTCTAACTGCACAACTGAAACTGTACCTGTCATCTGTGTGAGTCCCAGCTGCACATTTTCCAGTCTAACATGAAATATGCCCACGTGGGTGAAGGAACAAAATTTAAGGAACCAGGTAGATAGGGGCCCTTGTTCTGCTCAGTCTTTTAGAAGCTGCTGTTCAAATGAGGGTCAGAACGGCCATTGAGGTGGGTCTGGAGGTGGAGTGGGGTGATCTCTGTGACCCTTTTGGTGGTTTTCAGCTTTCAACAACCTCCTGCTTTAGCTGAGGGGAAAACTTCCTTGAGAAGCCCTCATCCAGCAAAGAAAAACTACAACACAATACCAGAAGCAAAGACAGTGGTGTCACTGTGGGCAAGATGCTACCCCATGCTGTTTCAACTCCTTTTTTTTTTTAAAAAAAATAGAAACTCTTTGGGATGGTGTAATGGGGTGCTTTCAACCTAATAAGCACCTTTGTCCCGTGCTGTCCATGGTAGGTCAGTCCCGGGATTTCCCTCGGATCTCTAAGTCCCTGGGTGCTCAAGTCCCTGACATAAAATGATGTAGTCCTGGCACAGAACCTACCCACATCCTCCTGTACACTTGACATCATCTCTAGATGACTTACAGTGCTGTGCAATGCAAATGCTGTGGGAACAGTTGTTGCACTCTATTGTTTAGGGAATAATGGCAAGAGAAAAGTCTGTACACGTTCAGCACAGATGCATTTAAACAAAAACCTCTTTTCCATCCACAGTTGGATGGATCTGCAGATACAGAAGCCACAGATATCTGAGGGATACTGCTTTGTACTTTATGCTATCCCTTTTAAGCCAGAAGCCACAGGGTCAGAGTATACAAAGGTGCCTTACAGAGTGGGCCCAGGCAGTGGGATTTGTCTGCCTTCAAGAGCCACAACAGGCTAAAGGTACCAAAAAAAAAAAAAAAAAAAAAAAAAAAAAAAAAAAAAAAAAAAAAAAAACTGGGAAAAGGTTTCCAGAAACCCCTGATGTGATGGGGGGGCAGTAAAGGATCTGAGAGGGAAGTTTTAAGAGAGGATAGCTAATGGCACGTGGAAATCAGAAAAGAAACTGAAAACACAAATTGATTCTTGGTAACATCAGTACTTACATTAGTAAGTGCTGAGCCTGCACTGCCCAAACTCAGCAGGCTTTGGCATTTCATTTCCTGGCAGTGCAACACTGAGATATCAGTCCCTACATTTCCAAAATGTTTTTTATACTGGGCCTCATCATAGTTCCTCTCAAAGTAGCCAAAAAATGTTTTCCCCAAATTAAATAGCTCTTTGTGGCTCAATTTAGACAGAAAGGGAAAACTAAGCCTCAGCCTACCATCATGCTTATGAACAAAATCAGAACATTCCCGCGGGAGAATGCATCCCATTCCATCTGAGAGAGATGTATGCACGTAAGCAGGGCGGGCCTGGGCTCTGACCCTTGGGCTCTTTGCAGTCTGCCTTGCAGATCCCTCACCCTTCTTCTGGGGTTGGAGGCCCTTTTTTAGTTGCCAGTTGGCTGGTGGGCAGCCCAGAGCTTACCCCGAGGGGCCTCAGCTCTTGCATTTCTCCAGGGCTAACTTGGAAACAAATCCCCAATGCTCACTACTAGAATCAGTGAAATACAAAACATCAGGATCCCTTCTCTGTGAGCTTGGCCAGCAGCACTGCCTTTTCCCAACCCTTTCCTTCAAAACAGGGGAAGAACCCAGGGAAAGGAGCTGACAGGCCCTTCTCTGACAACATATGGTACAGCTGATTTGATGGGGGTTATGCATCTTAGCAAGCTAAAGGGCACCGTGAAAATGCTGAGCGATCCTGAGAATAGAAAAAGGCTCACTTTCCACCTTTTCTGACTCTCGCTGAAAAGGGCGCAGAAGCAGCTTTGAGCAGAATAAGGAATTCTTTGAGCCTCACTAACGTGGCTTGAACATTTTTGTTTTCAGCGGGAGGTCATAGTACAAACACAGAGAATTTCATTTGCAGTCCTAATTGAGACAGCGGTAATTAAGGGCTATGCTCGAGTGAGCAGGCTACTCTAGCCTTAGAAGCCCAAACCGAAAGGAAATCTTGGGTTTCTGCAGATTCTTTTTGGAGGCTTTGTGGGTGGGGGTGGGTGGCGGAGGTGAAGGTGGGAGAGGAGAAAGCAGAGGCAGCGCTGGGGCGTCCATCTGAGGTCTCTGAGCGAAGGCTCCAGAAACAAGGCAGACAAGAAATACCAAGCCCCTGATGCCACGACTGACCAAGACCAGCATTCCTGGAGACCTTGGTGCCGGGCAGGCCAGCAAGTCTGCCTGTCACTGTCACTCTTGTACACAGCCTCTGACTTACCCACTATCATTGTCTATGGGTCTTCAAGAGGCAGATGGCCTCAGCCTGCTCTGAGCCACTGGGGTTGGATCCTTAATTCTCCCTCCTGTCTCCCCTGAATTCATCCTCGGGTCACAAAACTCCTAGCACCTCAGCTGTCCATGCCTGGAATTGGGAGAACTTGGCATTGAGTGCAGCCTCCGGGCATGCTGGGAGCCTCAGAGTCAAGGTCTCTACTCCACAGTCCTGCACTGCCTCCCTTCAGGCCCTGGTGCTGGGAGAGCTGCACTTTGGAGGGCCCAGCGTGCCAGGGTTGGACCCCATCTCACATGGAGCTGCCCAGTCCCCTTTCTATGCCTAGCCGCCCCACACTGCCAAAGGCAAACGGTGAGCTCACCTAAATGGAGGAGAGGTGAGGCTTTTTGTTAAAAAAAAGAAAGCAGAGCAGACCCAGGAGGGGCTCAATCCAGCCTTCTCCAAGGCCAGCTAAATTCTCCTTTCTCTCTCCTCTCAAAATTTGTCAAAATAACATCATGTGCCTCTTGGTCTATTTCTCTGCAGCTGCCCTCTTCCCCCTGTGCCTCGAGGCCTGCCTCAAGGATCAGATTCCAGGACTTTTTGTTCTTATTCCAACTGGCCACCATCCACATCCCTCCTCCCCATGCAGCCACATTCCCTGTCCTGCAGATCTGAGCAGGGCTCCAGTACACGCACCGAGGGCGCGCTGGTTGGAGGCTGCCTCTCGTAACTGCCATTGCCTTGATGGACTTGTTTTCCTCTGAGGAAACATATGTCCCATTCTCTGGTGGCCGATGGTAAAACTGTACTGTCTCACAGTGTTGTACAGTCTTCAGGCTGAAGAGGCATCCAATCAGCGGGGGGTAAGGTGGGGAATCCAGTGGAGCGATTTGGAGGGTCATTAAAATCGTAACAAGCTAGGGCTGGATGTCACAGGCGAGTTAAAGATCCCACCCTCAACAATCAGGTGTACATCTCTAACTGTAAATTCAGGTACAAGAAGTTCTAAAAGCCAATTTTATTTTTGTAAATTTGGCGCCAAAATTTATTTGGGGGCAGTATTTGACCTGAACTTAAATATTCATATTTCACTGCAACAATAGTAAGGGGCTGCGGCCACATTCCGGGGGGTGGTTGTGTGATACTTGGTATTTGCACCATATTCCCTTTGTCAAGTTCTACATGTTTGTGATTGGAAAGTCACTTGAGCACAGGTATTTCAGATCTAGGGCCACTGGCCTGTACGGGTCGTGGCTGAGTGTGTGCCAGGCATTGTTTCAAACAGCTACATCTCCTTCGTCTTCACAGTGCTCTGTGCCTGGGAGACCAGGCCTGTCCCCATTTTCAGTTTAGGCTCAGAGGGGTAAAGGAACATGGCTCACAGCTCTATCCCAGTCAGTGTTGACAACCAGACTGGAACCTTAGTTCGCGCCGCATCTAGTGCCCTTGCTTAGCCTGACATGCTGAACTGCTTCCTTGAAGCCAGATGCCATTTGCCTTTTACCTTAAGTGGAAGTGAATGGTCCATTGAAATTGGATCATTAACTCAACTGGTAAAGTGAAATCCCTAAAGTTGAGTGCTAGCAGGCTGCAAACAAGAAGGAGCTCCTATAGACAGCTGGGTTGGACCCTTCTGCTCACTCAAGAGTTGGTTTCTCACCTCACATTTAGACACCATTCCTTTCGAAAACCAGGATCCTGATTCGAATGCATCTCCAGCCTTCCCATGGGAAACACTGTCCTCGGGGGAAGTGTCACAAGGGAACAAGCGCCATCTCATTAGGTGATTTGCTTTTTTGGTGGCTTGCCTTGGTCATCAGTAAAACCTGGGAAGTTTGTTTACCTTGCTGGAAGTGAGATGCACAGCCAGAAGTGAGAAGCACACATTTTTTAGCTCTGGAGTCACCATCTGTCTTTCTACAGGGACACCAGCTCTCACCTCAGATACTTGCCCTTCCTTTCCATTTTTTCTCCCCTGGAAGAGTGGCATAGTGGAATCCTTAGGCCTTAACGTTAGTGGGAAGGAACATGGGACAGAACATGTTGACGCATTTTGGCTGCATGTGGAGTAAAGAGCTCGGAGGAAGGTAGGATGAGAACACAAGAACAATGAGCTCAAGAACAAGGTGGTGAGACCCAGCCTGTAAGGCAACATGGCCATTTCCCCTCCGGTCTGGAGTTCTCTGGAGGGGCAGGGTCCAGAACAGGACGAGCCTATAAGGTGTGCAGGTCACACAATTCCTGTAAATCCCATGGTGGGCACAGCATTTGGAGAGATGCTGCTCATGTTCTATCTCAGTCATGGTTTGCAGAACCACATCTTAGCCCCTGAAAACAGGCAGGGTGGTAGAAAGAAAATGCTCTTGGCCAAGCGCTGTTCCAAGTGCTTTCGATGTCTACACATACTTAACCCCAGAGGACTTCTTGTAGCCCCCATTTTGTAGAGGAGAGAATAGGCAAGAGTAAGAAGAACAGAAAGTTCCAGAGACAGTGCCTCATGCTCTGTAAGTGTGTCCGTGAGCTCTGCAGCCAGACTCAGCTATGTGACTTTCTGTGAGAACTGGAGGCCACTGAAGACCTCTCTTGCGCCTTTCTTTCCAACAAAAAAGGCCCCATGCCTCCAAGGACTAAAATGAGAAAAGGCAGGCGAAGTACTGAGTCCCATGCCTGGCCTGGGAAGGTGGCTTCCCATGGCAGTGGCATCCCACATGATAGCCCAGCCTCTCGAGCCCTTTCTGTGCTCCTAGCCGTGAACAGCACAGCTTCCCAATCTTTTTCCCGAGTACTCTCTGCACTTGCATCTAGGTAACGGGTTGGGCGGGATTTCCAGGACTCCAATCATTAAGAATTCTCCGTCTGAGACAGCTGAGGTGGCTCTGGGGTAACATGGCCCATCTCTGACTAGGCCCAGTTGTGGAAGAAATGAAACAGAAAGGCTCCCAGTGTTGGATGGTGAAATGTGCCCAGGGCAAGGGTCATGCCTGCTAGTGAAAGAGACCCTGGGGCTCCCCCAGGGTAGCTGCAGAAGTCCGTGTGAGCAGATGGTAACAGCCCTATAATGAAAGCAAACCACAGTGCTCCTGAATGACAGACAAGGGCTTGAGCTCCCAGAGGCCCTGTCGTGTCCTGTCCTGTCCTGCCTTCCTGCCTGCTGTGTCTATCTTCATGCCACGCAACCTGGCCACTCCCTTGGGAACTCTGCCTGCTGGATGCATCCATGATACGACCAATTTCCAGGCCAAGCACTCTGCTTGGTTAGACTGCAACAAAACAGGTCTCTCCCTAGGGAATTGCCATGGTCACCCTGGAATAAGAGGTCAGCCCCTGACAGGTGCTTCTCTTAGGCCAGGTCCTTCTGTTCTGTGGAAGAGGGAAGCACTGCAGGAAGTACACTGAGAACAGTCTGGAGAGGACAGTGCCCAAGCCTTAAGGAGCTGGATCAGAAAGATAGAAAGGGGAGGGAGGGAAATTTGGGTGCAAGGAACCGAGGGGCTAAAGGCTAAGTCTGCACTACAAGCACTTGAAGGTAGAAAGCAAATTCAAAGCAGGGCCCCACAGGCTCTGAGTCTAAGGAGGTTGGTGGGGACAGGCTATGGCCCTTTGGGGACATGTGAAAAAGAGGGGAACACAATCAGATCACTGGTTTAGCCCGGCAACTCTTACAGCAATGGTTGATTCACAGGGGGGCGGTCAGTTATGGGTCAACTGTATGATTTCACGCAATGAATCAACATGGGCCAGACTTGGGCAAGGCTAAAACAACGGAAAGGAAGACCAAGACTGACAATATTTCAAGCAGGCAGAGCTGTGCCACGGTGTCCGTGGAGCCCTGCCTGCTGTTATGCACACCTTCACACAAGCCTTGTGGCTGCCGTCTAGGGAAGAAGACATAGACTAGGTTATAAAGGCTGGAACCCATGCCCCCGCCCCGGCAGCCTGTCGGCACCACTGTCTCAGCTGCTTGGATGAAGCCAGCTGCCATGTTGTGAGATGCTCTATGATGGTCATGTGGCAAGGGACCCAAGGGGGCCAGTAGCTATGGCCTCAGTGCAACAGCCTGCAAGGAACTGCTTCATGCCAGCCACCACCTGAGTGTTTGGAGGTAGGTCCTTCCCCACTGAAGCTTGAGAGGACTGCAGCCTTCTGTGAGATTCTGAGCCAGGAGACCCTGATGAGCCATAGGACTCCTGACGTGCAGAAAGTGTGAGCTAATGCAGGTGTGTGGCTGGAAGTTGGGGCTCTGGGATAACTGGTTATGCAACAATAGCTAATTCATACAGACAGGGACCCGAGCAATGAAAAGCAGCAACCGTGATAGATGCTACCGGGAGTATCAGCTGCATCTAATGACTGAAATGATTGCGGGAGGTGAGGGGGTGAGAGAAGTGAAAGTCGAAGGTAATTTTAAGAAGAGCATAGGCTCTGTGGCAAGACTTCCTGGCTTTAAGATCTTGCTCCATCACTTGCTCACTGTGTGACTCTGGGCACGTCATCACAACTCTCTGAACCTCAGTTTCTCTGTCTGTAAAACGCGGATGAGAAGCGTACCTTACAAGTGCCTGTCTTCCCTTTCAGGATCTGCCTCAGCACCCAACACGGTGATGAATGGCACACTGAATTTGCTCAGTCAAAGTCTGCTGTGGCATTTGTGGAAGGCTAAGTGTGATCCTTATATCAGTAGGGCCAAGGCCCAAGCACTTCCGTGCCTTTTCTTACATCCTACAGGCCTTGTGAGTCCATCTCCATACAGTCCTGACTTGTCCTCCCAACTCCTTCCCCTGGGAGTGGCTGGTGAGTACTGCTTTTCCTCCCTGGGAGTTAGGTGACCTGAACAGGCACTGTGATCATAACCTTGGCCTTCTGAAAACTGCTTTAACCACACACGATTAGCTGCCTTACATAGACTTTTCCAGAGTCCAGTCCAGCTTGAGAGAGGACAATAGCCCGGATTTGCCCTCCAAAGTCAGGTATCCATGGCATACAACTTAGGTCTGATTTCCCAAACAAAAGAGGACACCATCAGAGATGAGACTGTCTTACCTGTCTGGGCAGAGTGGGCACGGACTCAGAGGCCACCGATCGCTGAAAGCGCTGGGGTTGCTGCATCATCTGCTGCAAGAGGAACGAATGCTCAGGCTGCTGCTGCAGCTGTGGCTGGAGCTGCAAGGTGGCAGTAGCAGTGGAGGAGGCAGTGGCAGATGAGGCCTGCGCCGGTAGTGGCTGCTGCAGGTAGTGGAGCAGGGAAGCCTGCCTAGAGGTGGCAGGCATGGAGGGCATCTTCTGGGGGGCCGGCTCAGAAACAAAATGGGACAAGGGCTTGGTGTGGCCAAAGTTAAACGGCTCAGGGGCTTCTGGGCTGGAGCTGGCCAGCCCCTGTTGCATGAGCATGCTCAGGGTTTTGGATGAGTTGCTGGTCATGTGCTTAAAGATGGCATTTGCTTGCTGCTGCTGCTGCTGCTGCTGCTGCTGCTGCTGATGCTGATGCTGCTGATGCTGCTGATGCTGCTGATGTTGCTGATGCTGCTGCTGCTGCTGCTGCTGATGCTGATGCTGCTGATGCTGCTGATGTTGCTGATGCTGCTGCTGCTGCTGCTGCTGGCTCAGCAGATTACTGGTGGGAGTGAGGGTCCGGATGAGGGAGTGCTGGGGGGTGAAGGACTGCTGTGGCAAGCCTGGGCTGGACAGCTTCTCTGGGCGATAAGGTGGGGATGGCCCGGGGTTGCTGGTGGGCAGTGCAGACATCAGATGCCCTTGGGGGCTCTTGATGGTAGAGGACACCAGGTTGGCAAGAATGGAGCTCTGGGGGCTGAACTGTGGCTGCTGGCTAAGAGCCGGGCTGGGGAGCTTCTCAGGAGCGTAGGGCAAGGTGGGCCCAAGGTTGGCACTGCTGCCCGACGCCATGCTGGAGAGTAAGTCATTGGGTGAGCCTTGCAAAGTGCTACTCGACGAGCTGCTGGATGACATGCATGATACCATAAAGCTCTGAGGGCTGAACGGTGGCGGCGGGGGTGGTGGATGTGGTGATGGCACTGGGCGGTAAGGTGGGGAGAGGCCTGGAGGGGGCAGGCCAGACCAAGTGGGGCTAGAGCCCTGCTGCTTTGTAGCACATCCCTGCTTGCTGGCTGCCAACGCTTTTAGCTGGTGGGCATGGTGCCACTGAGGCACCGGTAATGGGGGCATAGTGACAGGGAGCATGGCCTGGTTCTTGGCCTGTGCTATCGAGGAACTGGGTGATGCCATCTGCTTACTGGTAGAAGGAACTGAATAGCTGATCCCTGTGGAGGAGGGCAGGATCGGCAGTGACACACCAGTCACTTGGCTGCAACTGGAAGTGAACTCCTTGCCGGAATCAAGGTCCTCTAACTGTGGCACTTGAACCGGAAGCTTGGGTGGTGTCTCTTCCAGTGTCTGGGTGTGGTATAAGTCCAGTGGCTCTTCAGGTTTGCTCCCCAGGATCTTTTCCAGATCTAGATCATTAAGAGAAGGCTCCTGAATTTTGGTTAGCTCCTCCAGCAGGTCTTGGAGCTCCTGGTCTACAGCCGGCGTGCTGTTGATTTTCTCATAGTAAGGAATGCTAGGCCCTTTCAGCCCCATTTCTGTAGTTGGTTGTACCCCAAATTGGGAGCTTGTCATGCTGCCATTCATAGGATTGTGCTCGAGTAGTAAGGACTGGCCAGCTAGTCCCATTGTTGCAGAGCTAGGAGGCATTGTTAATGCAGGGACATGCAGCTCTGTACAGATGGTACTGGGATGGGCACCTGGACCCATGGGTAGGGTGACATCTTCAAGGCAGGGCCTCTTAATTTTATTAGGGTAACCTCCATCAGCCATGCCTGGAAATTGGAAGTCATCTTCTTCCTGTCTCCTCTTATTGGTTCCCTGTGACTGAAAGGCGGTGGGGGGGGAGAGAAGGAAAGAGGGAGTTTTTATAAAGGCTTGGCACATTAATGCTAATGAACTGGAAACCTGCAAGATAAAACACACCTCAGTTTAAAGACTTCTAGTTGTCAAAACTATAAAACAGTCTATTTTGGGAAAAATGATGCTTGTTTCTTTGTTGCTATGCCTCATTTAAATGGTATCATTACATTTCATATAAGGCACTATCACATCTGTATACTAAACATGACAGAAAGTCAAGCAAAGGATATTCTTTGCCCACTTAGAGGAGTTCAGTGAAACTGTGACGGAGTCTCTAAATGAACTTGCTGCCAAAGGCAGGCATTCAAGAGCACAGTATAAGGAGCTGAATATTTTCAATTCCTGCTTGTTTACAGACATCTCAGTTGCAGACATGAAAGACTATAACACAGACATTGAGCTTTGATGCTGTCTGTCTTGGTCAAATGCATCAGGCTGCTTTGATAAAACAATTGAACAGGGATGAAGCTGATCTGGCTGTGTTCTTTTGAGCAGTTGTATTGCTTAGGGGGAAGCACAAATTTTAGAACCACAATTGTAGTCATTATTCCATTTATTTTCACACACACACACACTCACACTCACATTCATTGCACATACAAAAATATCTTGGGAAAACCATTTTAAGTAGTCCTCTCTTGGGGATTGCTGGCAAATTCCCTTTCTATTCTCTACCTTTCTGTATTGTTTGTTTTTAATGAGAAGGACATGTAACAAAACCCCAAATATCAAGTTATTTAAGCAAAAAATTCCTCCCTGCAGATCATCCTAAGGTTGGAGGGAAATCAAACAGCAGGAAAAGAACCCAATGTGGGATCTGTTCCTTGGGAGAGTTGCCCACTGTGTGTGAAAGCCTGGCCTTTTGGAACAAAGCGAAGCCACTAGGAATGCAGTCTTTGCTACTCTTTCACGTTTTTGTACACTGCTCCATGGCTGTCATGTTCGTGACCATGACTGGGCTGTCAGCAGAGAAAAGGGGTAAGGAGCACGGTGTGGGTGGGAATGATCAAAATAAGGAAAGGAAGAGAGGGACTTAGAACTCATTTGAATGCCAGCAAGTGAACAGATATAATTCTCTTAAAAGACTTTTTCACATAGGAACTCTTCTTCAGCTCTGGAAATCATTCTAGGACACAGAGTTCTGATTCCCTGACATCCCCTCACTTGCCAGCATAAGGGTCATGACTGTTGTGGCTAAGTGAACCCTGCAGTAGACCACCTAGGGCTACATGCCTCAGGCCTTGGCATACACCAGAATCACTTAGGAATATCCAGGGTCCTGGGGCATCCAGGGCGGGCCTGGGCACCAGGAGTTTGTGTGCACCCTGCGGCTGACTCTAAATGGACATGCAGCATGGGGTAGGCCCCTGGTCCTGGGGAATACACAACTAGGTCTCAGCTTTCCCACTTAACCTTTCTGAGCCCCCATTTCCTCAGTTGTGAATGGAGAATGATAGTTAGCTAGTTACTACTGAAATGGGGCAGATTGTGTGTTACCTGGTATGGCTTCACCAGCTGGTACCTGGCATCAGAAAGACAATGTCTAATGTTTTCCACTTAATGATGAGTCCCTAAGGCCCAGGGAGGGCCGAATTTTCCAGGAGTTGCCCAGGCCAGATGTAGGGCCCCTCAGTGACCACTCAGTGGTCTCTCATCCCACTGCCTTCATCCATCCCTGGAGTAGGACCTTGCTCTGTCCCTCCAGAAGGGTTCACCACCTTGTGTGAGAGGTGCATATAACCCAAATGAGGGCAGTTCTGCCACCAAATTCATCTGAGGCCTGAGCACTTGGATCTGGTAGGAAAGGGTGAGGAGGGACAGAGCAGCCCATCATCTGTGGAGTTTCCTATCCAGGAGCCTGGCTGGAGGCAGCAGCCACAGTATCCTTGAGCTGTCCAGGGAGCAGCTCACTAAATATTTGCCCACAGCAGGTGATCAGTAAATAGTAGCTGAATGGATCAATGGACAAATGGACACAAATGACTTCGAGCACGGGGAGCTTGGACCATTCATTCTGTCAATTATGGAATGGCCTCAAAATAAGTTAGTGGGTCCCAAAGTGATACTTGGTCCCCTCTACCTTCCCCCCAAAGGATCCAAAGAAATCTGACAAGTTGAAAACAGAAATATATGAAATGTATCAACGGTTGACTGAGTGTGGGTTTTTCCACAAGGATCCACTGCAGGGAGGCAGAGTTGGCAATGGTTGGGTCCAGTGTGCTGTCCATGATGTCTAAGGTGGCAGGGAGTGGGGAAGGCAAGACACAATCGCTGATGATCGCTGGACACTAAAGGTTGTGTTAGGGGCCATTGGCAAAGGAAAAAGGGCTGAACTTCTAAATGTGAGCTTGTGTGCGCATGACTTTTCAGACACCATCAGTGGCATCCACAAAAATGGTCCCCACTTAACTCTAAATCAGGAAACCAGCTGGCTCCTCAGTAACACAGCAGATTCCAAGACACCTTCTTGTCATATCCAGGTCCATCTCATGCTGGTTGATCCATTTTGCTGGATCAGGTGCCAACTTTGCTATGCCCCTTGCTGTCCCCAGGTGTGTCCCTCTTGTAATCCCCAATGAGGCTGCTGTCTGGGCAGAGGGCTTTCCTTTTTCAGTAGTTTTAAATGAGACCCCTTTTGTCAGAGGCTCCATGTTTGGGATTTTACAGTGAGAGCGCTTCATGGTGCCCTTAGATAGAGGCTCGCTTCAGTGCCTCCTCTTTTGCAGTCCCCTAATTTGTTACTTATTTCAATTGCAAGAGGCTGGCTTGGCTATTCTCATGCCCATTGTCACACTGGCACCTTGGCCAGGTCACCTGGGCCAGATTCTGCCTGCCTGGGCCATGTGATTTTGATGAGACCCCCTGGCCACAGTTTGAGATCCAGTGCACAGATCAAGACATCTCAGTGCTCTGGGATGACTTCCGTTCACTGTGTCCCCTAGCAGGCTTCCAGGCCTTTCTAAACCTAGCTGCTTTGGGTCTATGCCATTTTCCAGTCTCAGTGACAGCAAGCTGTTGGTTCTAGTGACCAGCCACCCCCTGCTCCCTTCAGGCCACATATTACACATGACACCGCCCTCTCACTGTGATAATGAGTGAAGCAGTAGATGCTGACAGGACTTCTAGTGAGCAGATGGAACCCTGTCTTTCCATAGAAAATGGAATGGATGTGATTTACTTTTGGTTATGCAGTCAATTAAAGGATAAGGGCATTAGACCTCAGGTATTCCAACTCCCAGCCAGTTCCTTGGTAGGCCCTGCTTTCAGTGGTAGGATGGGGGAAGGAGGGAGGGAGGGTACCCTGGCATCTTTTAGAAATGAATTACTTCCTCTCCATACATAAAAGCCTGTGGAGTCCCATTTCCTAATCAGGCAGACAAAGCCACCAATGTGATCCCTGTGGCCTCATAAACATTCATTAGAATGCATTTCAAAGCATGTGATGGCTCCCCCCCCCTCCAAGTAATGGGAACACAAAGGCCACCCTTCTCACTGGGGCCAAGTTCAGCTCCGAAGTCAACAGTATTTCTGGTCCTGTCTGAACAATGACATGTAGCAATGATTCCCTTTCTACAGTTTTGGTCCAGAATGACAAAAAGGGCACAGAAAGATTTCTTCAAAAAGGTATACAGATTAGAGAACTGCAGTATAGGTTCACAAGATGGGCATAAAGAGATAAAGGACGAGTGTGTTAAGCTACTAGAAATGCCTGATTTGAGACACCTTTGCTGGGAGTTTAACAAGGACACCAATAAAAGGCCAGCAAAAAGTGTGGACACTTCCTATCATGTAAGAGGGTAAGAGGTCCAGGCTGCCTGGGTGAAGGTGTCCAGAAGGTGCAAACTGTCGCTTATTCTGCCTCCTCTGTGCCCTTGCGAAGGCCTCCACCAGCTCAGCTCAGGCCGATTTGCTTGCTAGCTCTAGTTCCTCTCACAAGTACTCTTACCAACAGCTTTATTCAATCCCAGGACACTTCTCTATGAGTTTTCAAGCAGCTGATGTTGGCCAAGTAGGCCAGATTTGCAGCCTCCTGAGGACAAGGGTGGCTCCCGGGGAAACTTGCTCAGAAGAAGGTAATGAAGACGTTGTGGGACATGATGGAGGGAGCCCAGTGTCAACTTTCAGAGCTTTTTTATTACCCTGAACAGAAATCTATTGACAATCAAGCAGCCACTGCCTCCAGCCCCTGGCAATCACTCGACTACTTTCTGTCTCTTCTGATGATGTCACAGAAATGGAACCATATGACACGTATCCTTTGGTGTCTGACATTTTTCTCTGAGCATGTTTTCTTGGTCTGGAATTTCAGGGATTTGGTGGTGGTGGGGGTCATGCAAATTACACAAACACTTCGACAGTACTCGGGAGGGTTGTTGAACTTCTCTGAGCCTTCAGGTCCAACTGTTGGTGTTACCAGCCGCAGCCCTTTGTCACTGGACAGTGGTCCTCTTCGTTCATTGTCCTTTGAGACTAACAACAATTCTAGGATGTAGGCAAGGCTTTGCTTGGGATCCCTATTTTGCACATGGGTAAATCAAGGCTCAAGAGAGGCCAGGTGACTTACTAAAGTGACGCCATTAGTGGCAGATCAGAGGCTGGCACTCAAACTCCAGAGTGCGGTCCAGTAATTGAGCATG
Organism: Fukomys damarensis; assembly: GCF_012274545.1. Classification (NCBI taxonomy): domain Eukaryota; kingdom Metazoa; phylum Chordata; class Mammalia; order Rodentia; family Bathyergidae; genus Fukomys; species Fukomys damarensis. Next base: position 124,694,594 of record NW_022900951.1, on the reverse strand, counting down.
GAGAACCCAGGAGCGCACGGTGGTAGATGTGTGGACACCCCAACAACAAGTCTGCCTTTGCCGAGTAAACCCAGAGATTACTCTGGGGCAGCAAGGAGAGGCAGATCATTTCCACTCTGCATACTTACACTGGAGATAAAAGCCTACTGGCCAGTTGCAGTCGTGGCATTTGGAGTCACCTCTGTAGGGACTGCTATACTTGCCTCAGGGCTTTCCAAATCACATCTGTCAGACCAGGGCCAGTAGCAGGGAGTGAACTCAGAGAAGGAAGCTCCTGTTGTACCTGAAGGGAGCGTGGCTGCCAGGAGTTTGTGGATCTGCCTGGGCCCAGCCATGTGCCTGCAAAGTTCTGAATGTGCCCTCAAGTGACAGGATGCACTGCTGTGTATCACACTGAACTGCCAGGCGCCCATTGCATATTACAGGTTTCTGCAGGCAAGTGGGTGATGTCACCTATTCATAAAGAAACTTCTGGACACCAAATTCCAGGCAGAATGCAGTGGTGTGGGGTGGTGAGAGGGCTGGAGGTAGGCCCAGACTCTCGGTTTGTCTAACCCCTGTCTCTAACTTGTAGTGAGCTCTGGCAAGTTATCTTTCCCTTTCTGAACCTGTTTTCTTACCTGCAGAATGGGGAAACATAGAGTTACTGCACAAATATGAATAACGATTACATGAGCTTAGAAACATAAAGTACCTGGCATGGTGTTAGATACCAAATAAATATTATCTCTCTTTCCACTCCTGAAAATGCAAACACATGCTTGGTGGTCCTAAAATAGCTGTAAACATGGTTTACTCAGCAGCATTTGCCATTCAAGGCGGATCTGCCATTAGTCATTGGCTCTGCTCCTGAACAGCTGTGCACAAGACTAACTTTTGTAAACCAAATCACAATAAAATGCAACAAGACCTTGCTATTGAAAGGAAATCCTCAGCATCTCATTTTATGAAGTGTAAGGCCTCTTCTAAACTTATCTCTTTTAAAGAGTATGCATTTGGGGATATAACCCTTTCCTATAATGAATCTCAATTCAATTTTGGCCCCAAACACATGCTGGTAGTCTTCATCTCCAAAATACACAGTCACAAGAGTAGGTCATGTATTGGAAATAATGAGTTTAAAAACTTGCATTTATTTCACTATATGTGGAAAGTGTCTGTGGTTATCATGCAAAGTGTCATATAACTCGGAGAGAGGAAAAGAAGAGAGAAAGACGAGAGAGAGAAAGAAAGAGAAGATGAGAGAGGGAGGGGAGAGAGAGAAAGAGAGAGAGAGAGAGAGCACTGGTGGCCATAGAGGTAGTGATGACCAAAGTGGTGGTGACGATGATGGTGACAGTGATGGCGGCACAGACTGCAGTGGCGACAGTGGGAACTGGTGGTGGAGGTTGATGACGGTGACAGTGTGGTGGTAACAGAAGTGGAGGAGACAGGGACAGGAAATGGCAGAGTTGATGGAGGTGGCGGTGGCGGTTATGATGGTCCAGACGGTAGTGATGGTGGTGGTGTTGATGCCGAGGTAGGTGGGTAGAGGTAAAGGGGGCAGTGGAGGTGACAACGTGGTGCTAGTGGCAGAGGTGGGGGTAATGGAGGCAGGAGAAGTGGCGATGCTGTGGGAGTATTCCTCCAGTATTTCCTTCTTGTTCTACCGCTTGGGAAGAAACACCATGGACTGGGCCCGAGGAAGGACTTGTTTGGAATGGGTTATGAAGTGGAATCTCAAAACGGTCTGGCTCCTTGCAGTCATTCATACCTTTTTTCCTGATCTGGAAATGGAAGCTGAATTACTGGGGGAAACACAGGAGATTTATGTTTGTTAATGCGCTGCCAATAAAGTAATTCTGTGTTAGCTTTGACTAAAGGAAAGGGCAGGGCAATTTAAGTTCCTTAAATGTTATGTGGCTAAAAAAATGAAAAGGATAGCAAGTAGTTAGCTACTGTCCACTTAGCTGCATGCAGCCGGCTGCTCAGAAAGCAGGTGTTGGTGTTTGGGAACTGGCTTCCTGAAGGCCAAGGCCATTGTTCTCTACTCTACGGGTTTGACTTGAGGGAAGAAAAGAGCCAAGAAAACGGTCAACTTCTCTGACAGTTCCACAGGCAGCCCTAACCCTCAATAACATCAGCACCCAAAGCTTATCAGAGAAGCAGAGGTGGCTACAGATCGTGGCAGTGAACACACATGGGGTTCAGCTGTAAAGCGGAGAGAAGGAACTGGGATTCCAGGGGCAGACTGAGCACCAAGAACCACAAGAGAGCGAGCAGTGTTGTGCAGAAGACTGGAAAAATGGGTTGTGTGATGGAGTGGCAGGGAGGCAGGCCCCAGTGTCTTTGCCGAGGGACCATTGAAGTAACGATGTAAGGCGGGAGGAACAGGCCAGAGAACTGGGGTGGAGGAGGCCGCTGCGGGGAGGAGAGCAGTGAGCTAGGGAGGTAGCTGTGAGCTCGCAGAAGGCCTTGGGCACCACGGGAGGGGCTGGGTTGGATTTTGTGTGTAGCGTGAAGCCGTGGGGGGAGGAAGGGGCAGAGAAAGATGCTGCCAATGGGAGGAGAAATGAATGCTACAGGAATCCAAGGGAGCAGGTTCAGAGGCAAGGATTTCTGAAGAGGATGGGATCCAGAGCCAGGGCAGGGCCAGCTTGGCACAGGAGGGGAAGGACCCATGGGATGGTGTGAGTGGCTTTAGGTTAAGTGGGTACTAAGGGGAGCACCGTTTGCTGGGGGAAACAGTGGCCTGGGGGGAAAATGAACCAGTTCTCCAGTGCCCCCAGCAACTTTTTCTGAACAAGCCCAGATAGCGATATACTCCATGGGCCACATGGTGCCCACTGAGACTCCGAACTCGTGTGTGCTAAGAAACACGCTCCTGGCTAGGCAGGGCTGCATGTGGACAACTTCATCCGCCACAGCAGCCTGTGGGCCACAGGGATCTCCGAGCCCATGGTTTGTCAACCCCTGACCCAGAGCGTGAGCTGAGCCTCTGCCCCTGGGGAGTAAGTCTTGCCCAAGTGCTCTTCTGGCACTGCACGGGTCGGTGCTGGCCCTCGCCAGGAGCAGGCACCCACTGCCTTCTGCCATAGCACAGCTACATGACCACTTCTGAACTCTGCGAGATATGCAGCAGTCCCAGGTGCTAGCCCCCACCTACACCAATGACACTCCTTACTTAGCCAGCACTCTAGAGGCTGCGGCTAGGAGAGCGAAGCACTGCCTCCTCCTGGATTCGCCTGGGCCTTGCTCACGTGGCTTTTGTACACAGTTGGACAACTTGCATTTTGTCTATAATGGATTAAAGCACACCCTGCTCCCTCCGGCCTTCCAGGGTCTCACCGTCTGCCTCTTCCACTCCCATCCCAGGTGCTCTGACCAAGCCTCAGGCTGCCATATTAGGTCCGAGCATTTTCCACCTCCACAATGCCTCTCTTTTGAAGGCTAGGGCTGTTTCCCCTATGCATCTCGGTGCCCCCAACGCCTACCCCAGTGGCATCGCAGGTCATAATTATGCACCGGAGAAAATTACCCACTGGAAATTAGCCTGTTCTCTTCCCGCTGCTGGTGTGAGACCTCGAGACAACCACTTTTCAAAAAAAATGATGACATTAGGGTTCCTACCTAGATCTTGCCCCCTGCATCACGAGGACATGGTACTCATCAGTGGAGTGGTCCATCGATGAGTTTAGAGGGAAATGTGATGTGCAGTGGAGCCTGCTTGGAAGAGGGGGTCCCTGTGGGCCTCCTCCTCCCTGGATCTCTCTCTGCTTTCCACTGCCACGCCACCCTGCCTCAGAACTGAAATCTCTACAAACTGTGAGCCAACATAAACCTTTCCTCTTTCAGTTGGGCGTATTGGGTATTGTATCCCAGCAATGAGAAAGTAACTAAAATGAATGAATCCACCAAGTAGCCCAAAGACTTTGGTGTACCCCTTCCCATCTGTGTGCCCCTGACCTCTTGTGTCCAACAAAGTAGATGGCCTGAACAATTTTCAAGGGGCCTTCTGGTTAGGATGAAAAGCAGCGCAGTCCCTGCTCATTGAGCACTTACTGTGTGCCAGATGCCAAACCCCAGCTGCAGGGCAGAAGAGCAAGAGTTCCTGGGCTGGGCAGTGAGGGAGTGAGTATGTGCCTATGCCAGCTGACAGCCTTGGGGAGCCACGGGCGTGCAGAAAGAGTTCTGGGTGGGGAACCAGGTGGGCAGTCTGGCCCTGTGGCCCTGGAAGTACACCAAGACAAGCCTGTGCCCTGGGGGAAGGCAAGAGGGACACAGGCAGACAGAAGGAGCCACAAGGGCCTTGGGTCTGGACCCTCAGTGGCCAATCTGCTGGCCTGTGGTTCATGCCTGCCATCCTAACTCTTCGATCTGGGAGAAGGCTGTGTATGAGAAGGGAGGAGGGAGACAGGAGAAGGGAGATGAACGAAGGAAAGGAGGGGAGAAAAGGCAGAAGGGGAGTAAGTAGGGAAGGTCTGGACATGTTTATTTATATCCACTGAAGAAATAAAAATCAGTAGCCCAAACCTGGGGAGCACATGCATCCCCACCCCTAGAAACCTGGAACTCAGCAACCCAGGGGCAGCTTGTGACCCAAATGTCTACCTGGAGAAAGACAGACTTTGAGTCTTCCAGCTGGGGGAGTTCAGGGAGGGCCAGAGGCTAGTCCTGAGTGTGGAGCGTGGCCCGGGCCTGCAATTCCCTAGAAGGGCTGGAAGCCCAAGTCTCAGGTTGGCTGAGCTCTCTAGCTGCCCAGCCCTGGGGGTCCATAAAGGTCTTTCCTTGCCCAGGGAGTCCGACTCTCAGACACCTGTTACCTTGGGCCTCATGTCAAGCCACCTGGGGATGGAGCTAGCTAGGAGGAATACAGTGTAGACAAGGCCAGAGTGGGCTCTCAGAAGTTCAGAAATAGGCTGAATCCACAGAAGCCAGCTGCCAAGTGCAACTCTCCCAGTATCTGCCCCTTCTAACAGACTGTGGATCGCTGAGCTGTGGTACCCAGATGCCCAGCCTGCAAGAGATCTGTCTGCAGGCGAGGCTTCTGCCTGGCTTCCCACCCTGGTTGGGTACCTGTAACAGGAAAGGGCCCTAGCTGCAGAAGGAGGAGGGAGCAAAGGGAGCGAACAGCTGCGTGCTCCATGGGGAGGATCCCCAAAATAGCAAGGCGCATACATGCTGCAGGCCTTGACCCAGAATGCTCAGAGCTGCACCGTAAGTGCAGCTCTCCTCAGTGCAGTGGGACTGCTGATGAGACTACAGCACCTTCAGGGGTCCTCTGTTGCCCTACCTGAGCTTCAAGGACACATTCCCCATCACCCTTCCGATGGGAAACAAGTCCGTGCCAATGCCCATCTCTGATGGCTAAAAGAAGCGCTAAGAGCAGTCAGACCCTGTGAGTTTTAGAAATGTCCACCTCCGCGCCTCGTTCTTTGTCATCCCAGAGATCCCGACACAGACGGGGCAGAAGGAGCCTGCTGCACTGCTGAGCAGCCCGAGGCCCAGAGGCTCACATTAAGAGCTCAGTAAGTGGCAGGGACAGCCACTTCCTTGATTGGCTGCTCCCTGGGACCCAGTGTGGCCTGGATGGGGGAGAGTCCCTTTCTTGGGGCTAGACTTGCACCTGCAAATGCTCAGGCTGGGAAGCAGGGGACACTGGTAAAGACGCCAACCCTTGAATCTGGGCTTCCTCTCGACTTCCCAAAGCCACACCAGCTCCTACCTGGCTGGCCCCCACCTCCCTGTGGGATTTGGAAGCAGTTGGTTTTCTGCCAGCTGGGCAGTATACCATACGATGCTGGTCAGAAGGCTCCAGGGAACCATCCCAGTGAGGTAGGGATGCTTCCAGTCTATCTGGTTATGGGTTGTGTCTGCCACTGGGATGAAAACCCCAGGAAATCTGGATCTCTGTTTGTCCCCCACTGTAGCCTGAGCACCTAGAATCGTGCATGGCTTGCAGAAGGCCCCGTGGCTACCTGAGCTCCTAATTCAGGCAAGGGGAGCAGCAGAATGGGAAGAGCTCTGGAAGCAGGGCACCTGGGTGAGATCCAAATCTCCAGCCCCTGCCATGTGACCTTGCAGAAGTCCCCATTCTCCCTGACCCTCAGTCTCTTGTTTGATGAAGTGGCTCTCTCAATAGCTGTTCCACAGGAGCACATGAGGTAAGACACACAAAGCGCCTTGCTCGAGAGAGCCATGCAACCATTCACTCCTCCCAGTCCCACCACGACCTTCAGAGTAGGACACATTTGTTCCTGGTGAAGGGAGCCCAGGAATAATCTGATCCTAGACTGAACTCCTGGGTCCCAGGGTACAGCCCAGGGTTGGGCATGCGGAAGAGGCTCTGAGTACATGGCAGGATGTCAGAGACAGGGCCTTTGAGGTGGCACCAGGGCTCTCTGACCTCGAGAGGAAAGGGAACTTGTTCATGGTCTCACTAAGAGGTAGTCACACGCTGGGACCAAATTTGAGCTCTCCTTCCTAAGTGTGGCACCATTTTTGTGAGGTAAAGCATGTGCTCCCAAGGCCGATGAGTACAGCTCTCTAATGATAGCACATCATGGGAGGAGATGAATAGACAGGATCTGGCCAGGCTTTTCTAAGGTCACCTGTCTATAGAAGAGGGACAGACAGAACAGAGTTAGTACAGTGGACTGTCGAGTTATGACCAGCCTGATATATGAAGAACTTGGGTTATGACCGGAATTTTAGTTTTAACTTATGATCAACGTCTTGAGTTATGAGCCGATTGCTGGCCGCTTGTGCTTCCAGATGATCTCAGATACAGATTTCACCCTTATAGACTTCTGGAAGGAACATGACAACATCCTTTCCTGTGTGGGGTTAACTGAGAAATCCTGGGCCAGTGTCCCTCTGAGATCTGCCTGTGTGCAGGAGAGAGACTGTGAAGGCTGTGTACAGGAGCCTGGGCCTCCATCAACCAACTTGGGTTATAACTAGCCCTTGGGAACGAATTGAGTTTGTAAGTCAAGGGTCCACTGTATTTTTGTACTCATTCTAATATCCACATACTCTGTCACAATGAGGGCAGGGCTCTTCTCTCTCCTTGCCTTAGCCCAACTTGCTTTTTGAGGTGGGAAGGAGACAGGCTAGGGGTTGATTTTGGTCATTCTGTAAGTGGAAAGTGCACTGAACTTGTGGTCACCCAAGTGGAAACCCTTGATGTAGTCCCCACCTTCTTCATGACTATCCTGCTGCAAGTCATTGAATTTCTTAGATCACGTGGTATTAATCCATAAAGAAGGAGAATGATAAGAATAGTCCTAAGGGTGAGTGGTGAACACAGAAAATGAACAAAGAGTACAGTATTCCTTTTTTTCTCCAATGGTTCATGTAATGTCTTTAACTCTCCCATTCTATTCAGGAGCTACCTCATAAATGGAATAAACAGGTGGATGCTCAGGGTTGAAGGAATCTTTGCAACTTCCAGTGGGATACAGACTGAGACAGAGATGACATGTGACATACACACTGAGTCCCAACTCCATGCAGGTTCATAGCTAATGCCTCTGAACGTCTCACACTAGTAATCAATTGATCTATAGATCTAGGAAAGGAGCCAATGCCTGAATTTCAAAGGGAAGGACCAACTGTTATATCTCCTGTTAAAACTCCATGCAATAACTGTGGAGACTGGATGCCTTATTAACTTTGGATAGATGCTCACCTGTTCAAAAGGTGCAACTCTTCTTTTTTCGCCTATCACAAGAGTCATTAAGCTGTTATGCTCGCGAATGTGATAGCATTTGAGGAACACTATGTCCTCTAGCCTTCGTGATAACCCTGAGAGGAAGCAGCTATTATTATCTTCAGGAAAATGAGGCTCAGAAAGGTTAGGCACCATGATCAAAGTGGCTGTTCTCCCCCACGGTTCCTGAGAACTTGTTCTCATAGTGGGCAGAAGAGGGACAAACCTCCATAGCTACTTAGGCGCAGGTGAAAGACTAGAACCCTGTGCGTCCTAAGCCCTGCTCTTAGGCTTAAGAATAGCTGTCACATCTGATGTGCATTTCCTGCAAGGAGTTTCTCAATTGTTTACATGTAAGTCCTAGAGCTGTTTAAAAAGAACTCGCCTCTGGGACGGATAGAACTTTAAGGATTTGCTTTGAGACATTGGTTTTTTGTTAGCTTGTATTTGAGGAAGGAATGAGAGAACCAGTTAAGTTGAAAGTCTGAAGCTGCTCTCTATGTTATGACTGCTTTAAGGATGGGGGCAGTGGTACAAGCAGCATACATACAGATGCCCATGGTCTCCCAGGACCAGGGTGCAAGGTGTCATCCTGGGTGTTACAAAGCATCAGAACGAGAGCAAACAATGGTGCCGTCTGAGACGTGGCTAAGGCCACAGCCAGGAAATGCAAGCCCAGCTCCTGCAAAGGATCTCATTCTGCTGCTAGCACTCCAGACCATGCAATAACTTGTTTGGACAGCAGGTTTCTTGGTGAACTCACTGAATTAATTAATCTGACAGTCTCTGTCCCTCTGTCTATAAACACCCAGCTGTGTACAGCACAGTTCGATGTTAGCACAGGGTGTCTTCCTGATGCTCCAGAGATTGATCAGCCACTAAAATTCAGCTGCCATCACGGCACCTAAATGCTGCCCTGGCTGCTCCATGATGGTAGCCACGAGCACCCGTCAGGACCAGGCAAAGGAGTGGGCTGTCAGTGTGTCTTCCAAGAAGACAGATGCAGTATCAACTGTGAAAAACATTCATCTGAGGGAGCTGCTTTCTGAGCCCAAGGCATATTTTTTTGGCTCTCCCCCCTCAACTGGGGCAAATGCTTGGTCTTCTTGGACAGCTTGGCATTTGGAGAACAGCCACATCACTCAGAGCTAAGGGCAGTGTACAAGGTGATGGGTGTCACGGAAGAGGAGGCAGGGCTGATGGTGGTCAAGTCCAAAGTGTGACTCTAAGCAATGGACGTGAATTTTTGGCAAGGCTTACCAAGGGTGCTGAAAGCCATCTGCTGGGAGACACTAAACATGGAAGTGGTGTGAGCAATGACAGCTTTTTTGAGGACATAGATGGTGAGGACATAGATGGCTGTTCCACAGTCCTATTCAAAGGCTAACGCTCCCCAGAATGCATGCATTTCAGGCTACACTGGTCCCAGCCAAAGCAGTTACTTACCAGTCACACTTTCTCCAAGAGTGTCAGTGCAGTGGGTGAGGAGTAGGGAAGAAGACCCAGGCAACTACAACCCACCCGCCTTTTTCTCCAAGGTGTGATCCAAGTGAATGGAAATGTGAAAAACAAAGGAGGAATTCCAAGTTATATGAAAACTGAGCATGGACTCTGGGGACATCTCCAGAGGTTTGCCTTTCCATACTCAACTGCTGACTATAAAAGAGAGGCACAAAATAAAAAGGGTCATTAGGATGGAGATCAGAAATCCCCTTCTAGAAGACGTCTGATTAGGGGTTGGCAGTTTGGAGCACAGGTTGCTGGCTCAGTAATCACTCCATGTTTGCCATCCCATCTGACTGCCACTTCTGTGAGAACTGGGACCTGAGTCAACAAAGTTTTGTAAACGTCTCCACACTCAACTTGATAGCACATACTTAATACTAAGTATGTTGACAGTGAGGGGGAAGAAAGAGAATCACGATCCAAACAACATCCCTTACACAAACACACACACACACACACACACACACACACACACACACACACACACCTG
>NW_022900951.1:124635224-124684896 GCF_012274545.1 Fukomys damarensis | reverse complement strand
AATACTAAAATAAACAGAAAGTAGATTGTCCTGGGAATTAGAGAAGGCAGGCCCTCTAGTTATGTGAAATGGCATTACCTCAGAACCCAGGGCTTCTCATTCTATGAACAGGAAGGAAGCAGGCCCATGGCTCTATAAGAGCCATTTCCTCTCTGCTCTATTAATTTCAGAAATTAAGCAAGCCCTTCCCCCGAAGGCCAAATATCCTGAGATAACAGCCATTGTGTTTGCTGCAGCTCCTGCTAACTGAGCTAATCTTGGTAGACTGGTGCTGTTGCAGGCTTTTATTGTCAAAACCAACCAGTGACTCTCATGGCCCCTTCTATCATCACCCTGGCCCCTAGAACTACCACTTGAATCCCCAGTGCTGAATTTCAGAGACTTAGATGATGTCTGGATTTCCAGGGAGGAAAGCAGTAGCGTTAAATAAATTTTAGAAAGGACACTAGGGCCAGAGGGTTGAATGGGAATCCTTTTCTGTGCCCTACTCACTGGGAAGAGAGTGCAGTGCATCTAGTGCTCAACGTCTGGCTGACTTCTATGAACAGAAAAGGTAGGAACTTCTTCATCATCTTCTCACTGAAGGGGTGGACCAAGAATGCAGATAAAGGTTTGAGTTATATTTGCAGCTCTTTCAGAAACCCTCAAGGGGCAGGTTAGCTCATCTCCTAGATTTTCCTACATCAGATTCGAGTGCCTTCTATTTTGGGCTGGTCACCCACCATCACATTTGCATAGAGAACTTTCAATAACACAGCTCATATTCAAGTTTAAGATCAGAAGCATTCAAACCCCCCTCCCCCATAGCCCATTTTCTGACCGATTCCTGGAGCTTTCTGGGCTCCTGACGATTTCCCACCATGGCGAAATGGGGAAGCATGCTCTTGACTACAAGCCGACTTTTCCAGTCATCCATTGTTTGAACTGCAGTTTTATTCTTGGCTCTCCAAGGCGCTTCCCAAACGACCTAGACACAGGGCTTAGGGAGACAAAAAGTACACTGTCTTTCAGATACAAAGATGAGACCATTGACCCCATGAATCAGACTTTTACTCTTGAGGACAGGAGTCAGCCACATTCCCTTTCCCATTTCTCTCCCCACCCCACCACCCTCATTGAGTACCACTACTTCCGCGGGCAAGGGGCATTTGTGGGAGGCAGTTGGCGTTCTCCAATCCCAGCACAGCAAAGTTCACTGGAGAACACAGAGGTGGGTAGACGAATGGTCTGATGTAACTAAAATAACCCTAGGCACATAGCTGGGGAGTATGGTTCCTGGGTCTGGCTTTGCCTTTGTGTGGTATGCATTGAGACCCAGAGAAAGGCTGTTCTTTTCTCTGAAATGCAGTTCCCTTATAGGAAAAAAAACATGGTGGCTGCATCAACTGATGGCTTAGGGACCCTTCAGCTTTACCAGAGTCAGCTTTAGGATCCACAGAAGGATGAAACACCAACTCTGGCCTTACCAGCACCAAGTCAATGAACAGACGCACAGTTCAAAGCCTGGCTGACACTGAAAGAACGCAATGGATGTTGGAAGGGGCTCATGAAACTCTGGTGCACTGGCTTACAGGAACTGCAGCGAACTATGACCTGGCTACACCAACGTGCACCTCCATGACAGATGAGTAGACGTGCAAATCCGGGGAACGCTATCTTACCTTTTTGTTCAGGCAGATATGAAATAAGAGATCTGCTAGGACATTCATATCTATAGGCAATTTTATTTACCATAAACCTTGGTGGTTCAGCAGCAGGCTCTAAAAATCTCAAAGTCCAAACGTACACTTCTGGAAAGACAGAGAAGTACCTTTCCCCATTCTCCCACTGCATACAACTAACACCTCCTTATATTATATATAAAACAAATATAAGAAGACCCTGAAAGGCAGAGAAAAGTTAAGGTTGATCGCGATCTTGGGATCTGAGGAAAAATGCTGTGGTGAGTTCCCCAGACTTTCTTTTGCCTCATATATTCCAGACGTGAAGCTAAAAGAACCAACAACCCAGAATGCCAATGGGCATAGACAAAAAGGTCTCAACAAAAGCCTGCTGTTTTTAGCCGGAGGACCAGGAAAGGGGCAGGCTAGCAAGACAGCACATTTAGGCAAAACTGCTCTAGTCCAGCTAAACACCAGATAAAACATTGCAGTCCCATTTGATCCTTTCAGCAAGGAGCAAGCAGGGACCTTAGACTCCAATCCTATTTGGGAGCAATGAGGCATTTCTTCCCTTCCCCACTAGAGTGACACCAGTAGATGCCTGATGGGGACCTGGAACTTTCACTGTTACCTAGCAGTAATGGTGAGCACCACCCCCTTGATGTCAGCAAAGGTTAAATGTGGAACCTGGACTTCAATACCCACTTGATAGAAATGAGATAGTCCCTCTTCCATGTCAGAGCAGTGTCAGAGGAAGTCAGCCAGTTTTATAATATAACATCCAAATGTCCTGATTTCAATAAAAGCATTTGTCATATTAAAAACCAGGAAGATCTAAAACTGAATTGAAAATATTATCAGCAGAAGTGTCACCAAGATGACACAGATGTTAGAATTATCTGACAAGAATTTAAAAATAGTAATCACTTAAATACTTTTACCAACAATTACAACCATGCTTTATTCAAACAAAAAAAACCAGAGAATGTCTCAGCCAGGAAATAAGATTCCTCATCAAAGAAACAAAAATATAAAGAAGAACAAAACAGAATTTTTAGAACTGCAAATACAATAACTGAAATAAACTCAGTTGATGGGATCTAAAGGTGAGATGGAACGAACACAAAGAAGTAAGATAAGACAATGAGAATTACTCAATCTGCATTTCAGAGAGAAATTTTACTGGAAAAAATTAAACAGAAATCTGGGGATAACTAGAATTATAACCAAAAGATCTGAAAATCACAGAATTGGAATTCCAGAAAGGAAGGATGGAGAGCAAATGGAACTGCAGAAACACTCAAGTACATAATGGCTAAAAACCTCCCAAGTTTGGCAAAAGACATAAACCTGGAAACTCAAGGAGCTGAGTGAAGCTCAAAAAGTATAAATCTGAAGAAATCCACTCCAAGACCCATTTTAATCAAACTTCTGAAATGTGAAGACACAATCTGGAAAGCAGGTACAGAGAAATGCTACTACCTATAGGGGAAATCTAGTTTGAATGACAGCAGATATCTGATCAGAAAACATGGAGGCCTGAAGATTAAAACTGGACCCCTATCTTCCACCGTGCACTAAACTAAAATCGAAGTGGATTAAAGATCTAAATATTAAAATACAAACACTAAACCGGCTGGAAGATAAGTTATGTAGAACTCTCGAAGACATTGGAATAGGAGAAGACTTTATGAACAAATTCTCAGTAGCATGGGAACTAGCACAAAGAATCAACAACTGGGATATCATCTTATTAAAAAGCTTCTGCACTGTAAGAGAAACCACCAACAGACCTAAGAGACAACCTACAATGTGGGAAAAAATTTTTACCATCTGCTCCTCAGACAAAGGACTATTATCTAGAATATATAAAGAACTCAAAACAATCAGCGCCCCCAAATATAAAGACCCAATTCAAAAATGGGCATCTGAAATGAACAGACATTTCTCAGACAAAGAAGTAAAAGCAGCAAGTAAATATATGAAAAAATGTTCCACATCACTGGTCATTCGAGAGATGCAGATGAAAACAACACTGAGATTTCACCTCACCCCAGAAAGAATTGCTGCTATCAAGAAATCAACCAGTAACAAATGCTGGTAGGGTGGTAGGGAGATAGGAACCCTTCTCCATTGTTGGTGGGAGTGCAGACTGGTGCAACCACTATGGAAATCAATATGGAGATACCTCAAACAACTAGGATTAGAGATTCCATTTGACTCAGCTATTCCTCTGCTGGGTATCTTTCCAAAAGAATTAAAAGAATCATACCACAGCAACATATGTGCACCCATGTTTATAGTGGCACAGTTTAGCTAAAACTTGGAAACAGCCCAATTGCCCATCCACTGGAGACTGGATAAAGAAGATGTGTTTTTCTATAAAGTGGAGTACTATTCAGTCATAATGAACGAGAAACTAGAGTCATGTATAGGTAAATGGATGCATATTGAGGCGCTACTCAAGTGAAATAAGTAGGACAAACATGTAAATACAGAATAGTTTCTCTGGTGTGAAAAACGAAGAGTGTAAATGAGGTTCAAATTGTATATTTGATAATGTGAAATAGGAAGAAAAGGGCTTAAGGTGCAGGGAAAGTGAGAAGGGTAGGGGAGAGGAAAGAAGGGAAAAGAAAAACTATGAGAAAAGGAAAAAGTGGAGGTGAAGGGAAGGCAGGAGAATGGGGAAAAATAAGCAAGATACATCATGTAAAGGTACAAGATCTGAATGATGAATGTAACTGTACTGTATACATAAAAAGTACCAATAAACTTAATGAAAAAAAAATGGAGGCCAGAAGGAAGTGACATGATACTTTTCAAGTAGTGAAAAAAAGAGAATCTTACACGTGGTGAAAATATACATCAGATATGGAATGAAATCAAGACATTCTTAGATGAAGGAAAACTAATAAGAGAACTTGTCAACAACAGGTCTATACTACTGGTTGATGTTTAAAGGGAGTTCTCTAAATAGAAAACAATGAAGAGTCTTGGACATCAGTAAGGAAGAAAGAATGGCAGGTATAAAAAAATCATATGGCTTGATTTTCCTCTCTGCTTGAATTTTCCAAATTATGTTTGATGGTTCAGATGCCAATTATAACATTGTCTTATATGGTTCCAAATGTATGAGGAACAAATATTTAACTTAATTTCATCAGAAACAGAGGGAGGTAAAGGGGTGGAGGGAATGGTATGGTTTCTATACTTCATTCAAAGTAGTAAAATACTGACTCCAGTAGACCACTATAATATATGTATATAGCAATACCTAAAGTATCCACTCAAAAACACTATACAGGAAGCAAATGGAGTTCTAAAAATTGTTCAAATAACTCACAAAAGGTCAGGAAAAAGAAATAGAAAAAACATGGAGAACAAACAGAAAAAAAATAATAGACCAACAGAAACACTAACATCAGTAAGTATATTAAATGGAAATGGCCTAAATATACCCATTAAGAAGGTTGAAAGTAAAAGGATGAAAAAAGACATATCATGCATCTATCAATTTAAGTAATAGCCAGGGTACTACAGCAATATTAGATAAAGTAGACTCTAGAGCAAAGAAAATTACCAAGGACAGAGAAGGACCAATGCATAGTACTCCAAACACCAGTTACAAAATATAAGAAGCAAATATTATTGGAAGGGAAAGAAGCACACAAATTCACATTTCTAATGGAAGACTAGTCTCTCAACAATTGATACAACACACAGATATAAAATCGGCAAGATACAGAAGAATTCAACAACAGCATTCAAAAGGACCTAATTGACGTTTGTAAAACACTCAAAACCAGTAACATTTACATTCTTTTCAAGAATCTAAGGCATGCATATTAAGTGAGACATATTTTGGACCACAAAACAATCCACAAATATTTGACAGAATCCAAGCGGGGTGTGGTGGTGCATGCCTGTAATCCCCACTACTTGGGAGGCTGAGGCAAGAGGGTTACAAGTTAGCGGCCAGACTGGGCCACACAGCAAAGCCTTGTCTCAAAATAAAGTTTAAAAGGGGCTGGCGATGTAGCTCAATGGTAGAAACTATTACTACAGACCCTGTAGACATGAAAAGAATAAGAGGGTACTATGAGCAACTCTACATATATAAATATTTAAATGAAATGGACCAACTATTCTGAAAGTATAAGCCACCAAAAATACCTAATACAAAAAATCTGAGTATCACTGTAATAATAAAAAAATAAATTAATTTTAAAAATATTACTGAAATGAAAGCTCTAGGCCTACACTGACTCACTATAGAGTTACCACTAAATGTTCAAAGACAAATGAGAACTAACTCTACCTAAGCTCTTTCAGAACAACAAAAAAGGAAGGAAATACTCTCAGCTCACTGAATTCTCCTAATATCAAAGATAAAGATAATACAAAAAAGAAAGCTACAGACCAACATTTCTTATAAATATAAAGGGAGAATCCTAAAAAAGGTTCAAGTCATTTGTAAAAAAAATTATGTATCATGATCAAGTTGGGTTTGTTGTGGGGATGCAAGGCTGGTTTAGTATTCAAGTCATATTGTCCACTTTATTAACAGGCAAAAAAATCATATGATCTCCTCAAAGCAATATTGCAAAGTAGAACAAAATTGGAAGAGTAATACTTCCTGATATCAAATCTTACTTCAAAGCTACCATAATCAAAGCATTGTAGTATGGATAAAGATAGGCATATGGGCCAATGGAATAAATTTGAGTATTCAGAAATAAGCCCATGCATTTATGGCCGATTGATTTTTTTTTTCTTTGCATGGTATTGGGGATCAAACTCAGGACCTTGTACTTGTGAGGCTGTGTGCAGTGCCACTGAGCTAAATCCCCAGCCCCATGGCCACTTGATTTTTGGCAAGGATGTTATGACCACTTACTTGGGGAAAGAACAGTCTGTGATAACCATATACAAAAATCAGCTCAAAGTGGGTCAATAATTGAAACATGAAAACTAACACTAAAAAACTCTTAGAGTAAATTACAAACAAATTATGACTTTGGATCAGACACATTAGTAAGGATCTAAAGTCCAGATTACACAAAGAACTTTTAGACTTCTGGCTTGCATCTAGATGTGCCCCCAAAGCCTCATGTAGTCATAGGTGGGCTTTTTGGAGCTTGCTGGATCTAGGGTGTGTGATACCAGGATTAAGGGCATGTGGTGCCAAATTAGTACACTGATCTAAATTAGCAGAGTACTGTGTGGGGCTGAATGGATTTACTAACGATGAAACCCCACCCTTGGTGTGGGTGGCACCACCTCAAAGGCTTGTAGCCTCAATGGGATAAAAGGGAAAGGCAGGTTCACTGCTGCTTTTGCTGCTTGCTGCCTTTTGCCTGCCATTCCATGAACTGTTTCTCATCTGTGATGCCCCTCTGTCATGCCACCCTGTCTTAGAGCCAGCTGATTATGGACTGAAACCTCTACAGACTGTGAACGAACTAAACCCTCCTTCCTTTAACTTTGGGTGTTGGGTATTTTATCTTAACAACAAGGAGGTAACTAAATCAGAACTCAACCATATAAAATAAACAAAGGGTTTGAATAGTACAGTATGACTGCAGAGAAGATATCAGTGGCCAGAAAGCATATGCAAGAATGCTCAGCATCATTAGTCATTAAGGAAATGCAAATCAAAACCTCAAGGAAATATCACCTCACATCCAGTAGGATTAATAAAAACTCACAGAAGAAAAGTGTTGTGGAGGATGTAGAGACATTTGAAACCCCATACCTCACTGGTGGGAATGCAAAATGTTGCAGTTGTTGTGGAAACAATTTGTTGATTTCTCCAAAAATTAAACTTATAATTAATATTTGATCCAACAGTTGTATTTCTAGTTATATACCCAAAAGAACTGCAAATGGCTGTTCAACCAATACTTTTACACAAATGCTCACAGCAACGTGACTTACGATGAACAAAAGTAGACACCTACAATCCAAATGTCCATCAGTACATAAATGGACAAATAAAAATTTGGTACATTCATATAGTACATTCATATATAGTCATAAAAAGGAATGAAGTACCGATATAAGTGACAATATGGATGTAACTTGGAAACAGTGTGCTAAGTAAGAGAAGCCAGTCACAAAAGGCCACATACTGTCTGGTTGTATTAACATGCAATGTCCAGAATAGGTAAATTCATAGAGACAGAAAGCAGATTGGTTGTTGCCAGGGGCTGAGGATAAGGGGAGAATGAGGACTATTTCCTGAGAATGGCATTTTATTTTGGGGGGCTGCAAATTGTTCTAAGTACCACTGGATTGTTACATGAACTTTGTCGTGGTCTTTATAAAAAATAGTGATAACATCAAATGCTGGTAAAGATGTGGAGAAACTGGATCACTCATCCATTGCTGGTGGGAATGTAAAGTGGTACAGCCACTCTGGAAAACAGCTGGCCAGTTTCTTAAAAAACTAAGCATGTGACTACCAGCAACTGCACTCCCCGGATATTTGTACAGGATCACAGAAATTTGTGTCTAAAACTTTAAAATATAAAATAGTCAATATAAAATATTCAGATTACTATACATAAACCTGTATCAGTATCAGTTTCTTGGTTTTGAGATGGTACTGTTGTTGTGTAAGTTTGGGGGAAATTGGGTGCAGGGTATAGGGGCCTGCCTCTCTGTTCCGTTTATAACTTCCAGTGAAACTCATTATTTCCAAATAAAAAGCTAACATCTATCATCAAAGAGTTCAGGGTCCAGATCCATGGAGACATTGCCTCTACTTTTTGCTTCTGGGACACTTCCTATATAACATTATTTCTTCAAGCAATGTACAGACATTTGTACCCACTTTTCATTTTTTAAAAACCAGTCCTCACTCAGTTCTCTCTCACTGGCATTTCAGGGGCCAAGCCTGAGCCCTCAGCTCTGATCTCATTGAAATACCAGGATCTAGAGACACCCCAGTGAAGACAAAATGGCATGTAAAGTGCACCCAAAGGAAGATGGGAAAATGAGGCCCAAGATACCACAAAGGCCTTCACCAACTCCTGGGCCTAGGGAGGCCCAGAATCTTAAGTCTGTGGAGGGTAGAGGCACAGATCTCCTTTCAGGGCAACACAAAACCTAACATCATCAAACAAGCTGCCCATTCAGCCCAAAAGAAGAAAGGCAAAAAAAAAAAAAAAAAAAGCTGCCTTAGCTTTTAAAGACCACTCTACTGATTTCATGCTCTGTCCCTTTTTAGCCACCAGAGCCAATGTAAACGACAGGTTAGGGATAGTGGCCAGAGATTCCTAAACAAAGACTCAATTCTCTGGCCTGAAGTAGTAGCCTACTCCCTTACTACCACAGTCATCATGTTTGCGTACTGGATGTGTCCAGGGCTGGGAACAAGGGAAGGAAGATGTGTTGGCTTGATGCCTAGGCTGCTGGCTCATACACACCAGGAGTCTGAGGCTACTAACCTCTAGGCTGAAAGTCTAGAAGTACAGAGCTGCAGACAGACAGAGGACACTGCATGAACAATAGAAGCATCAGCCCATTGTCACAATCGTGGCCACTTTGGGCTCTCTAAGTACAGCAAATCATCCTGCTATACAAGGGACTGGCTAATTATTACTAATTACTATCTGCCATTAACAATCTTGGTGTTATGCTAAGATATGGATCAAACAGGATACCTTGGTCCAAGGAAGCAAGGCTGGAAGAGGCAGTTAGATCCCAGGCTGGAGATAAGGGAGAGCAAAGGTTAAGAACAGGTTTCTAGAAGGCAGTATATTCTGGGCTTTGGAGTCCAGTGGGTACAGCCTAAGCCAAGATGGTTTGCTTCTCAGAAGTCATGAGTTATGGGGCTCTGAGAAAGCTGCTTAAACTTTGAAACTCAGTTTCATCACGTATAAAATGCAAATTTTGGTACAGAAATATAATCACTACTTTTGGGTGCCTGCTCTGAGCCAGGAATTAGGTTCAACAATTCATATAGAGCATTTCATTGGCTCTCCATCAAGCCTGTAAGGTACATTAGGAAGAGCCCTGCTATTCGGGTGCTTCCTCTCTGTCCCCCTTGCCATTGGAAGGAGGTATTTGTCTAGTGTCTGGCTCCTCTCCTAGACTAAACTCTGTGAGGGAAAGAAACATACCTTTTATGTTACACAGCCCAAGAATGTTCACAGCACACTGTATAATAAATAGAGTCTCAGGAATATCTGCTGAATGGATCTGAAGGGCGGACTCCAGCTCGAGTGAAGGCCTTTAGTAGAATCTTCAGAAGGAGTTACTAGCCCACAGCCTGGATGATTTGGTGTGATGCAGCCTAAGTGAGCTTAGCAACGAATAACACGTTGTTCGGTATTTCTGTGCATTTGAAAGGAATGTTTTGACACCAAGAAAAAGCTTCAAGGCATATGATTATAGTCTTGTGCTAATAAATATATCAATATTCTTAAACATCACTTTTTGTTTGGAAAAGTTGACTTTAAAAAGCTCAAAGAGATGTGGCAAGGGCCAGGGATTTAGCTCAGTTGTTCCAGCACCTACCTCGCAAGTGCAAGGACCTGAGTTTGACCCCCGTACCCACCCCCAAAAAAAAGAGAGAGATGTGGCAAAATGAGAACCCTCACACATTGCTGGTAGGCATGCAGCTGTTAGGGAAAACATCTAAACATAGAGTAGCCATAGAGTTTAGTAATTCCACTCCTGGCTATGAATTCAAGACAACCAAAGACATATATTCACACAAAACTTGGACAAGAATGTTTATGCAGCACTACTCATAATGGCCCCAAATGGAAATAGTCCAAATTATCCATCAGTGGATGGATAGGTTAACAAATTGTGTTCTAGTCATACAATGGAATATTCTTCACCTTAAAAAGAAAAGAAGTACTGTCAAATGCTACAAATCTGATGAACCTTGGAAACACTGCTCTCACTGAAAGAAGCTAGATACAGGGGACCACATATTGTACAATTCCCTTTATGTAGAATGTCTGGAACAGGCAAAGTCATAGAAAATCAGAGTAGCTTAGCAGTTGGTTAGGGCTGTGGGAGGCAGGGAGAATGTGAACTAACTAGTGATGGGTACAGAGTTTCTTTTGAGGGTGATGAAAATGTTCTGGAATTAATTTTGATAAAGGATGCACCTCTTTGTGAATACATTAAAACATGTTGAATTGTCTACTCTCAGTGGGTGATTTTATGGTATTTGAATTACATAATAATAAAGTTGTTTTTATCAAGCCCAGATTGTTATCACTCCTTACTCTAATTCAGGATTTTAGAAGGATGTTTCTCATAGAAAAAGGATGAAGCAACATCTTTTAAGTCTTTGGAGGAAAAAAATGTTTATATTCTCCAAATTAAGCAAGAGCAAAGAATTGTACAAACCAATAACTCCACTGAAGGCAAACTATTTCTCAAGATGGCTATGCCTGGAAAACTTATTTGGCTCTCAAACAGAACAATGCACAGTGATCCTTTATTATGGTGAACAGAGTTTTCTGGAATGTAGACACCAAGAAATAAGGGCAGACCAAAAGACTATCTTAGAGAGGCAGTGGCAACACTAACCCTGGCACATGCTCCACTGTAGCACAACTCGCCTTTAAGGTCATGTGAGGCCTTTGAGGCCAAGGCTTTTGGAGATCCCATTTTTTGAAAAAGACAAGCAACTATTGGACTTCCTTAGCACCATCTTTTCCTGTGCCAGAAACATTGTACACTTGGAGAATTGAAAGAGGCCTTGAGTCTATGGCCATATCACCCTGAACACGCCTGATCTCATCTGAAAGAGGCCTTGAATCTGAAATGGCAATCCAGTCCAGAAGGCCAGGCCATCTACGTGCTAGTTTCTCCTGTAATACTGCCCACAAGCTTAGTTCCTCTAAACTTCTCTATCACTCATCATAAAAGCTGGGGCTGTGTTAGAGGGTACTGAGAAACTGTTCCAGGGTCCTCTGAAGACCTTCTTGCTCACAAGTGGGCACACACACACACATACACACAGACATGCAGTGGACCCTTGAGTTATGACTGGCCTAACATATGAACGACTTGGGTTACGAATGGAACTTTAGTTTAAACTTACAACCAAAGTTATGACCTGAATGCCAGCTGCTTGTGTGTCCAAATGGTCTGAGATACAGATTTAACCCTTAGAGGGTTCTAGAAGAAACATTACAACATCCTTCCCTATGTGGAGTTAACTGAGAAATCCTAGGCTGAGATCTGCCTGTAAGAAAAGGTGGACTAAAATTATATTGGAGAGAGACTGTGAAGGCTGAGTAGAGGATCCTGAGCCTTCTTCAATTGACCAACTTGAGTTACACCCAGCCCTTGGGAATGAACTGTATATGTACACAGGGATGCAGGTTCATTCATATTCTCTCTCTTTCTCTCTCTCTCTCTCTCTCAACAGTAGAGGCCCTGGGGGAAAGGGCCTTCTCTTTGTGGCTGGGGTTATTTCCAGGAGTAACTGGGTATCTGTGGTCCTTATACCAGCTTGACAAACTGGGCTGACTTCCCAGTTGGCCCTTGGGTGGTTCTATGGCTGAGCAGCAAAGGAAATAACAGTAGCTGGTGTGTTCTTTTGTGCCCCTACCCACTGATCAGCTGTGGCCTCAAAGGCCACACACAAAGACTCTCTCCACCACTGGAAATGATTTGTAAAACAATGTGTTCCTAGACCTGTCATACAGGAATAACTGGAAATGCTGAGCAAGGAAGGAGGGCAGTGTTGGAAATTGTCTGGTTTTGTTGCAACTTCAGTAAGCAATCACCTTGGAGTATAAAAATAGTTTGTAAACATGTTATACTTGGGCCCCGATGCCAGTGATAAGAGAGGCAGGCAAGGGAGTCTTTGCAGAGTGATTTTAGATGGTGGTCTGGGAGCAATAGTGGGCTGAACATGGGGTGACAGCCAAGCAATGTGGAGTCCATTCTACCCACTTGACCTCTTTGAGCCTCTGTTTCCTCTGCAAAACAGGGTTGATCCCCTTTGCTCTCTCCCCTCGCATGGTATATGTGAGGATCAAATGAGCCCTGTGATCTGAACGCCCCTTGGATGGAGAAGAGCTGTGTGCCTGGGACGTGCTGAGGACGGGCGGCCCCCTCCTGCAATCCAAGCAGTGGAGCCAGCACTGGAGCTGAATGAAAGCGATCCCTTTGTGTTCTCCCCCTCTGATAGTAAAGCTTGGCTAGAATCCTGGAATGTTAATATTGGAAGGGGAAACTAGAGATGATGGGGTGCCATGTCCCTTTGGCACGATTAGGAAAACTGAGGCAGAGACTTGTCTGGGGGCAGTCGCTAGTGATGGGTAGAAGGGCTGGCTCTGCAAGTCAGGCTCACTGGATCCCAGCCGGCAAGGCTCAAAGATGCAATATCGAACTGGGTGCAGTATTTCCTCAGGTCCACATTCTGAATGGTACCAGGCAGAAAAAGCCTCGTAAATGTGTGAGGCAGCCTCCCAGGCCAGCCAGTGACTGCCTCTTCAAAGAAGTGCTGGCATCACTGAGATTTCAGTGTCTCCCTGACAAGGCTGACAGGCGAGTACTAACCCTCTCTGAGGCTTAGTATACTAAGGAGCCTGGCCTAGAGAACCGTATAAGGCTTGCCAGCTGGCACCATGTCTATGTTGCTGACTAGCTTTCCTCTACAGTCATCTACCTATCATGAATCACCAACCAAAGCACACAGACAGACTTCCTCTCAGTGGCTGCTGGAAAGAACCTAGACTGGCTCCAGATTCCCAGTGGGGTGAGGCTGAGTTCTAGGTCCCCTCCTTCCATATTAACCCAAACACTAACGATATCCCTCCTCTGTTGTAAGCAAAACAATCTAGGGTTCAGAGCCTTGTGTCTTTAATTAGGACAATGTTTAGAATTACTCATCAACTTCAGAGCCCAAACTGTCCTAAAGAGAAAATGAGAGAAAAATAAAGGCACAACTAAGAGAAAGATGCAGACACTTCACCAGGCATTGCACGGTGGGGTGTGGGAAGAGGAGGGAAGGCTGCCCAACAAATGGCCAAAAAGTAGCAGTGAATTAAAAGAAAAAAAAATCAGAATAGACATTAACAAGAAAAGGCAAGAAAATATTAGTGAAGAGTTCACATTTAAGCTATCTTCCTTAATATATTCAAAACTTTGGATGGATTTTGAATAATACGAAAAAGCCTTAGTGCTGCCCTTAGAGACTCCATGTGAAATGCCAGCTGATGGGAAGAAAACATGCTTTCAGTGCTTATTATGATGAAATAAATTCTCTCCATTCTTGGAAATACTTCTTTGCAAATATTTTAGATGGTATTTCTCAAATGAAAGAAAACAGCAAAGGCTGCTACCATAAGCTTTGGAGGAAACAATTTAATATTCAAGATATTTAACCACTGAGAATTGGCAACAATGCTTCCAGTTTCCTAAGAAAGTGGGAAAATTGCTGTGCATTTCGGAAATGGTTCCCAGACACTTCCCTCCGAGAATAGTCAACAAGATGCATGCAAGCAGGCAATAAAGACAAATGCAATTTTACAGGAAGCCGTTCGGCTGCATGGCATGATAAATAGGCAAGACACACAATGTTTTGCACACGGGCCAGCTCTTGGCTTCTAAAAGAGCTGGAAGGGAAAACAGACATGAATACTTTCAGTAGGCTGCCCTGGTTGACAGCAAGAGCTCATTTTCCTCCTTAAAACGACAGGAGTCTAGTTTTGTTACCTGCATTTGAGTTCACCTACTGATCACGCATGAAGATCCACTGCTGGGATCTATCCTGAGCAACGGTGAGTCTGTCAAGTCCCAAGCAGATTGTATGTGGAAGTCACTTGACCGATGGCGCCGAGCTATTCCATCCTATAAGCCAAATTGCTAATAATACCAGGCAAGTAAGATATCTTTTCTTGACCAAAACTCTCTTCTCTGAGTCAGAAGGAAAGAAAATGGTTGGCTGGAGCTTGCAACGGTGGAGGTTACATGCGCAATGTGCTGGTTGACTAGGAGGAGGAAGCTTCTGAGAAACAATCAAAGTCACATTTTTAGGTTTATTCCATTTCAGCCAGTCACCTGCAGTCAGCTCTGCTTGCCTGAGGGAACATTCTGAGCCAGCCAGAAAGCATGCAGGTCTAGCTTCTCCCAAGCTTGACTTTGCCCTCTTTTGTTTATGCCTTCTGGACTTCTTCCTTCTAAATCCAAATCACTATCACCTCTACAACTTCCATACTCTTTCCTGCCCAAATCCCTTCAAAGATAAATATTTCAGTCAATTTTGGGGTCAAATACAAACAAATTCCAGGGATTTAAGGGCTCAAACAGCTAGAACTTGAAAGGCCTGATATTATGATGCATTTTGGACCACAGCGTGGTAGGTTTTTTAATGGAATGTCATCTACTACCATTCTTTAACTGCGGGTATAGTTGATTACAGATTCACATACACTCCGAATAGACACTTCTGTGCCAAGACTTTGCAGTTCATTCATCCAATCAGCCACCCATTCATTCAGTCGAGTCATGCTGGTCCCAGCACTCATCTTTCCTCTTTTCATTTATACAAAACAAGTGTGAGAGAGTTGTAGAGAAGACGCAGGAGGAGACCAACTTGCCATTCTGTACTGCAGTGAAGTTAAGGCACAGCAAAGCCCTTTCAGCTATGTAATCTTGGTGGGCCCAAAAGGTATTATTTTAAGAGCACTTACCTTTGAAAATGATTATGAGGTCCCTGGTGGTTTATGATATTCATTTCATATTGATTTAAGAAACTGCTTTTTATGAGAGTATTTCTACTGAGGAGCTCTTGAGCATGGAAGTTAGAGGAGGTAGCCTACATGAACAGAAAGCCAATAGGGTCTCTGCTTTCCATTCAAATGTTTTCCAACTCTCAAAATATGTCAGTATACTCAGAGGAACCCAAATGAAACAAATCTAAGGCTGGTGTTCAGTATGCAGCAGACATGCTGCCTGTGGAGCTCAGCACAGGAATTCACTAAAAAGCTCTGAAGTCAGGATTAGGGGCCCTGGATTCAAGTCCCAGAACGGAGATGTCACCAGCTGCGTGGCTTTAATTACGAGCCTCCTCATTGCCCTGTTCTCTCCCCACCCTAAAGACCTCCCCATTTGTCAAGGGACTGATGTGAAAATGGAGCACCATGTTTTAGGGGCAGCAAAAGCAGCTCCACCTTCATGCACAGTATGCTCTGGCTTGCAGGGCAGCCTGAGATGGTGGCTGTGTTCCTGGCAAGTCCCGCTCACTGCTGAATTACACGACGGTGACCCGCAATGAGCAGCCCCTAGTTTGTTCTCAAGCTACCTCTCTTCCATGTTACTCTCAGGCAGAGAGGCCTAGGACCCAAACGTAGGACCTGCCATTTACCCCTGTTAAATTTCCTGCGATGCTCTCAGGCTGTCAAGATGTCTGGAGCTCTATTTCTTGCCATGGGGAATTCCTCACCTGCTGGCACTAGCAGGGGCAAATTTGGTAGGAATGAGATCTCATTCTGCAAGCCAGAAAGGAGCCTTGGGATTTGCCTTTAGACTTCTCACTAAAAGGGTGGGCACTCATCTGTTGCCCGTGGCCTTTGATTCAAGTGCTTTACTTGGTTACGCACTCGCATGGCTAAGCTATAAACAAGGGCTTTACGACAGATGCCACCAAATGCTTTGCTGAGGTCCAAAGCCGCTCACCTGCTTTGCTCTTATCCACCTGCCTGCTGAGCTCTTCCAACAAAAATGAGGCTCTTCTAACACAGCAAG
Source organism: Fukomys damarensis (assembly GCF_012274545.1). Taxonomy (NCBI): domain Eukaryota; kingdom Metazoa; phylum Chordata; class Mammalia; order Rodentia; family Bathyergidae; genus Fukomys; species Fukomys damarensis. Next base: position 124,668,505 of record NW_022900951.1, on the reverse strand, counting down.
TGGCTCTGAATGAACCTCAACCAGCTCTGAGGGATCACTGCTCCTTTGGCTTTTGTTTTATACCTGACTGCTCTCCTTTTCTAAGAACTCACTCACTGTTCCTCAAAAGCAGGCCTGTCCGACCTGTGGCTCACGGGCTGGACACTTCTGGCCTTGTCTGGGTCACACCCAGTGAAGGGCAATTGTCTGGAGTCGAATATAAAAGATATCATGTAGTGAATGTATGTGAATAACAACACCTCTTTTATGTTTATTATAACACAGGCGTGCCCAACCCACAAGCCACAAGCTGGTCACGCCTGCTGTAAAGACGCGTTCTAGAATTGTTCCAGGTAGCTATATCGAGCAAACTATACCTACATAAGAGACCCAGTCTGAGGAATTTCTGGAAGTTTGGAAGTGCCTGCCTACCTGGTAGCTCACAGTTCTTTTTTTCTTTTTCTATTTTGCAGTTCTGTGTAATTCCTTAGTCCTCTGTGCTGAAGCTTCACGGCCTTGTTTCTAAATGTTCTTTCCTTTGAATGTCTGGCTTGTCGTTCACAAAGCCTGCAATGACCAGGCACAATTGCTGCACTCACCATGAACTTTTGTGACTCCCAAAGCAACAATAATATGATGCTTATTTATACAGAGAGGCTGACTACGGTGGAAAAAGAGTGAAGGGGGCCAGCTGAATAGTCAGTGAGCAGCATGACATCTCGGGTGATTTCTCGGACCCCTGAAGAGGTCTGAGAAGTGATCAGATCACCAACGAACTAGAAATGTAGGCACCAGCAAGTGAATACCTCAAGCATGTCCAAGTCAGGTTTGCGGTACCTCATGTGGCTACAGGTGGTATGTTACAATTGGAATAAAGTTAATAGTATTCACCTTAACGTAGAAAACAAACTCACTCAGGGAGCGAGCGTGAGAATGAAAGATAGCAATGAAATCAAGTCGGGGAGGGGGACGTTGTTGCAACTTCACAAAGGCTTGAGTCGGAACCCCTCAGTCCCTGTGGAGTCCTGTGGGTTGGGCTTGGGATGCCAGTAAGACAAGCAGCTGGACCAGCAGAAGAACTGGCCAGAGGAAAAGGACAGACAGCTGTGATGGAGCTGGAAAAGTGTGTTTGCAGGGAATGCTGTGTGGTTCCTCCAAGGTGGAGAGTTGGGGATCGGGGGCACCAAGGAGGAAAAGGGTGCTGGGCGAGGGTACAATGCACAGGGGCCTGGTGGGAGCTTCACACGTTCCCCAGTCAACAGTGGGACTGCAGGGAGAACTGGAATCTTTTCGTCCCCCGCTCATGACTGTTTAGATGTGTTCTCATGTCGGGTCACACGTCTCAAAGCCTCTACATTATTGTGTGTGGCTCAAAGCAAAGTACAGAATCACAGAGTTGTCAATATGCTAATGCTTGGACTTTTGTCTTCCGAATGAATGTCTGGTTATTCTTCTCTCTGTGAAAATCTGTAGCACCACACCATTTTAGTTTCAAAACATTTGTGGTGCATTTTTAAAAAAACTTTTATTTGCATTTATTTGATGCCTAATTTAATCCTGCGCCATAAGCTATTGTTTCTTCCGTTTCTTCCGGGATATCTTTTTCTTTTGTGCACCTTCCTCCTCTGGTTTAGGAACAACTTGTTCCTTTTCAGTCAGGACCATTTCAGTGTGGCAGGGGGAGCTCACGTATGGGTTAATCCGGCAGTGAGCTCTGTAAGTGTGGCGGCGAATGTCGGGTGCTTTGTTCACCTGGATGTGTTCAGTGACCAAAGAATCTACATCCAAACCCTTAAGCTCAGCATTACTCTCTGCATTTTTAAGCAAGTGCAGCAAAAATTCAGCACCTTTTGGGCCATCGGCCCTCTGTCCAGCCCCACGGTCTGGCCTGGGCGCACCTCCTGACTCCACCACCACAATGCAGGAAGGGCACACGTCGCTTCTTTAATGTCACACCCTTCAGATACTCAGTGGCCTTCCGGATATGCAGACCCCTGATGGCCTGGTCAGTTTCAAGGGTGTTTGTAAAGTGAACATGAAGATTTGAGCCTCGATTTGCATGATTTTGTGGGGTTTCCTGGGTTAAGAGAGTAGCGAACCATTTTCACAGATCATCTCTGGCCGCTTACAGGAAGCTCATGGTGCATTTTTAAATTGTTGGCTTTTAATATGGTTCTAGATTATACGGTTTTAATTGCTAAATTTTTACTCCCTAAACTCGACTAAAACTAATGTGATTAGCAAAGCCAACAGGCCCATTAAGAGCTTTGAATTCGTGGGGCAGCCTTCCCACTTTTCCTGTCAGTAAGTTTAGTTTCTGCTCCTGGGTTTCCCACAGCTCCCAAATGCTGGCTTGCTGGAGCCCAGGAAAGAAGAAAATGTGCCAGAGAACATGGCCTTGGCAGCAAAGGGGCTTGTTGGGCAGGTTTGTAGGACCATCTTCAGATTGGGACAGTGCAGGGGGTGATGGCAGCACCCCAGATGTATGTCAAACATCATCCCCTAAGCAAGCTCTGGTCCAACTTGTACACACTTCTGCCCTTCATGGGGGCTCAGCTAGACCGCTAGAGCTCCTCTGGCTGGTTTGGGGGTCAAATCCAAGAGGCACTCTGCATAGCAAAGGGTGAATTGGCTTTGCAGTTGACAAAGTGCCTGCAGTGGTGGCATAGAACTCACTGAATGTGGTGACACTCTGTCATTTTCCACAGGCCTGCCGCTCCAGTTCAGAACCCACTGGGGGCTGGTGTGATCACAGCTGGCTCCCCAGAGCTTCACAGCCATCGCATGGAGTCAATGAAGCTGGAGGTCCTAGCTCAGAGGAGGGTGCTTTGACTGTGGAAAGCAACGGAGTCAGGCCAAGCTCACCCTTGGTAGAGAGGGCCTTGGCCTAGCTGTTGTGTGCTGTCCTTAAACTTGGTAGGGGCTGTGCCTGCAGGAGAAGCTTTAGTCTGTACCTGAGAGGTATGGTAGGTGTTCAAGCCATGAACTCTGACAAGGAGTGGTCTGAGTTTAAATCTTAGGTTGGCCATTGATAAGCAGTATTTATGTTTCCCCACCCACAAAAGAGAAATGCTAGTAAGAGCCCCAGTGGGCTGTGGTGAAGATGAAGAATGGTCACTGGCATCTGCTAAGCCCCACTGAATGGTAGCTGGTGGCACCCTCTCCCTGAAGGCTTCCATCTGAGTCCTGGCAATGGGGCACGCGGCCCTATGGCCAGAAATGCTGTTTGGAATACAATACTATCACAGTGCATAAAGCACTGTGGGTTGTTTTCCTAGCCACTCTCTCCCCACTACAAGGCGAGACCCATGCTGATTGTCCAGTCCCTAAAAGGGGGTTTGGCATGTGGCAGGTACACAGCAAAAAGTGAATGAGTGGGCGCAGGAATTTCCTCTTGTGGCAGCAGATGGCTCTATAAAGAGTGCCAACATTAAAAAATTACTCACATTGGTGGGTGCCAGAGAGCAAAAGAGACCTAACTGGCATCACACATCCTACTGGGCTGGCAGCAAGATCTGACCCATGAGTTTGGGAGGATTTGCTTGCTGGGGGTCTTGGGCCATTCCCTGCAATCTTTTGGTCTTCAGTGTCCTCTCTGGATGACAACATAAGGTGGCACCATGCTCTGTGCCTGCCAGGGGTTTCCTTGTCTGTCAAGGCCCAGAACACACAAGTCAGGGAGGGACACATTATAGTTGTGAGGCTTGGTATCCCTACTATCACGTTCAAAGGTGGGTTTGATTTCTGAGAGTAGTATGCACACAATTATAGGAGCCATTTCTTCGGCTCATTTTAATAAATGGTCACCTCCCTCATGTGGAAATTTATGTTTAAAAAGATATTTTAGGAAACAGGTACAGTTTGATAGGGGCAGTCTGAAATTGCTACAGGCACAAAAATACACAAATGAACATTTGCCTTGCATCTGAGAGCCACGGGCAGCTCAGCTGACTACTTTATCTAAAGCACACTGACCTTGCTCTATCAGAGGAGACAATGAGCTTGTACTGCTCTTCGAGTGTCTGGATACTAAGTTTACCACCTTTGCTTTCAGAAACCAGATCTCATTTGGAAGTCATGATCTCATCCGAGATTAACATCCCAGTCCTCCCCAATCCCATCATGGCTCTCTTCAAAGCCTTTTGCAGACATGCAGTACTTAGCTGGGGCAAGCTCCCCAGCCAGAAACCAGAACTGGGTTTAGGCTTTTAGCCCTCCCTTCTTTCAAGTCTGAAAGGCGACCCTGCCCTGCTTATGTCTACCTGCTGCTAGGCAGACAGCCACAGGCCTTATCCAATTGAATGGGATTTCAACAAGGGAAAAAGTCAGATTCATGGGCGGGTACATGTAGCACAATAATGCTGACTCCTAGGTCAAGGAAGGCTCGGGACATTGGCAGCACTGATTGTATCTACTTGTCATGAGAACTAGCACTATCCAAGAGAAACTGAATCCTGGCTAGGGAAAACATCAGACCAGTAACCCAGCAGCCTGCCCCAAATCTCCATGGAGAATACTTCTTCAAAGTCAGAGCAAGTGTAGTCACAGGCTCTTGCCCTTGGTGCACCTCTGTGGCAGCCCCACACAGAGGCTGTCCAGTCTCCTCTAGGACCGTAGGAGCTCACGTGTCTATAGCTGTCTTCTGCCAGGTCCCACTTCCTCAGTTAGGAGTTCCCTCGCTTGAAGGTATATATGCTAACACAGGATGGAGAAGAAATATGGTGGCGAGTAGAAAGCAGCACATACAAGTGGCCTGTAGACTGGCAAGATAGCAGAGATGCATTTCAAAACAGCCTGTGCAACCAGTTGCAATGACTGAGCAAACTACCGTCCCAGGACCGACACCCTTAGTGTTTCCATTTGCAGACAAAAAACATCAATTTGTGAGTTCTGAAAACACCATCTAAGCCAACATTTGGACTCAAGTATTGCTAGCAGGGTTGCATAATCAGTAAACTCATCTTTCTGCTCTGTGCCTTTGCAATATTCTCTGGAAAGAATGCACTGGAATCTTACAGATAAAAGTTGCCATGGAAGTAAGTTACTAGTACATAGAAATATAGGATTACGAGTAAAATATATTTCACTCTGCTGATAAAAAAGTAGAGATTTTTTTTTCCCTTATCTGAAAACATATCCTTTTACAGAACTGCTGACATGGAAGTAATCATCAAGAACTGAGGACATTACTCAAGAAAAACCTGTTCTTTCCTTGTTCTGAAACTTTGTAGATGGAAAAACCTATAGACAGTGAATGAAATGAACTTAAACCAGGGAACATTTAGTTATTCTTCCCTTAAAGCCACCTAACGTATCTCATCTTCCCCAACATTTTGGTAAGAGCAGCACCCTTCTCTCCCACACCAGCTATCCCCTCCCAGTGGTTTGTTTGTGAGTGATTAACCAGCTATTCTGGGAGGAGGGGACAGCTCTAATTTAAAGTGTTTTGTAGCATTTAATGACTTCTGTGCTGTAACGACTCTTGCTGTTGACAATTTCAAGCTCCCAACATGATGCCAGTGAGCTTGCAAAATTCCTGAAAATGTAGCAGTTGGCTTTTAGGAGCCAGCAGGAGCCAGCTCTATCCCAACCCTGGCCCTCCCCTGTCTATGTGCTTCCTGTGCTTTCACTCTGGGACCAAAGTCACACAGTTGGTAAATGGAAGAGCTAGGACTGGAATGTAAAGTCCCTGGTTGTGCTTTGGTGGCCAGAAGAAAGCACAGTACACAACAAAATTGTAAGGACAAATTTGACTTAATTGAGGCTCTAGGAGAAAAAAATTCCCAATCAGTCAATCAAATGGGTTTCAATGCTGCCTTAGAAGTTGTTTCTAGTATACAGTTCATGGATAGAATTTGAGAAGTTTACAAACTTGAATGAGGAAAAATTATGTTTCTAGTTTTACTAATCTCTAACTAAAATTTAGCATTTCTTCAATTATGAATGTTGTCAACAGACAACAGAAATATTTAGAGAATCTGTGACTATGTCACTAAAAGAAATCATAGGCCTTTTTTATTTCACATTGCAATCATTGCAGTAATCTCCAACTATCACTACCTTGAAATCACAGTAATTATGAACCTACTGCTATATCTTCTTTAATGTGTCAACAAGTACATGATATGTTACAAACTCGTTTTGTTAGTATGTTCATAACTATTTTGAATAAACTGGTATTCTTTGTGATACCATTTTTTATTTTATGCATTTAAAAACACCTGTTTTCCTGAGAAGGGGTTCATAAGTTTCATATGCAAGCCAAGGGCATCTGTGGCACAAAAGGGGTTAAGAATCCTGGCCTTCCAGAGTAATTTCTCCAGCACCCTGCTTGATCCACTTCCTTTCCAGAAGGCCTGAGGGCTAGCTCAGCCCCAGAGAGCTCAGGAGCAGGCTATGGCAAATGCAATAAGGACCCTAGAATCTACAACCCCCAATGAGCCCTCTCCAGGGATAATGGATTTTTTGATGGCCACTTAGAGAGGTTCCCCTGAGACCTCTATGCCTACTTTCCAGAAAACTGGCATGCTTATTTATTTAGGATGGCAGGGGTGCATTTGGATACAGGATGTGCCCATGGCCTGTAATTATTGACAGGCACTCCAACATGTTTCCCCTGTGAGACAGCTTGGAACCCATGAGTCAATCCTTCCTGGGAAATGGCTGAGAAGGAGCTTTCAGAAGTAAAGATGAAATGGAGGGGCAGATGAGGCAGGGACAGGGAAGGGTCCTGTTCAATGGAATAGGGGCACTTTCCTGCCCTCCTGGGACTGAGTCACACCAGGGTGGCTCTGCTACTGTGCTTGTGTCTCTCTTGGTGAGGCTCCAGGCCCTCATTTGAGGTCAAAATGAATGTCTGCCATAGAAAAACTCTAGAACAAGTGTTTTACTATCTTGATGGAAAAAGACTAATAGCATGGGTATTCCAAGGACCTTGGGGCCCAACTCTCCTTGGCTTGAGTATCAAGGAATCCTGAGCACACAGGCACCTGTAATTTAAGACTAAGGAAAGGAAATTGCAGTTTGGATCGGTCATTTCTACCTCAGACTGGAGGCCCTTTGATAAGACGGTCTTTGAGTATACTGAGGCCAAAGCCAATGTACCTTTCCTTCTTAACTTGCCTGTTCACATTTCATCTTGCTAGGGAAAAATTCTTTTCTCTTCTTTTTCTTCTTCTTTTTTTAACCAGTTCTGCCATTCCATGGCTCGGTGATAGGGATATTACTCTAAGTGTCCTCCTTTGTAGGATGGAGGCAATAAGAAGTAAGTCTCTCCATTAGGTGCTTCAAAGGTTGAAAAGAGACCCCAGCACACTATGTCAGATCCAGAGCATGGAGCCACTCACCAAGGATCAACTACTGTTATTGCTCTTCTCAGCATGATATGAGAGGCACCCACAGCCCATCTGCTTGGCAAAGAGGGCAAGCTCAATAAATGTCCAAGACCTTTCTCTTCCTCCTCATTCCACCCTCTCATCCCATCACTTTAAACCCAAGGATGGTCACAGAGAACTGTAGTAATGGGTACTCAGGAGCTGAGGGCCTGCAAATGGCCATGCATGGGTGGGCTGCTGGCCTTCTGGATCTCATGGCCATTGAGCTTCCCCTTATCATCAAATCCAGTGCTTAGGGTACTTCTTCACTGGGGCATTGAAGGCTCTATTAAGTGCTGTTAGCAGAAGCTCTGAGACACAAGATGAAAGGTTTGACATCAGTGTCTGCCAGGAGCTCTCTTTTGCAACTTAAAAACAAGGATGAGACCTTGGAGCTGGGCTCAGGCTCTGATCTTTGAAGTCAAGTGTGGAAGGTCCCTCAGATGCCACCTAGTCTTAGTCACATCTTGCATATGGGGTAAACTGGGGGCCAGGATGGAAAACAGTCATAACTCTGTCAGATTTGCCATAGAAAAGAAGCCTCCTGGCTCCAGGTCTGGCATTCTTCTGTCTCCCTCATGCTGGCAGTCCGCAGGTACCTTCTGGACACACCCCCCGAGAGTTTGCTAGGAATTTCCATCAAAGGCTTCTGTCTACCAGGAAACATCTGTGGGGTGAGGAATTCTCTGACATGGTGTATCACCACCCGAGCTGCTTCTCTATCTTGCGTCTCTCCAACTGGCCATGAAAAACACGGTAAGAGAGAGAAGAGAGACTGTAAAAAGCAGAAAGTGTTCAAAGGGTAGGAAATCAGTAGCATCACAATTGTCCCTTCTGGTTTATTTCAAGTTACACGCCAAGAATAGTGGGTTCCCAGACCCAGGCAAGAGCATGGCTTGCATAGTTGTACTATATACAACCCAGAAAAACCACTCCTTCCTTCACCCAGGACTTCCAATTCATCCAGCAGATAGCCAGGGCCTATGGATACTTAGCTGTCTCTACCCTCTCCTCAGACTCCCACAGTTCTCAACCATCCACCCCATTCAGTGGAGCCAGTTTGACTCATTTTGAGATCCTCTATTTCCAACCCAGTTTTCCTTTCATAAACTGTCGCTCTTTCCAATGATGTTTAATAATGTAGCCCTCAGAAAAGGATCCAAGCTTATTTCTGGAGCCAGACCAATTTCTATTTTGCTGCAGAATATGTGTGAAAAACTATGAATATCTGCCAACCCCCTAGAGAGCCATGGACTGTTTTTAAAAAATCATAGCGGTGTTGGAATGTCATATTGTACAGCTACTTCAAAAAACAGTTGAGGAATTTCTCAACAAGTTAAACATATGCCTTATGATCCACACATTTTACTGCTGAATATTTACCTAAAAGAAATAAAAGTGTGTGTCCACATGGGCACCCAGGTTGATAGTGGTTGTATTTATAGTTGCCAAGAAACTGCAAACAATCCAGATGCCCATCAACAGGTGAATGGATAAACAAACTGTGGCATGATCCATACAGTAAAATACTGCTGAGCAACAGAAAGGAACGAGTAAGTGATACACATACCATAAGGATGGGTTTCACTCATCACACTGAATGAAAGATCCCAACATGAGAGTCCCAATTCTATGGTTCCGGTCTCACAAAGCCCTTAAAAAAAATGCACACTACAGATCAGTGGTTACCTGGGGGTGACGGGGGCCAGAGGGAGAAACTCCTCACCATTCCCCTCAACTCCTGCCACAGCCTCCTCCCAAGAGGCTTCTCTGCCTCTAGTCTCTGCTTCCAATTTGTCCCTCATACTGCAGTCAGAAAGATCTTTCTAAACCACTGATACCACCATCTTTCCTGTTCAAAAATAGGAGGTTCCTTACTCCCTCCAGGGCAAGTTCCAAAGCACGGCCTTCAGAGTCCTCTACATGATCCTCTGTGTCCCTTCTCTGTCATGCTCTTCAGTCATCTGGGTCCCCTGGGGCTCCTAAACTCATGACTTTAGGGCCTAAGCAAAGGCCTAGCTGCTTGAGGGTGATGCCCTATGTGCTACATGACCTGTTCCTTATTGCCAAGTGGCCTCTGAGGCACAGGTATGCTCCCCCTTCCCCGAGCCTAAACATCACTTCATTTAGCCCCTTCCGGCTTCTGTGTGTCTCTCCACCAAGAGACGACTTGGGCTGGGCACTGGACTTGCAGCTCAGTGGGGGAGATGGGCCGACGGCACATGCCGGAGTGCTAGGCACTGAGAGAAAGGCCCTGAGCATGATGAAACCTGCACTGTCTGTAAGCAGCTACAGTGCAGAAAGAACATGTCACCAGCAATTCATACTCCATGCTTATCATAGTACACGATGGAGAGAGATACCTGGGAAGTACGTAAGGAATGAATTCTGCCTAGGGAGACTGGAGAAGGAGAAGGCGTTCCAGAGGAAATGACACCTTAGTGGGAGCTTCAGGAGCGAATGAGATGCTGATGGGGAAGGAAGACAGAGTGGAAGATGCAGAGATGGAGCAGAAGAAACTGCCCCGAGGGAATTACTCTTTCAGAAGTAATCATACTACAAGGCTGCAAGCATTAACTTCAGAAAACAGAAATGTCCTATAGGAGTTCATGGAGAAGGCGGTATTTGAGAGTTTGTTTCGTATTTAGTCACTGATGTTCTGCTTATTTATTGGTCTGTCTCCTCCAGTAGCCTAGAAGCTCCCTGATGGCAGTATCTATGTATGACTACAACTCGATTGTGGCAAGGGCTTAGGAACATCCATTATTGAGTCTACGCTGAAAATGCCCTCGCGTGATTATCATCACTGACAGCCTTCCTACTAAACTGCCAACGCTGCCACTTCTTTGGCACCTCCATTAACAGAGTAAGAGAAAAGGGATACCTACAACAATAATGCTCACATGGGCCTTTGGAAAGCTATTTGGAACCCTGCCTCCTCTTCCTCCTCCTGTCTTTCTCTTTACTTCTCATTTTTAGAGTAGCTGGAGCTGAGGCCAGCATCAGAAAACTCTGTGGACGTTAGGTAAAGAAGCTTGGCTTTCAGTCTGTATTCTGGAACCTGGCAGAGCCATTGCCAGGACTGTATCAAAGGAGAACCCTCATCAGAAGTCCACATAAAGATGGAAAAAGAACTGTTAAAAGCTTAAGCAATGGTCCAAACTGAAGGCATGGGTTGAGGGTTCTTTTTGAAAGGAGGAATGTACTTGTGCTATATATCTCATGTATCACATATAGGTGACAATTACAAATGGACAGAAATTAAATGAGCTGCTCTACATGAGAGTCCAAAACCTATATGCAAGCCTATGTCTGGTGACTATCAACATCATTGGAGTGAGGATTAGGGTGGTCATGGAAGAAGATAAACTGAACTTTATACCCATTGAGTTGAAGACGAAGGACGGCTAGCCAGTTGAGTGAGCGAAATGCCCTGTCCCCAGTTTGTATGTGGTACTCAAGTGACAGGCTGGAGATCCAGATTGGAGCACTGATTTGCTTCATCTACCCAAACAAGCAGGGATGGGACAAATACATTAAGAAGTAAAACCTCATTTACAAAAGGAAGCCGGGTGCGGTGGCTCATGCCTGTAATCCCAGCACTCGGGAGGCTGAGGCAGGAGGATCGCTGTGAGTTCGAGACCAGCCTGGGCTACAAAGTGAGTTCTAGGTCAGTCTCAACTATATAGTGAGACCCTATCTCAAAAAAAAAAAGCCAAAACAAAACTACAAAAGGAGCAAAGAGGATAATAATCCTTGGGAATAAACATGGCGAGCAGTGTAAAATATCTCAATGAAGGAAATCCGAAAACTAAAAGACTCAAAAATAGATGCACACAAGTAAATGACTCAACATTGTAAAGATGTCAGTTCTGTTTGACTTATAAAAATCAATAAATCCCAATAAAATATACCAATAAGTTCTTTAGTAATGCTTGATAAGTTGTCATTAAACTTCGCAGGAAAAAACAAACATGCAAGCACAGCCAACAGAATATACTAAGGACACTTCTGGCTCAAATCAAGATAGGCCTTCCCTCTTACAATGAAAAACCTGGACACATTGCAAAGTGATATGAATATACTTAACAATACCGAACTGTACACTTACACATAGTTAAGATGGTAAATTTTATGTTCCATGTAGTTTTCCACAATTTAAAAAATTAAAGCCGAGTACAGAAACAAGCACAAATCTAGACATAAAATTTAAAAAAACAGGTGTAGGAAGACCCTAGAAGGTCGATGAGCAACCTAGGATGGTAGACTGAAAATCTACCCAGCAGTGAGTCCCCTGGGTTTCCTTAATGAGTCTCATACATTCTGAGAAGGGGACTGCACAAGGATCTAACATAAAACAGGCAAAAAGGAAAAAAAAAAAGAGCATGCAGGCAGAAAACTAGTGAGGGCACAGTTGGACTCAACACTATTAAGCAGCATCAATACACGACTTCATCCAACAATGGCAGATACCCATACTTTGTAAATTCACATGAAACATTTACCAGGGTAGATCACATTCTGAGCCCTTCACAAGTTTGAAAGAATAGAGACCAAACAGTGTCTGTTCTCAAACCATAACTGAATTAAACTAAAAATCAATAATAGAAAGATAGCTGGAAGTCCCCAAATCCATGGAAATTAAACAACTAATAATTAAATTAATAGATGGGTCGAAGAAGAAATCTCAAGAAAAAAATCTAAAAATATTTTGAACTAGATAAAAATGTAAACACTACTTATCAAAATGTGTGAGGTGTGGCAGAAGCAGTGATAGGAGAGTGATTTATAGTATTTAATGTATACATTGGAAAAGAGGAGAATTACAAAATCAGTAGTCTAAATTTCTACTTCAAGAAATTAGTAAAAGAAAGTTAAATCCAAAGTATGGAGAATAAACTAATAAAAATTAGAGCAGAAATCTACAGATTTGAAAGTGGAATATCACAAGAAAAATTGACAAAACCAAAAGCTGATTCCTTGAAAAGATCAGTAAAATTGATAAACCTCTGGCAAGGCTAATGAAAAAGAGGACACAAATTCCCAATATTAGAAATGGAAGAAGAACATCACTACAGAGCCCATGGAGATGAAAAAGCATTAAAGGAATATCATTAGCTCAATGCCCACAGGTTTGATAAACTGGATGAAATGAACCTACTCATTGAAAGGTACAATTTGCCAAAACTCACACTAGAAAGAATACACAATCTGAAAAATCTGCGTGTATTGAAGAGATTCCATCAATAGTTAATAACCTTCCAAAACAGAAAGCAGCAGGTCGAGGAGGGTTCACTGGTGAAATCTATTGAACAATGAAGAAGCAAAAGACTAATTCACTACAGTTTCTTAAAGAGGATAGAAGCAAAGGGGCTACTTCTTAACTGAATTCAACAAGGCCAGCATTGTTCTAATACTAAAACCAAAGGCAAAGAAAACTACAGATCAGTATCTCCCATTAACACAGATGCAAAAATGCTCAACAAAATGTATCAAATTGAATCCAACAATGAATAAAGGGGATTATACACTATGACCAAGTGGGATTTACGTTGTTATGCAAGGCTGGTTCAACATTTGAAGAACAATTAATGTAACCCGTCATCTCAGCAAGCTAAAGATGAAAAACCACATGATTATATTGATAAATATGGAAAAAACTCTAAACAAAATCCAACACTCATTCACAATAAAAACTCACAGTGAACTAGGAATAAAGGGGAAATTCTTCAGGTTGATAAAGTATACTTTAAAAAATATAAATGGCGAGAAACTAGAAGCTTTCCCCACTAGGACTAGGGACAAGGCAAGGGTCTCTCCTCTGATCACTTCTTTTTAACATCAGTTTTAAAGTCCTAGCTAATGTAATAATATAATAAAAAGGAAATTTTAAGCATACAAAATGAGAATGAAGAAATGAAACTATCTTTGTTCATAAATGACATAGTCATCCACGTAGAAAATCTGAAAACAACACAACAAAACTCCTGTAACTAACAATTATACCAAGGTTGCAGGATCCAAGGTTATGTATAAAATTCAATCATTTTCTTACATATCATGACTTAGTGACTGTTCTCACTGCTGAGACAAAATACCTGACCCCAAAAGTTAAAGGAGGAAAAGTGTATTTGGCTTACAGTTGGTAGAGATTTCAGTCCAAAATCGGCTGGCTCCAAGGCAGGGTGGCCTAAGTGATAGTGGAAGAAGGCTTGAAATTTCATAAAGGAGAGAAGAAATTAAGGATAAGTAGAAATAGTAATAAGTATAATAAACTATTCTTTCTAAGTATAAAAAGCTATTATTTTTCAGGAGTTTCCTAAATCATATCTGATTGATGAACTAAAAACTGTAAAAGCACCTAATCTGATGCTTGCTATGTATAGAGGAAATACTTCTGATAATTATATTTTAAAAATATGGAGAGTAAAAGGAACTAAAAAGTAAAGTTTCTGTACTTCACTAAAACTGATAAAATGTAGACCGTAGGCTATGATTCATTATTTATGTACTACTACAATACCTAGAATAATTAGTAAGAAAACTATACAGTCTGATATAATAAAAATGAACTATACACAAAGATAGAATTCTAAGATATGTTTAAGCAAAGTGTGGATATGCAAAGGAAAGGGAAGGAGGAAAGGAGGGAGGGAAGGAGGAGAGAGGGAGAGAGAGAGAGAGAGAGAGAGAGAGAGAGAGACCCAGAAAAGGGAAAGTGTAAACAAATAATAAAACAGTAGGCTTAAGTTGGAACAAATCAACAATTTCCTTACATTTATTTGGTCTAAACACACCAACTAAAACACAGAGATTACCAGAGTAGATTAAAAACACCACCACCTAGCTGTTTTCTATTGCAAGGTACTCCAAATACAGTAACATAGGTAAGTTTAAAGTAAAAGGATGGAAAAGTTATATCATGCAAATATTAATTTGTAAAAAGAAGTAATGGCTATATTAATATCAGAAAAAGATTTTAAGGCAAAGAATTATTAGAGACAGACAGCACATACCAGTACAATAATCAATCCATTGAGAAGATATAATGATTTCAAATATGCATGCACCAAATAACAGAGGCTTAAAACATGTGACATAAGGGGCTAGGGATTTTGCTCAGTGGTTCCACCTCCTACCTCGCAAGTGCAAGGACCTGAGTTCAATATCTGGTACAAAACACACACACACACACACACACACACACACAAAGTGACATAAAAACTGAGAGAATAAAAGGAGAAATAAATCCATAGTTACACTTGGAGACTTCTGCACTCCACCTTTCATCAGTGGATACAACCACTAGTCATAATTAGCAAAGATAGAAAAATCATAATTCATCGACAGGATCTAGATAACACTTATAGAATATTAAACCCAACAACAGAAGATAACATATTTGTTTCAAGGGCCCATAGGACGTACACCAAGATAGACCATATCTATCTTGAGCCCTAAAATATGTCTTGGAAAATTTAAAAACAAAATCACACACAATGTATTTTCTGATCACAATGGAATCCAACTAAAAAGCAATAACCAAATAAAATCAAGGAAATCATTACATATTTGGAAATTAAATAATTCATCTCTGTAGCTAAAAGTGGAAGTCTCAAAGGAAATTTAACAATTAATTGAACTGAATGAAAATGAAAACATGACATAAAAATATGAGGGACACAGCAAAAGCAGTGTTGAGAGGGAAATGTATAGCATTAAATGCAGATGTTAGAAAAGAGGAAAGGTCTTAAGCTAAACCAATAATTTAAGCTTACCTCTCAGTAACTTCAGAAGTACCAAACAAACCCAAAGTAGCCAAAGGTAAGAAGTAATAAAGATAAAAATTAATGGAAATGAAAACAGAAAAACAATAGAAAAATCAATGAAATAAAAAGCTAGTTATTTGAAGAGAGCAATAAAATTGACCCTTAGCAAGAGTGAAAAGATAGAAGATACAAATTATCAATATCAGAAATGAAGCATGGAAAAACACCAACAGACTTGCTGGACATCAAAAGGAAAATAAAGGAATATTACCAAAAAGTCTACACGTGACAACTTAGATGAAATAGACCAAATCCTTGCACAGCACAAGCTACCAAAATAGATCATTTGAATAGCCTTATCACTACTGAAAAAATTGAATTTATAATTTAAAAATATTCATCATATCTCCAGTCTTAAAAAATTTTACTGAAGAATTCTATGTAACATTCTCCTTCAGAAAAGAGAAGACTTCTCCATCCATTTCATGAAATTAAATATTCCCCTGATAAGAAAACCAAAGGTAGTACAAAAAGAAAATTACAGACTGAAACCCCTCATGAAGACAGACGTAAAATTCCTTAAGAAATCGTTTGCTAACTACAACTCAGACAGTGTTAAATGCATGATCTGAATTGCACTATAATGCCTGGATAAATGAAGTTATAGTTAAAAACTCTTGAAAAGGAAGTCTTCACACCTACACGATTTCACTGGAAAATTTTACCAGATGTTTGAAGAAAAATTAATACCACTGTTACACAATCTCTCCCAGAAAGAAGTGGCAGAAAGATTTCCCACCTCATTTTATGACAGTATAGAGTAAGAAAATTAGAGTAAGTAAACAAATGTCTTCCCTGAATTTAAATTTTAAAAATCAACAAAACATTAAATCACAAATCCAATCAAAGAATGAAAATATATGTGATAAATATGTGTATATATACATATATGATAAGTCATGACCAAGTCGAGTTAATCCTGGAGTGCAAGCTGGTTTAGTATTTGTGAATTAATCTATGTTATCCACAATATTAACAAGTTGAAGAGAAAAACCACATTATGTTATCAATAGACAGAGAAAAACAATTTGAAAAATTCTAATCCCTTCATCATAAAAACTCAGAACACTTGGGATAAAGGCGAACTTCCTCAACTTGGTAAAGAACATCTCCAAATCTCCACAATTAGCATACTTGATGAAAAACTGGCTGTTTTCACTCTAAAAATGTAAACAAGGCACAGAGATCTGCTCGCAGCACTGCTAGTCACCAAATTATTTGTAGTTGTAGCCAGTATAATAAGGGAAGAAAATAAAACGAAAAGCCTACCGATCAGAAAGGATAAAATACATTTGTCCACATTTACAGATGACATGATTGTCTACATGGAAAAAAATCAAAGGAACTGACAAAATAACTCCTAGAACTAGTAAGTTCAAAAGTCAACTCACAAAAATTAATCACATTTTATACACTCAAACCAAACATTTGGAAACCTAAACTAAAATCATAATACCATACTTCACAGAGATAGAAGTATATAGATCAATGGCATGGAACAGAGTCAGGAAATAAACCTTATATTTATGTCAGTTGATTTTTGAAAAGGGTGCCAAGACAATACAATGTGAAAATCATAGTCTTTCGGACAAATGGTTCTGGGACAACTGGATATTTACATGGAAAAGAATGTGGATGAACTCTTTTTTTTAATCATGTATAAAAAAAGGGCAACAACCCGAATATACATTTTTCTAAAGAAGATAAATAAATGGCCAACAGGTATATGAGAAGGTGATCGGCATCACTAATCATCAGGGAAATTATGGTAAAAACACAATAAGATATTACCTTGGAACTGTTAGGATGGCTATTAAAGAAAAGAGACAAAAAGTGTTGGGGAGGCTGTAGGGAAAAGGGAATCCCTGTAATCTTGATGAGAATATAAATTGCTACAGACATTATGGAAAACAGTACCTCAAAACAAACTTTAAAAATAGAACTATCATATGATCCAGCAATCCTACTTCTGCCTATATAGCCAAAGGAAATGATATCAATATCTCAAAGACATATCAGTTTCCTCATGTCCATTGTAGCATTATTCACAATCATCAAGACATGGAAACAACCTAAGTGCTCACTGATAGACTGATGGGGAAAGAAGATGTGATGTGTGCATAAAATGTGATATGCATGTAAATGTGACATAGACATATGTATATAAGTAAGCACATATTCAGGATAAAAAAGGGAATCCTTCCACTTATGACAACATGGATGAATATGGAGCACATTGAGCTAAGTGAAGTCAGCCAGGCATAGAAGACAAATATGTGCAATCTCACTTACATGTGGAAACTAAAAAGCTGAGCGTATAGAAGCCAACAGTAGCAAGGCTGCCAGTGGCTGTTGGTGGTGGTGGGGATGTTGTTCAAAGTGCATAAACTTTCAGTTATAAGATGCATAACTTATAAGGCACACATGTGTAAATACCAAATAGTTTCTCTGGTGTGAATAATCTGCAATAATACAGAAGATCTTAATAAGATTACTGACTTGGTGAAATGGGAAGAAAGGAGCTAAAGGTGTAGGGAAGGTGTGATGGGTAGGGGAAGGGTAAAAAGGGAAAAGAAAAAAATGTGAGATAATGAAAAGATGGAAATAAAGTGCTTGTAGATGGGAGGGGAGGAGGGGGTGAAGGGAGGGCAGGGACAAGGGGAAAAAATGAGAACCAAGACCTGTCGTGTAAAGGTACAAGATCCCAACAATGAATGTAACTACTGTATCCCTAAAATGTACCAATAAACTCAATTAAAGCTGAAAAAAAAGATGCATAAGTTCTAGGTATCTAATCAGTAGTATGACAACTATAATAAATAACAACACTATTTTTTTCTTAAAATTTGCTAAGGGAGCAGATTTTGCATGTCCTCACCACATAAACATACGCATGAAAATGGTAGCTACGGGTGCTCATGGATGTGTTAATTAATTTCATTGTGGCAATTAATACCCAATGTATACTTATTTCAGTTCATCACATTGTGTACCTTGATATACATCATATTTGTTACTTAAATATTTTAAAATATTTCAGGATGGAAGATAAATCTAAATGTAAGAATTAAACTTTCGAACTCTTAGAAGAAACATAAAAACATCATTGTGACCCTGGATTAGGCAAGGGTTTCTTAGATTTCATTCCAAAAGTATAAATGATAACAGAAAACTAAATAGACTTCATTGAAATTAAAACCTTTGTGTTGCAAATAATATCATCAAGGAGGTGGAAAAATGACCTAGCGAACATAATAACTATTAAAAATTCATGTATCTTATAAGGGCCTTGTACTGAGAATATATGAAGAAGCCTTACAACTCAACAATAGAAAGACAACTCAATTTAAAAATTAGCAGAAATTGCCAGAGGAGATATACAAATGGCCAATAAACACACGAAAACATGCTCAACATTTTCAGTCAGCAGAGAACTGCAAATCAAAGCCCACTGCAATAACACTTCAAGTGACTATAATCCAAAAGATAGAAAATTACAAGTGTTGACAAGGATATGGAAAAACTGGAAATTTTACACATTGTAAGATGGCACAATGGACGGTCCAACTACTTTGGAACAGTTTGGCAGTTACCCAAAATGTTAAACAGTTACCACACAACACAGAAATTCTACTTCTAGGAATGTACCCAAGAAAATTAATACATTTGTCCACATAAAAACCTATACGTGAATGTTCATAGCAATATTATTTATAATAGTCAAAAGCAACTCAAATTTCTATCAAATGATGAACGAAAAGACCAAAAGTGGTGTATCCACATCATAGAATATTATTTGGCAATAAAAATGAATGAAATACTAATACAAGTTGTAACATGGATGAAGCTTGAAAATACTACTCTAAGAAAAAGAAATCAATTACAAAAGTCTGCCTCTCATATGATTTCATTTATAGGAAAAAATCAAGAATAGGAAAGTCCATAGCTACAGAAAGCAGATTAATAGTTGTTGGAACTGGTGGGTCAGGGAGAATGGGGAATGGTTACTAATGGGTGTGTAGTTTCTTTCCAGGATAACTAATATTCTGAAATTTGATATTGGTAGCGATTGTATGACTCTAAAGATGTGTTAAAAACCACTGAATTGGATACTTTAAGTGTGTGGATTTTGTCAATAAAGCTCTTTTAAAAAACACAGTATTAGGGGCCGGGGATTTAGCTCAGTGGTTCGGTGGCCTGCCTTGCAAGCGGAAGGACCCAAGTTCAATCCCCAGTACCAAAAAAAAAAAAAACCAAAAAAAACAGTATTGTTTATAATTGCTTCAAAGAAAACACAACATTTACATATTAAATCTAAGAAAAACACACAGGCTCTGTATCCAGGAAATTACAAAATACTTTTGAAAGAAATAAAGGCCTAAATAAGTGAAGAGGCATATTTCATTTATTGATTAGGAGACTTAACATAGATATCATGTCTCAAATTGACCTATAGTTTTTTTTTTTTTTTTTGGTACTGGGAGTCGAACTTGTGTCCTTGTGTTTGCAAGGCAGGTGGCAGAACCACTGAGCCAAATCCCTAGCCCAAACTGACCTATAGTTTTAATGTAATTTCCATCAAAATATCAGTGGTGTATTTTGTAAATACAGACAAGCTTATTCTAAAATTTGTATGGAAGGATACAGGTCCTAGAACAGAACAATTTTGATAAATGTGAATCCTTCTGCCTGCGTTAGCATTTATTATATGGCTACATTAATCAGGACTGTGTGGTATTGACAGAGAAACAGACACACAGATCAATGGAACCAAATAAAGATCCCAGAAATAGACCCACACAAATATAAGCCCCACTCTTTTCTGATAGATGTGCAAAAGTAATCCACTGAAGGAAGTAAAGTTTTCAGCAAATGTTGCTAGAGCTACTGAGCATCCATAGGCCAAAAAGAATTTTTTTTTCACTGAGAGGGACACACAGATGGCAAATGAGCTCCATGAAGATGTGTGATATCAGTAAGCACTAGGGAAATGCGAATTTAAATCCCAATGAGGATCACTATGTATCCCTGAGAATGGACCCTCATAGTGCACCACTCCACTGTCAGAATTAGGCTCCGTGCAAACAGCCAATCTCGAGAGATCACATGCTACACCACCACATTTGTGGGGCATTCTTGAAATGACAAAATTATAGAAATAGAGAACAAATTAGTGGTGGCCAGGGGTTTGGGATTCAGTGTGGGGTTTAAGACCAACATGGGGTATCAAGGCTCCTGTGGCAATGGACCTGCCCTTCGTCCTCACTGCAGCCAGTCATGTGAGCCTACACTTCCGATTAACTGCTTTGAATTTGTCACCCACAAACTTGCACACAAATTGCTGCACAGGAAACTCATGGGATCTGACTGAGGTGGACAGATTGTACCCACGTCAGTGTCCTGGTTGTGACACTGTACTATGGCTACACAAGACTTCGCATGGCGGGAGATTGGGTAAAGGGTATAGGGGATTGCTCTTGAATTATTTCCTAAGACTGCATATGACTACAATTATGTCCAAATGAAATATTTTTAAATATCATCTTATAAAGGCTCTATAGTCAAAACAGTGTGATACTGGAGGAAGAATCGACCAACCAGTGGAATAGTATATATATATACATATTCCCAAATGGACTGAGGTACATATAGCGTATAACAGAGGTGACCTTTCAAATCACTGGGAAAAAGATGGACATTTAAAAAATGTGTCTGTGATAAATGGGGACCTTGTGCCAAGGGTAAGAGCCACATCATATATCATATCTTTAACCTGGGGGGTGATGAGAGGCTAATTGTAACTTACTGTCAAAATATGATAAAAGAAAGAGTGATAATCTGACTCCATAAAGCTCTTTTGAATGCTAAAGAAAACATAAACATCAAAGAACAACAAATGAATTAAGAAAAATAACGTGCAACTATCACAGATAAAAACTAATGTCCCTACGACATAAAACCTCTCCAAACTGAAAATAAAAGAGCAAAAACCCAGTGGAAATAGAAAGAAAAGACTTGAACAGATAATTTACACACACAAAATATCAAAAAGGCTCTTAAGAATATGAAAAGATGGTCCACGTCACCCATAATTAGAAAAATGCTAATTAAACTACACTGAGATACCAGTTCTCACCTATCAGATTTACAAAAATTAAAAAGTATCACAAACATTTTGTTGGTGAGGCTTCGGTGGGGGGGAGATGTTCTCATGCATTGCTGATGGGAATGCAAATTGGTGAAAGTTTTCTGGAGGGGAATTTGGCAATATATAACAAAACTGCATTTGTGTTTACTTTTTGACACACCAAGGACACATCTAGGAATCTACCCTGAAGATACAGATTCAACAATATGAAAATACAGACATTCCAAGTTCTTCACTGAAGCATTATAATTGCAAAACATTGAGAGCAACCTATAACACAATACAGCCGACCACTGAGTTGTGAGTTAGCTATTCTGACACTACTTTTTGTGTATTCTAGGATTAAGGTGTAACTGTATTATGGATACTGGCAGAGAGGTTTCGTGCTGTCTAAGAAGGGAATTATCGATATGGAAAGGGGAAAGGCAGATCGGAATGTAGAGGAATCAATGTGAACTCATGGCTTATAGATAGGTAGGCAGATACAGAAATATATATTGTCAAAATAATAAAAGAAATAGACATGTTAAATGATAACTTTCTTAGCTTTGTAGATTGAAAGGAACTAATAGTAAGACTCATCTGTAGAAATGATTACACACATAGCAGCAGATCATGGTCTCTAAACATTCATAAAAGAAACTAGAATTCCTTGGGAAAATGGCCGAATTTAGGACTGAGGAAGGAAAGATACAAGATAGGCTTAAAATACCTTGTCCCAAAAATGAAGGCCATGCTCAGAGAACAATCAGACAAAAGGGCACAGGAGCCAGTTTGAAGGCGCTCCCATTGGTCAAACCTGGAAGAATCTGAGCATCAAAATAAATAATGATAATAAAAGACTTTAACTCATTGAATAAAATAAGAACTCACAAGTCTACCTAATTTCTTTTTTTTTTTTTTTTCGTACTGGGGATCGAACTCAGGACCTTCTGCTTGTGAGGCAGGCAGTGGCACCACTGAATTAAATCCCCGGCCCCCTAAGTCTACCTAATTTCAACAAATACAAGTGAATCTATTTAGTTATGACGGGGAGGGAAATGATTGGGGAGGGAAAACTCTTTCTTACAGTAGAAAGCCAAATAATAAATATAGAAAAAATGATGGAGTCAGAAACTCATTATTTGGCAACCAGCATACTAAACTTGCCTCGGGCAAGGATCATCAATGGATGCGACCAAACTAGTGAGTGAAATCTGAAGAGTAACAGGATACTAACGTAGCTTCAAAAATCTATTCATTCCCCTGGGATACTCCTTAATTGCAAGAGGAAGGAAAAGAGTCTCGACAGAGGAGACACCTGGCAGACACCACCTTAACCAAGTGATCAAAGGGACCACACTAGAGGTGAGACACAGTGGCTTCAGGTGCCGCCCGATGCAGGGCACCGAGGGCACTGACAACAGTTCTGTGGGGCCCCTGCCTGAGTACAGAATCTGAGTCTAACCATCAAACAACAAACCCAAACTGAGGACCATTCTGCAAAATAACAGGTCTGTACTCTTCAAACATATCGACGTCAACAGACACCAAAACAGACTGAAAAATCCACCTGGATTCTAGGAGACTAAAGAGACAGCTGACTTGAATGCAGGGCAGGACCCTGGATTTTCTTTTAGTATAAAGTACATTATTAGGACAACTGGCAAAATCAAAGTAAGGTCTTTTAGATTAAGGATTTTACATAAGTTAGTACAAATGTTATCTTCCTAACTTTGCTTAGCATCCTGTGATTTTGTAGGAGAATTCTGTTTATAAAAAATGTACATTGAAATGTTTGGGGCTAAAAGAACATTGTGTCTGTGATTTGTTCTAACACAGGAAAAAGAAATTGTATGTGTGTGGGGGGGTGGGTAGACCAGGATGGTGGATAAAACATAAAATGTGTTAAAATGTTAACATTTGGAGAACTGAGTGAAAGCTATTCAGTAATAGTTTGAACTATTCTTGCAATTCTTTTGGAAGTCTGAATTTATAGCAAGGAAAAATTAAATTACAAAAAGGTTAGAAATGACCAATTGATGCCCCAGGACAGCGGTGGTGAACCTATGGCATGCTTGTTATCACTGAAAGCTCTAAAAGGTTCACTCACCATCACTGCCCTAGGGAGCTGGAGCTGGAGAAGAGTGAAGGCCTGAGGCTTCACCCTCAGGAAACCTCTCAGTTTATGGTGGCTTTCCAAGAGACAACAAGACAGGTTCTCCAACCAAGATCCGTTGTGTAGAGGTGCAAGATCCCAATGATGAATGTAACTATATTGTATACCTAAAAGGTACCAATAAACTCAATGAAAAAAAAAAGACAGGTTCTCCAGGCACAGGCTGGCATTCTGGAAATGGCAACTGTCACTTGGATGGACTTCAAATCAAAAGTGAGCCCTCCTTCTGACAAAGGACCCATTACCAATGCTCTTCAAGCCCTGCTCAGTGTGACAGATGCCAACTGGTCCACTGAATCCAGCCTACAAGGCAGAAAAACTGGGAACCAGGTTCAGGTAGGGACACTTCAGATGGATAGAAGGATGAGTGGATGAAGGGATGGAAGGACGGGTAGATACAGGAGAGTTAAGATATTAAGGCTACTGAATACTCAGGATGAAAGACCTTATGCAAATTAATGATTAACATATTCATCGTAGTACTGTTATTTTAAATAACTTCATCTCACTCAGCAAAGAAAGCACCCTATAAAATACAGTGTATTCAACTCAAAGCATCTGGCTCATGTGCCACTTAATATGGTAGCCGGTGCCTCACGTGGCTACTGAGCACTTGAAATGTGGCTAGTCCAAACTGAGATGTGCTTAAATGTAACATTCAGACTAGAATTCAAAGACTTAACATGATAAAAGAGTGCACAATCTCTCAACTTTTATGTTTGTTACATGTTAAAATAAATGTCTAATGCATTGGTTAATGTCATGGTTTATATCTAGATGTTTCCCTCTAATCCCCATAAGCTCATAGGTAGGGCTTTTGGGAGGCTATCAGGTAAGTCCAATGATGAGTTTATAGCTAAATGTGATGCTGGAGGTGAATCCTGGTTGGAAGAGGTGGGTCACTAGGGCATGGCCTGAAAGGGTCTGTCTCCCTCCTTCCTCCTCTGATCTGCTTCCCACAGCTGCAGTTCCCTCTACCCTGCAAACTATAAGCCATAATAAACTTTGCCTCCTTTAACTTGGGGGTGTCGGGTATTTTGTCCTAGCAATAAGAAAGTAACTAAGACAGTTAAATAAAATATATTATTACAATTAATTCTTCCTCTTCTTTTTTTTAATGTGACTACTAGAAAATTTTAAATGACATGTGGCTTACATTTGTAGCTCGCATCGTATTTTTTTGAACAGCACTGGCCTAGTTGATGGATGGTTTTGAAAGATTTTGCTCACATTGTACCTTCTCAGCAAGTCCTTGCTGTCTATTCTGTGCCCTTCCTTAGCACTTCCTAACTCCTGCCTATGGTTTATTTGGCTTCAAATCCCTTATCACCTCAGATAGAGAGTTTACTTATTAATCTTGTCTATCATTGTCTATCATTGATTTGTTTTTCTTCAAGGCCCTTATCACCCCTGGTAGTATACAGTTGACTTATTAATTTTTTTTTTTTGGTACCAGGGATCAAACTCGGGACCTTGCGCTTACAAGGCAGGTGGCAGAACCACTGAGCTAAATCCCTGGCCCTTACAGTTGACTTATTAATCTTATCTATCATTGGTCTCCACCAATAAAGTACTTTCATGTGTTTTTTTCTCTTTTGTTCACTCTGTATCACTGATATATCATTAGTTTGCACTTTTTCAGCCTGGGTATTTAGTAGCTTTTTTCATCTTAACTCTCATGTTTCTACTTGTCCATCCTTCTGTCCATTGATCCATCCTCCAACAGAACCCGGTACATAGCAGACACACAGAAATCTTTGTTGAATCCATTTTTCAAAGGAACTTTTAACCAGCTCCTGAACTGAACTGACCAGCACCCAATTCCCAGTTTTGGATTACTTCAGGCTCCAGTTTCATACCAGCTCCCCCTTCCCCGTTATCCAAATGCGAGGACTGGGGCAGCCAGACAGATGCCAGGCCCACTGCCAAGAGGGCCGACAGTGGAGGGAGGGGATGGGCAACCTCTTCTTCTACACAGTCTTTCTTGTCTTGGTTTCAAGGCCATAGCTCTTAATAAACATGGGTTGGGGGAGGGAATGAATACATCTTTCTAAGAACCTGGCAGCCGTCTATGTGGGTAGAAAGCATGCATACTTAAAAGTGCATTTGGCCTAGATAGCTACCTACCTCTTTCAGAAACCTCACTGGATGTGGCCTCTAGAAGGCATGCAAAGGGCTAATTACTGGTCACGTCACATCCCCCGAATAGAAGGATCCGACATACTGAGAGGAAGCCCCAGACAGCCCTCACTGAAGGCCGAGGGCAAGCGACACAGGCTGTGCAAGGTCACACAGTGAGGCGGTGGACCTAGGCCTGACACTCAGGCCACAATCTCCCTGCCTCGGCACCCCTACCGGGTCCAGCTCCAGGTCAGAAGAGAGGTAGCTGGGCTGGAACACACAGAGATGGTCCTGAGTGGCAGGCAGTGGGGGCTGGGCCGGGAGCGTTTGCTAAGCACCTGGTGAGCTATCAGTAGCCAACACATTTATGTGATTGAAAAGCAAACAAACTAAGGCTGAGTGCTCTGGGTGCAAACGTTTGAGAAACTAAAAGCTTCTTTTAGACAAGACAGACTGTTACTCATTACAAAAATAAGGGTGGGGTGTTTTGAGTTTGTTTTTTCTTTCTGTAATGAAAATTACCAAATACAAAGTCAAATTTAAAACAACCCATCTGTTTAAAATAAAATAATTTCAAATAACAAGCCCCTAGGGACCACCCTCCCCATTATTCAAAAATCTGCTTTATTTTCAATTGGGCATTGGTACAAGACCAACAAAATTAAATATTTACTGTTAGCTGACAATAGCTAGTAGATGTTAGGGCAAGGGCGAGGAACAAAAATTCCTTTCTGATAAGCTACTGTTTGACAGCTACAAATCACAGCCTCTCAGGCCTGCTTTCTGCTGAGTTCAGGCTCACATGAAGCTGGGGATGTGGATGTTTCTTCAAGATGGGGGTCCCAAGGCCTGGCCTCGCTCAACTCTGGCCAACCTGTTGGGCGACCCTTGACAAGTGGGGGTTCTTCTCAGCCCCTGCACCCTCATGTGTAAAATGGGGTCTCTGAGGGAATTTCCAACGTTCTTAATCTTTGGTCCTACATAAATACACATCAACTATTTGTATTTAGCCAAAACTTCTACAGCTTAGTTATGATTTATGTAACAGTCCCAGACCCCACAAATAAAACTAAAATCCCCCTGCTTTCAAGTCTCCAGTAATTTTAAAAAGCACAAATTATTACACAACCTTTTCAAATATTTTGGACAACTGGCTTCTCAGGGAATCATGAGATGTTGGAGGTGGAGGAGTCCTTTGGATTTTCCCAGTTCATTGCTTAATTGTACAGACGGGGAAACTGAGGCCCAGAGGGGAAGTGACCTGCCCAAAGTACCAGAGCATACAGGAGGACATTCTTCCCCCTGCAGCACCAGGGACCCGTGGCTCAGAAAGCTTGTCCCAAACAGCGCACCTTCCAAAGGGCAATCACCAAACTGCCAAACTTCCCGATTTGCAAGCCACTATCGTTTTGTTCGACTACGTGATAGGTGGCATCTGCTCTCAAGTGACTTGCAAGATTCCTCTCCCTTTAGATTCCTGATGAGATTAAGGCCAGGACTCCCCAGCCAGGGGCAGGAATCGCAGTTGCTCTACATCATGGTCCTGTACAGAGCACTCATTTTCAACACAGTCTGCACTTACCCACCCTTGGCAACTCTGGCTGGCTTAACACAAGTGAGAATGGGTAGGGGGCACCTGGGGGTGACCAGGAGGAGGGAGAGGCCTGTGTGGAGATGGGCAGTTGGCTTAATCTTAGGATTTCATGGGCCCGGCCAAGCCCCAGGGCAGCTCTTGAGAGGCTCCAAGTTGACAAAGGCCTCACCTCACCACCGGTCCCATTAGCAGGCAGGGAGTGACCCCAGCCGCCCCACTACTCAGGGCACAGTCACAATCCCAAGGGGACACCTGGGCCATGTGCCGGCAGCTTCTGGAGCTCCCTGGGGCAGGGGCGCCGCAGTGGGGTCAGTGCAGTGACTGAGTCGGTAATTTCAGGGCTCATTTTGAAGACCACTGCCGTGTGGAACACAGTCATGTTCTTTAGCCCATTGCTGGGGGTCGCTAGAAACAACCAGTCTGTTCGCTTTAGTTCCAACGTCAGCACAATCATCTTAACACCAAGTGTGTCAGATTTAACTCCGTATCTGGGAAATCAATTTTAAAGTGGCCGCACAATAAAGTGGCATTCTTCTTTGAGCTTTGTTACGACATGTTCATGCAATAAACAGCAAAGAAAATATAGTAATTAGAGGTTGAATTAATCCTTGACAGACAAGCGTCTTAGAAATGCTGTGCCCTCCTCCCCAAACCTAGTAGACTGTGCGCCAGTCTTTCAGAATTAGACGCGCCAAGCATGTGACACTACTGTCCCACTTAAAATTCCGAGGTCGGCACTGGGACTTCCAGAGGCAGATATTAGCACTGCAGTCTCGTTAGGGATGAGACCAAAACAGCCTCCTATGAGCACCAACAGAGCCCACCCACTCAAGCCCTCTGAGGGGCTGGCTGCCCAGCCCTAGGGTAGCAACTTGAAGCCAGACAAGACAAGATCCCTCTGGAGGCCCTGTTGCCCTGGCCCCAGACTGAGCCTTAACTTCAGCCTCCATTCTCCATCTCCTTCCGGCCTCGGAGCGCCGATTCCAAATGCCCTTCTGCTGTACTGACGATGCTGAGCACCACGCACGTCAGACAGGGTAGATTATGCTACGCCACAGTCAAAAACGTCCCTCCTCCATGCCCTGCATGTCCCCTCACCACAGCCGCTCTGCCTCAAAGGGACGCCTGTCTGCCTTGCACACATGGGTGCAAACGGGCATTCCGGACTCGACTGACAGGAGACCAGGTTTCTGTCTGCACCGAGGGAATGCGGGCCACTTGCCGAAGTCCCTGGACCTCAGTTTCCTCTTCTCTGTGATCATCAGCTTCCATTCTTCCAACCTGAAAACTCTCCATCCATCGTTCAGCACCGAGTCTGTAGCAGAGCTGGCATTCCTGTGCTTGCAGTGCAGGCGAATGAGGCCACACAAAGGAAGGAGGGCTGGGTCCTGTCCTCTTCCACCACTGCCGTGCCAGCATGCCACGGAAGGCTCAGAGTGGGGGTCTCACACACATTCTGGGCAAAATATAAATGCATGACTCATGGACCAGGACTCCCCAGCCAGGGGCAGGAATCGCAGTTGCTCTACATCATGGTCCTGTACAGAGCACTCATTTTCAACACAGTCTGCACTTACCCACCCTTGGCAACTCTGGCTGGCTTAACACAAGTGAGAATGGGTAGGGGGCACCTGGGGGTGACCAGGAGGAGGGAGAGGCCTGTGTGGAGATGGGCAGTTGGCTTAATCTTAGGATTTCATGGGCCCGGCCAAGCCCCAGGGCAGCTCTTGAGAGGCTCCAAGTTGACAAAGGCCTCACCTCACCACCGGTCCCATTAGCGGGCAGGGAGTGACCCCAGCCGCCCCACTACTCAGGGCACAGTCACAATCCCAAGGGGACACCTGGGCCATGTGCCGGCAGCTTCCGGAGCTCCCTGGGGCACGGGCGCCGCAGTGGGGTCAGTGCAGTGACTGAGTCGGTAATTTCAGGGCTCATTTTGAAGACCACTGCTGTGTGGAACACAGTCATGTTCTTTAGCCCATTGCTGGGGGTCGCTAGAAACAACCAGTCTGTTCGCTTTAGTTCCAACGTCAGCACAATCATCTTAACACCAAGTGTGTCAGATTTAACTCCGTATCTGGGAAATCAATTTTAAAGTGGCCGCACAATAAAGTGGCATTCTTCTTTGAGCTTTGTTACGACATGTTCATGCAATAAACAGCAAAGAAAATGTAGTAATTAGAGGTTGAATTAATCCTTGACAGACAAGCGTCTTAGAAATGCTGTGCCCTCCTCCCCAAACCTAGTAGACTGTGCGCCAGTCTTTCAGAATTAGACGCGCCAAGCATGTGACACTACTGTCCCACTTAAAATTCCGAGGTCGGCACTGGGACTTCCAGAGGCAGATATTAGCACTGCAGTCTCGTTAGGGATGAGACCAAAACAGCCTCCTACGAGCACCAACAGAGCCCACCCACTCAAGCCCTCTGAGGGGCTGGCTGCCCAGCCCTAAAGTAGCAACTTGAAGCCAGACAAGACAAGATCCCTCTGGAGGCCCTGTTGCCCTGGCCCCAGACTGAGCCTTAACTTCAGCCTCCATTCTCCATCTCCTTCCGGCCTCAGAGTGCCGATTCCAAATGCCCTTCTGCTGTACTGACGATGCTGAGCACCACGCACGTCAGACAGGGTAGATTATGCTACGCCACAGTCAAAAACGATGTGGGACAAAATCCCTTCGGGTTCCTTCCTTCTCAAAGTCCTAACGATGTTTAAAGACTTAATGTCTAAAAGAGTCAGGCCAGTTGCACCCGAGCTTTGCGCTGCTTCTTTCCTGCCACACAGTTGACTGCTGCTGCCTAGGTTACTCCTCGGTGGTGTGGTGAGAGGTGTGTGATGGGAATTGGTTTATTGCACTGATCCATAGTAACCGGCTCCTGTTCCTCCATCATTTATCTCCCTCCCCAGCGACATCTGGGTTGGTCTATTCACACTCTCAGCATTCTATCTGCTCCAACAAACACTCAGCCTTTTCTGCTTGGATAAGATTTTTTAGTTACATCCATTATGTGTGTATCAACATTTATGGCAGCGAGATAATTGCCAAAGAGCTCCGAGGCTGAAAGGTCCTTCTTCATAATGTCCGCCCCCACCCGTTTAAAAAAATCAATACAAACACCAAGCAGGACAGCGGCAGACTCTTGCATGGCTGCTGCATCCTCAAAGTTGGAAATGCAATTTTTAGAACACGCTTGGGGCCTAAAGAGGAAAGAAAAGGCTCCAGACAATGGGTTCCAAACCACACCTCAGTGGAGTACCTGTGTGCGGATGGAAGGCCTACTTGTGCTCACAACCTTGGCTAAACAACCACAAGGCAGCACCTCTGCTCTTAATTTGAAGAGTCGTTTGGAAGCAGGCCTGTCCAGTATCAAACAATCTCAATCCCGTTATCTGCAGACCGACCCAGGGATTAGGAGGCCTGCTAGCCGTGGCCCGGGAGATGGCTGGATTAGGAACACTGAGCAAGAGACACTCTGGATTGCTTCCCGGGCCTCTGTCTGTGCTGCTGGATTAGATGTTCACACTTGGAAAGATGCAAGCCAGGGAGCACTTCGCCCTTTAATACGGTTTTGATTGACCTTCTGCCACTGTTTTACTCCACCTCTTCTCCTTGTCCCTTGGAATCTCTGCCCCATTTCTTTATCTCTATGGCTGAACCTGCTGTTTTACTTTCCCAGAGAATGACGATTTTGTTCACAAGTCAGTGCTTTAGATCTGGAAGGGAACCAGACTCAGGTTCTGAAGAGAAGGCAAGGAGGAAGGGTGGATTTGCCCAAGAGTACTCTGCTAGGTTTGCAGAACATGGATTCCCGAGCTCCTAATCTAATGATCTCTGCAATGCCTCAGTGCAGGAAAAGAAAACCAGAATCCTCAGAAAAAGAAAAGAAAATTGGGGAGTGGGCAACTGGAGTGGGGCGAGGGGAGAGAAGCAGGAGCTCATCTCCTTCCTTGGCAGAAATGCTCCCCACCTGGTAATTTGGGAGCAGGACCCCGCAACTGCGCATCAGTCTCCGTGTGTAAATACTCTGTAACACAAGCTCTTTCTCACCGCCCGGCACCAACTGCCCCTCGGCTCTATGAGGCCTTTTCTCCTTCCTGTGCTGTATTTACAGACTCAATAACAATGACACAACACAGGTAAGCATTAAGTAGCCTGTTTAACCAGAACAGCAGTGCAACCACTGTCAGAGAAGCCACTTGTTTAACATCCATTGTATCCCTCTGGTAACCCCAGTCACTGGGTTTCCTAGGGATGCCTCATTAACAGGTGCACTTTAAGCCCTGACATCATCAAATCTAGAAGGGAGGGAGTATTAACCATGCTGACCAAGCCTGAGGAATCATTTCCTTACTGAAAGGGCTGACAGCAGTGAGTCTCCTACCTTCCAACGTGGCCCCTCCATCCCCACCCAGCAACAGGCTATTTCCTGGTTGAGCTTAAAAACTCAGTGCCGTTCCTGTTTCAACCCACACATCTGTGTCACTGTCAGCGTCAGTGGCAGGAAAAGAGTCAAAGTCACCCTTTGTGGATGATTTCCTAACATGGAATTTCCTTGTATCTGCTAAAGCTCCTCTTCTCCCAAACTGCCCCCAACACATTGTAGGGACGAGGGAAAACTGGAGATCGTCACGGCAGGAAGCGGATGGTTTGGTAAGGAAGAGCTCCAGCTCCGGAGATATTTTTAAGGGGGGAAGAGGGGAAAGACGCTGGTGCTTCCACCCAGTAGGAATAAGACAGAGATCTCCCCATCCCCCCCAAGGCGCCTGGAAATCCCTGCGCCACCTCTTTCTTGGCCTTTTCTTGCCTCCCCCTTTCCAAGGTCCACTCTGAGCCACATTCTCACACCAGCACCGAGAGAAGATCCCCACCCCAGAGGAGCAGGAAAGGGCAGAGGGTGACACAGACCCCAGAGCTAGGGACAGGCGCTGGAACACCACGGAGCCACCAAGCAGGGTAGGAGCCCACTGCGTGCCCTCTGCAGAATGTCCTGGCCCCTGGGCAGACTGGTCAAGGGGAGAAAGAGGCTGTTACTTTAAGGGGAAGAAGCTGCTTGGCTGCTCTGGCTGGCGGCAAACAGCTGGTCTGTCCTGCAGGTTCAAGGCCATTTCAGCTCCTCTCTTATGGAGGCACCATATGTTCCATCTCGCACATCAGCAGCTTTATTTTCCAATGATCTTGCTCCAGAAGAGAAGCACAAAGGGGGTGGGGAGGAGAAACTAAAACCAGTAGCTTACCTTTTGATTACTTTCTTGCGGTTTCAGATGCAGTTGGTGTGCATGCATATGTGTGTGTGTGTGTGTGTGTGTGTGCATGCGCGCGTTGTAGAAGGTTAACGCTTCACCTTCTACTCCAAAGACCAGAAAACAAACGCTTGACCAACACTATTAATCACCTCAGGAGATGGGCACGGAGAGGAGTGGGGCGAGAAGGGAAAAGGCAAACAGAACCCGGGCATCTCATTAAAAGGGAGGGGGCGGGGCAGGGATCAGGGGGTGACCGGCTGGGGACACTGACCAGCTCCGATTGGGCCCCGCCCACTTCCCCGTATTTGTCACTTTCATTATCGGTGTTCTCTTTCCTAACAAACTTCGGGAGAGAGAAGTGCGCCACTTTGGGGGACTGGGAGGAGCAGGCCGGGAGGATGGCCAGAGGCTACTTCGAAAATGTTTAAGGAGTCCTAGTGCAAGCCCGGCTCCCCCAAATTTTCTTTTTGTTTGCGGGGGTGAGTAGGTGTAAAGGTCAGGGCCGCCAAGTCACCAATGAGACTAAAACCGGCAGCCTCGGTGTTCAGGACACCCCCAGGCGCCAGACGCTGAGTGGGCGCGGAGGCAGGAGGCTGCTGAGCCCGCCCTGCTGGGAACCCTGACTCGGTGATGTCTCCTACCCGCTCTGCCCCTTCAAACAAAGGGCACCCACGAAGAGTTTCAGCGGCCAGAGGGAGCGGGAAGGAACAAGTGCAGCCAGTCCCAGGGCGGCGAAAGCCTTCCGGTGCCTGCGCCTTGGCCTCCGGTGGGCGCCGAAGCAGCCCCGAGCGGGGACCTGGGACAGAGGGGCGCCCCCTGGAAAGCGAAACCGAGGAAA
>NW_022900951.1:124633345-124634542 GCF_012274545.1 Fukomys damarensis | reverse complement strand
GCCTGCCTGCCTGCCTGTCAGGAACTGCGCCGGCCACTGCGATGCCGCTCTCTCTCCGCAGTCCGGGGCGCGATGTGATTGCCTGGCCACCGGCTACGGCCGGGCCACAAGGCAGTGCGATTCCCCCGGGATTCTCTCCAGGGAGACCCAGGCCCTCTCCCTAGCCAACTCTTTCAGAATTGCCCGGGCTTGGGTAGGCTGCGTCTTTGTTATGGCCAGACTCTCCGAGATCTGCCTGCTGGCCCTCCCAGACCACGTCCTGGAGACGGCCTCGGTCGATCCCAGCAAAGGGCACCGCTCCTTCGCCCTGGAGACGGTGCCCGGGGGTCTTTCTGCTGCCAAACAACAAGGACAAGCCAGCCTAGCGAGGGCAGTCCCTTCTCTCTGCTCACATCCCCCAGCCACTCTGTGCTTCTGCCGCCCCGCACACTCACCCTGGGGGGCCCGGCTCAGCCGCACCCAGCTGCAGGAGGCAGAGGGTTCCAGTGCCCCAGCGCCAAGCGCATAGGAGAGCCCAGGTTCCGACGGCGTCAGGGTCGCGCTTTCCAGCAGGCGAATCCTACCCGTGCCCGAATGGAATCACGAAGCCGCTCAGAGGGCATCGCCAGCTTTCCAGGAGGCTTCGCTTCTGTCACACAGTGTCAGGACGAAGCCCGGCCAAGCCAACTGGCCCAGAAAAGTATTTGGCGGCTCTCCGGGGGCCTTCCCGCCCGCCCTAACCGGCGCCGGGCTCCGCACTCTGGCCTGGTCGCAGATGCCCAGGAGCCCCGAGCTCCTGGTGGGACAGCAGCAGGAGCTGCGTGGAGCCGCCAGCTCCGCTCCGTGATGCTCTCCCGGGAGAAGTTGGCAGGGCTGGGGGCTCAGGACAGTGGGCTCCGAGCACAGCCCACACTTCTGCTCCACGCGGGCAAACCGGGACGGGGCTGGAGAATTCTTACCCTGGTGCCCACTGCCCACCCGCGGGGGGGCGCAGCAGGAGTTGCGTGGAGCCGCCAGCCCCGCTCCGTGATGCTCTCCCGGGAGAAGTTGGCAGGGCTGGGGGCTCAGGGCAGTGGGCTCCGAGCACAGCCCACACTTCTGCTCCACGCGGGCAAACCGGGGCGGGGCTGGAGAATTCTTACCCTGGTGCCCACTGCCCACCCGCGGGGCTCCGAGCCGGCACCCAAAGCAGCCGAAGCAGCGTCGCCCGTGGCACCT
>NW_022900951.1:124623005-124632240 GCF_012274545.1 Fukomys damarensis | reverse complement strand
GCCGGCCACGCTCGCTCGGAGACCTTCAGGCCGCCGCGGGCAGACTTCCCGCTTCCGCTCCGGAGAGCGAGCTGGACAGTCCGATGTGCCGGCCCGACGGGAGAAAGCGGGAGAGCGGGCGGGGGCGGCACTCAGCAGGAACCAGACCCACAGAGGCCAAGAGACAAAGACAGGGCATACCGCGAGAGACAGAAGCCAGGAAAGGCACAGGCAGAGAGGGAGAGAGAGAGAGGACGGGCGAGTCTCACCACAAAGCAACCTACGGGCCCCTTCCCACCCTCAGCGGACGGAGTCCACTGAAGGGCTAGGGGACCCCTCTCTTCCCGGGGAGGGGTGCTCACCTGCAGGGAGTGGCTGCTGGGTGGGCAGGGCCAGCCTCCTCCCCTGTGTCCACCAGTTCCCCTCAGTGAGTGAAGAACCCACCTGCCGTGGCGACCTTAGGGACGGCTACTGACCTGCACCCGCCCCCTCCCTGCCTGCCTAGTGCCCCTCAGCACTCCCTCTTGCCCTTGGCGGAAGCTCTGCGTGTTGCCCATCGGTGAGCTAACCCGAAGGCAGGGAAGCCCTTGCCCAAGCTTCGTTGGGCTGGCCCCCACCCTCTCCGGGGGCTACCCAGAGGACACCTGCAGCTTCTGCAGGAGCCTGGGTTCCCCGCAAAGCGCCCAGGCGGCGGGCACTACAGGGGAGGCCGGTGACTCCCCTCCCCTCCGCTCCCCGGTGCGGGTGAGGGGCGGCCCCAGGTGCGGTTACTAACCTGAACTTCCGTAGACGGCGGCGTAGGCTGGAGCTGAGCGCAGCCCGGAACGTCTACTCCTGGGGCTGCTCCGACAGCAGCTGCGCTCAGCTCCTGCCCTAAATCTAGAGTAGAGACCCAACGCCGGGCCGGGCCAGCCTCCACCGGGAATAGGGGCGAGACAGCCGCCCATCCGCCCCTCCTTCCTTCGCCCGAACCCACGCCCCAAGCCTTCAGAAAGCGCTGGGCCCCTGCAGGAATCCAGCGAAATCCCTCGGTGGGATTCTGAGCTCGCCCCGACTGTCCCACGAGTTCTCTAGGGGAAGAGTGGTGCCCTGCGCCCCTGGTGGGAAGGACTCACCTGGGCTGGGCCCTCGGGTCTGCTTTGGAGGGGCAGGTGGCCAGGAGACGGTGTCGCTGTCTGGTGACTGAACCGCTGGCAGATGGCGGCCCATACCTTCCAGGCCCCACGGGGATGAGTCTCTCAGTGGCTCCCACAGCTGACAGAGCTGGCCAGCGAGTCTCTGGAAGGGAATCTGATTGAGAAAGTGGAGGAGGCCGACTGTCAGGGGTCACGGTGGGAGGTGATTAGCTGTCCGCCCAGTCCCTCAGTGTGCACAGCCGCGGGGGCGGAGCCGGAAGCTCAGGCTTCACTGCCAGGCCTCCTCTGGAGCCCCACCCGCGCCCCTGGGCTTCCCCAGGGAGGCGGCGGTGCCCATTCCCCAGTACATCCCTGAGGCTGCTGACTGCCCACCCTGAGCTGCGAGCGGCCCCACTGAGCTGAGCCCCGGCGGGAGGCCTGCCCCCAGCCCTCTCCCAGGTGCCCAAGTCTGAGCGCTGGCAACGCCATCCTTGAAGCTACAAGGCCTACCAGCCTGGCATCAGCCTCGCTCCTTCTATTTCCCACCCCACGTCCAGTCCAGCAGACAGTTCTGAACTCGTCTGCCATCCCAGCCTTCTCTGCTCCTCCACGGCTCCCTCCTGGTCCCAGACACTGGCACGGGACCCCCGGATGGCCCCAGCAGCCAGCAGCTGCCCAGCAGGCCGCCTATTGGGTCCTTCCCTGGCACATCCCCCTCTCTGTGCAAAGGTCTGCGGGACGCTCCATTTCACGGAGTCCCGCTGAAGCGCCTCTGGTGGCCCTGGGACCCTTCAGGTCTCGCCATCTACATGTGGGTGACATCATCCTCCCTCTGGCTCTGCCCACCAGTCACCAGCCACTGGGCCTCCTGCGTCTTCCAACAGACTAGGTAGGTTCCCAGCTTAGGGCCTTTGCACTCCTGTAGCTGTTCTCTTGGGCTGGAATTCACCCCCAGATATCCATGGCGGCCTCTCATTTCCTTTAATCTTGGCACAGATGTCACCTGGTCACCCTGTCAATGTTTCAAAGCCCAACGCCCATCTCTGGCACTTCCTCTCCTCTTCCCTGCTTTGTTTTCTTTCCAGCACTCCCCACAGCTGGCCTCTTCTCCAGGCTGCATCCCAGGAGGGCAGCCTCTGGTGCCTGCTGTACCCACTGCCGCATCCCCGTGCCGCCACACTGTGCCGGGAGTGGAGTTTCTGCTCTGCACTTGTGGGTCCATTCTGCATCCCTAAACTTTCCAAGAAACTCCGGCGACCGCAGGATCATGCACACCAGCTGCCAAAGGGACCCGTTGCTAGCTGTCATCACATTTGAGGGAGGTATGTGACCTAAACAAAGGGCTGGGGGGTCAGGTGGGGGCCATGGCAGCAAAGGGCCAGATGTGTTGGTAGCAGTGTCACAGGCAGCCACTGAGGTTCAGAGTGATTCTGTGGGTTCCCGTGGGAAGTGCAGGTCCCTGTGGTTTTCACCTAAGGTGCCCCGCTGTTGAGGTGGCCAGGCAGAGAGGCTGGCTGTGGCTGTCTCCTCTTTGAATAGACAGGCCAAGACAGCGAGGGCCCTTTTGTCACCCCAAGTGCAGGACTGGGTCTTGAGCTAAGGAGCACTTTCCTCTATTTCTCTAGGCCTCCTCTGCATTTTCCCTGCAGGAGTCCTACACCCCAAGAAGTATGAGGAGTAGTTTTGTTCGTGTTCTATATCAACAAGTAGGAGGCTCAGAGAGCTCATGAGTGGCAGAACAGGAAGCACTGGCTGCCAAAGCTTGGGCCACTTCCATTTGCTATGTGGCCACCTTCCCAGGGTGGACAGCCAGGACCTGCAGATCCAGGCAAGGAAAGGTCTCCCCTAGGGGCCTCCGGGAGCTGTGCTTTGACTGGGGACCCTCGTGGCTTTGTTTCTGAGTGGCTGCCAACAGGTGGGTTGAGGTTAGGCTTGTGGGGCCCAGGAGCACCACACCAAGGCACATATTGGCTGCCTTTGGTCTGATGCAAACTTGGAGCTCCGTGGATTGGACAGCCACCTGGCAGTCACAGTCAGAGTCCTAGTCCTGTGAACGTATGCCACGTTTTCCCAAGCTCACAGGACAAGTGCTGGGGCTTTCAGTCTCTGGAATTCTATGTGTGGCCTGCACAGGTTGGGGCCCTCAGAGCATATGCAGGCTGACTGAGAAGAAGGAAACACATCTAGTTGATCTATTCATCCTTATCCCCTTTTTCCCAAGCCTCCTGTGGCTCCCTACTTCTGATGGCACTGAGTTCTAGCTCCTCGGCCTGGCAACCAAGTATTTGGAGCTCTTCAAACTCCCGAATACCTATAGGGAGGACAGGGAGTGAAAGAAAGAGAAAGGACATTCAGGGTGCCCTGGGGACCTGGAGAAAACTGTCTCCTGTATAGGCTCTAATGAACTCCACAGTGGGCCTGCTCTGATTCATCGGAAAGGAGCTCAGGGGAGCGGGTAGAGTGCTATCCCGGGACAGCGACTGTAGTAAGCTTAGGACACCAGATAGGGACCGAGTTTAGCACCTCCAAGGGGCACAAGTCCAGGTCCTTCCCCAGGCCAGGAGGGCTGCGTTGTATATCACCCTCAGCAGATGCTGTCTCTCAGGAGTGCCTTCTGTGGCTTCCACAGAGCCCGGAAGTCGTGCTTGTCTGTTCCCCAGGCAAGTTAGCACCGGGCTGGGCACTGCGGGGCTGTGGCCCGGGCCCCTCCAAGCTATGCGCATCAACAAGCAAGGTCCTGCATAGGTAGTGGACACAGGCCTCTACTTCCAGATTCCTCCTTTGGTGCTTTGCCATATTTCCTGCCTGGCTGGCTTTCTCCCTGTACCCTAACAGTGTGGCTCTCCCCATTTCTGCATTTCCCACTCTAGCACTCCTGTTGAAACCCTGCCTAAACTTCAGGGCTTGTCTGGAAGGCTACCTCCTCCCAAAAGTCCACGCCATCGCAACATTGGAACCCTCCCTCCCTGGGCCATCACAGCCCTGGCTCTCTCTTCCTAACTCCTCGGTCCTTTGTCCTTGGCTCTTCCCGCTTCTACAGCTTCACACTGGCTTTTGGGGGGCTCCCAGCCTCCCTGATGGACTCAGGATTGACTGTCGGTAGGGGTGAAATGGGGTCTAGGGGCCCTCTGGGTGGCAGAGTCTGGACCTGGAAAGAGGAAGCGGGGTCACAGATGTGGCTGTCACATCTCTACCACCCAGAGGCAAAGCCACAGCCCCCGACTCTGGAGCCCCAGGCTCTGCTGTCCTGCCTCTGTACCTTATTTGTACCCAACCCCGGCCTGGTGGAGCCCAGCTCTGCTGCCTGCTGGCTGCACCATCTCCCGAGCTCTGGGTGCCTCTTATTGGATGGGATCAGATGGTACCTTCGTTATCTGGTGTGGTCAGGTTGCAGTGCCCCACCCCACATAGGACTGCCCTGGGTGGGGTGCCTGGGCCACAGCCCACCAGCCTCAGAGAAGAGGGTGCTGTTCTGATGGTTACCCCAAGCACCCCAGAGGCAGGAGGCAGGCGTGGAATGGAAAAAGAGGACTCAGGTTCAGCTCAGGCCCTGTATGTGGGCCCTCAGGCCTTCTGCTCTCAGGCCCTGAGGCAGGTAAGTCTGTGCATGGTGTGCAGCCAGATTCAGGCACTCTGGAGGTCACATGGCATTTTGCCTTGGTGAAGTGGAGGAGAGCCACTAGGAAATGAGTTGAGTTATCTCTTTCATTGCATTCTTCAACCATTTTAATCTTCTTGGGGCTGTTGGTGGTGGTAAGCATTTCTAAGGGGCACAATGGAAACAAATGGGAAATTGTTAAAATATTGATTGTAATTTCCTGGCGACTTCACTGATTTAAAATAATAGGAACCTTTAAGAAAAAAGCCCTCATTAACAAGTGAACAGTTAATTAAGGGGCTGTAGAATGACTTGCATTGATTTCACCATGAAACCAGAATACCGTGGCTACGAGTCAATTTCTCCCTCCCCAGGTCCCTGCTCTCTAGGAATGGGACCTCCTGCCTGCACAGGTCATGCCGAGGGGGTGTAGATAAGGGTGAGGATGGGGACCACCTCCTAACAGACGCGGATACCAAAGTTGGGGCACAAAGGGAAATCCAGATGGATTTGGAGCACACGCACAATTGAGAGGGCTGTCGAAGCTCTCACACAGACCAAAGTATGCAGATGGCTTGCTAATTATTACTGTTCATGCTATGACATTTTTTCCAGTAGCACAGGCATGACTCAGACCCCACATGGGAAGAGGCTCCAAGGCAGTGCTGTAGGACCCTCAGACCATTTGCGATTTTGTGATTTAAAAAAAGGAAACAAAACAACAAAACAAGTCCATGGCTATCCTAGCAACAGCCAGGCTGCTGCTGCATGGTCACCACAGCTCGCAGGAGGTTAATAGGACCTAGTATGGGGCCAGCTGGGGTCCACATCAGGCAGGTGCAGTGGCCAGGACGTCTGGAGGAAAGTGCAGCGATATGTTCCAGGTGATCTGGGTTTGCAGATCAGTCACAGGAACAATAAAAACCAGCCAGCTCCTGATGGCACACCTGCCATGTGCCAGCCCCCGTGCTTCACATCCGGGAGCTCGATGAAGCCTGGAGCAACTAATCCCAGAGCTGAACAAGCTGAGGCTCAGAGAGGGAAGCGACTTGTCTGAGGCCACACAATCACCCATCATGCACCCTGGATTCGAATGTCTCAGCAGCCTGGAACTGCACAGCCAGAGGACATCCTATCAGCGCAAGGCTCACCTCAAGGAGGGAAGTGACATGTGCCTCACACTGGCAGCTCCAAGCCTGGCCGGCTTACCTCAGCTCGCGAGAGGGCTGTCACGTCTTCAGAGATCGTGTCAGCCTGTTGGTGACGTGTTGGTAGTTGACACTGGCCATCGTGGGAGTAGTCTGGCCCAGAGATGGGCAATTCTACAAACCAGGGTCGGGTGGTGAGCATTTTCCAACACAGCATTGCACGCTGAGGTCAGAGCTAGCCTGCCTGGTCCAGAGGCCAACCTGCTTGTTCAGCAGCTGTGTGGGCTGGGCACACTTGCTATTTTGTGCACTGGAGAAAGTACCAGTGCCCACCACACAGGCTGTGGAAATCGTTACGTATAATAACTCATGCAAATCCCCCAGGGCAGTACAATCCCACACCTCATGGTGACACTCTGGTCAAGGATGAACTGCGTGTGCTAAGTGTCCCCCCAAAGTTACGGTGCAGCTGAAAAATGTGGGCACCGAGTGATGTCACAGCTTCCGTGACATTGCAGCAAAGTGTGTGGCTCGTGTGTGTGCTGATGCTGGTGCAAAGAAACCTACAGCACTGCCAACCCTACAACTGTGGCATAGGCAGTTATGTGTGGTGCGCAATGCTTGGGAATGATAAGCAGCCGTGTCACTAGTTTACATATTCACTCTGCTTTTTATTGTTGTATTATTTATTTATTTGGCTCTTTCAGACAGGGTCTTGTTAGGCGTTTCAGGCTGGCTTTGAACTCACTGTGTAGCCCAGGCTGGCCTCAAACATAGCAATTCTCCTGCCTCAGCCTCCTGTGTGTGGGGATGACAGGTGTGTGCCACCGTGCCTGCCGCCTGCCTTTTTGTTATTTTAGAGTGCATTCTTTCTCCTTACACAAATAAAAGTTTACCGGAAAACATCCTGCCATGTCATACCAGCCTCATACATGTCAGAGTCACCCCATGTCATGAATGCATCGTTTTCTCTTGTACTTGACTTACTTTTGTGTCACTTTGTCCATCGTGGTCCTTGGAACAATAGGCAGTAGCACAGACGTCGCTTTGTATAACGTGACCTCAGGGTGCAGGGGTCATGCCGCCTAGGTTTGTATAAGCGTGTTCTAGGTGTTCGCGCAAGGCCAGAGTTGCCTAATGATGCACATCTCACTGTGGCGAAGTGACACGTGACTGTATATCTGTGCAGTGTCAGGTGTGCAAAGCTAAGTATGTCGTGGGGATTCTTCCCTACTGTATGGCTGTGTCTACCCCGACGCATGCCTTCCGCTCGAGTCCAGTAGCAACGTCCTGACTTGGGCGCCCCCAGGCTTGTCTCGTCCGGTGCATCCTTCTTGCGGTCACTTTCTAGCTACAGATCCTCACCTGGTTAAAATATCTCTATGGCTCCCTGTTACTCTCAGGGAGAGTACTGAAGTACCGCCTCCGTTGTCCCCCTGACCTGTCGTTTCCCCAAAATAAACAGAATGTTCCTGGATTACTACAGCTGCCATTGGAGAGCACTGCACACTGGGTGGCTTATGTGACAGAAATGCACGGTTTAAGTCTGCGATGTGGGTGTGGGTGGGGTCGGGAGGAAGGGTGTGCTCTAGGCCCCTGCCCTGGGCTTGTGCACAGCTGTTTCCTCTCCGTGTCTTCACCTTGTGTTCCCTCCACTTGTGTCTCTGTGTCTGAACATCCCCCCTTAAGAGAGGAGGCAGTCATATTGACTCAGCGGCCCATCTTACTCCAGTATGACCTCATCTTAACTGACTGCAATGACCCTGTTTCCTCAGCCTAAAATCCCACACAAACGTCATCTAAATTAGGTGTGCTTGAGACTTGGGGTGCAGTTAATTCGTCCCAAGGTCGTATTCCTCTCCATCTGTGAGCCTGTGAACCCAGGCATGACTTTATCGCCTTACAGGATGCCGTGGTGGGACAGGCACACGATGGATGTTCCCATTCCAAAAAGGTTCACAGCTCTCCAGCGAGGCTCTCCTGTCCAGTCCACGAGATGACTTCGGCACACCAACAAGCAGCAGGTCTGCATGTTCTCAGCTCTGCTCCGCATGTGGCCCGCTATGGGATCTGGGGCTTGGCCCTCCCATTCTAGCATTTTCCAGAGGGCACCCCCTCCACCTGCCCTGGAGCCGAGGGACCAGTCCTGGGCTGAGCTGACCAGCCCTTGTGCTGGAGATGCAGCTGTGCCTTCTCCCACGGACCTGCCACAGTCCTGTCTTATGGCCACAAAGGGTGGCTGCCAGCGGGGAAGCCCTGCCTCCCTGAGGCCTGAGTGTAGCCCACTTGGTGCAATTAGGTAATTGAGCCAAAGAGCAAGGAAGTGGCTTGCGGCTCTTGCCTTGAGCTGGAACATTTGTCTCCCTGGCTCTTTCTCGGGAGCTCAGAGGCAAGTGAGGCCAGAAGACGGTTGTTTCCCAGGTGCACTCACTCTGGGCACCTGGCATTTCCCTGTGCCTCAGGACCAGGGTCACAGCAGCCTTTGGACCCTGGGATGTTTCCCGAAGCCCTTCTAGGGCGGCACTGCAACACTGCGTGGGGAATTACGGCCAGGAGGAAGAGAGTGTGTGCTTCACATGGGACTGAGATATCCCCATTGTTCCGAGAAAGGAGATTCAGAGAAGAAGGTAAAATCAGTGCCTTTTGCCAAAGCCAAATTTCCGTCTCATTGCCGTGTCCCAGAAACTTGATGCCCAGAGCTGGATCTTGCAGGCTGGTGTCACACTGCATCAGCGGTAAAGCAAACAGTTTTAGCGGTCAAATCCCCTGGACCTGGTATGGAGACCTGGACCCTCTCTAGGAGGGCCATGGTGCCCAAGATTAGAGCTGTGGAGGTCCAGGTAAGCTGGGTACGGCGCCACGCTGACCCTTGAGGTAGCATCTGGAAGCTTCCCGCAGATAGCCACACAGTACTCAGCTTCACCCTGTCCTGCCCCTGTCCCCAGCCCTGCCCCCCAGACGCCCCTCACTTCAGTGTCCTGGCCTGTTTGTGAAGCCACAGCCACACACTGGCTCCTCAGTCCTGAAGAGGAAGCATGACAGGTGTCACCTTCCAGGCACTACCTTGCTACGCCGCTCCCTGGGCTCGGTGAGGCCAGGAGAGCTACAGGAGAAGAAGCCTCAAGAAGCTTCTGCAACCTTAGGCGGAGGCTGGGGGATTCAGAGCATAGGCCTCGAAGATACTTCTGGAACCCTAAGCAGCTGCGGACACAAGGGACGCTATTGCAAGGTAAACAGAAAGCAGAACTGGCTCCGCCTCCCTGGGCTCGGTGAGGCCAGGAGAGCTACAGGAGAAGAAGCCTCAAGAAGCTTCTGCAACCTTAGGCGGAGGCTGGGGGATTCAGAGCATAGGCCTCGAAGATACTTCTGGAACCCTAAGCAGCTGCGCACACACA
>NW_022900951.1:124620332-124622838 GCF_012274545.1 Fukomys damarensis | reverse complement strand
CGTGAAGTGGGCAGCTGTGATATTTTCCTGACTCCGAGCGGGTCCTGTTTCCATCCCCAGGACCGACCCTACCCCCTTGCTCCTCAGAGGCCTCCTTCCTTTCTCCCTCTTACAGGATTCCTGCCTTTTCCTAATGACCCCCAAAAGTAGAAAACCTTGAAACTGTTTGCCCTCTCAGCCAAAATAATGAGTCACAGAAACAACAACACCTACTAGAGGGAATTGCAGAAATGATTCCTGCTATTAAAGGCTTATACTTAACCGGGTGGTTGCCCTAGTTATGGTTGCACCACTGGATGTGCTGTCTTTACTAAAACAGACCAAATATCCCCTGCGACTCAGTCTGGAGAATACATGATTTTAGTCTCTATCAATGAATGGTCAAACCAGTTTGCATTTACCTGAGAAGACCAGCAATACATGTTCACTCTCCTACCCTTAGACTAGGTCAGATTTCTGTTCTCTGTTACAATGTAGCCTGTGGGGATCTTGATCTTCTTTGTTTGGTTGTTCTTCCGGTACCAGGAATCAGACTCAGAACCTTGCCAGGCAGGTAAAGTGGCCCTTGATCCTCTCGATATTTCCCAGAACATCACATTAGTTCATCATACTGAAGAGATTGCTAATGTCATGCTGCAAGGACTTGAGGAGTACCCAAGAACAAATACCCTACATGCCCTTAGACACAGCCAGAGAGTGGGAGATAGACCCCGAAAGCTGCAGGAGCTTGTTACATCAGCAACATTTTTGAGTCAAATGATCTAAAACTTGCCATGCCATCTCCTCTAAGAAAAAAGAAAAGACATTATTTTATCCTAATCACCTGTCACTCATTCAGACACAGCACTTGGTGAGTCTTTTCTGGATTTTGGAAACATGGAATTTTGCTGCATTATATTTATTGGGTCATTTCCAACATTGTCAGTTTTGG
This sequence comes from Fukomys damarensis, assembly GCF_012274545.1. Classification (NCBI taxonomy): domain Eukaryota; kingdom Metazoa; phylum Chordata; class Mammalia; order Rodentia; family Bathyergidae; genus Fukomys; species Fukomys damarensis. The sequence continues at coordinate 124,621,907 of NW_022900951.1, read as the reverse complement.
GTGGGTCCAGGCTGCAAGCCAAGCTGCTCCGGTGATTTGAACCCAGTGACTCGTCAGCTCCAAGGGTGTGAGAGAACACGATGTGGAGTCTCTGGAAAGCTCCAAAGGGAAAGTCAAAGTGCAGGCCCTCAGAATTTTGGAGCCAGTCATACCTTCCATGACAGAGAACGGTAATTTAGTAAAACAGCTCCTAGAGTGCTACAGGACCCTGGCAGCGAATTAGTGCTTGCCTATGAAGCCCCAAGTAATTGTAAGACTGTATCTGAAAACAACAACCTAGGCATTATTAGGCCCATTAACCTATAATTTCAGGGAAGCACACCAGCAATCCATTATATGACAAAAATGAGAACTTAACTTTAGATCCACGAAGGCTTATAGGCTTGAGTAAATTATACAAGCAGATAGCTCAGGCCTCATATCACATACATCTGTTGCACTGAAACATCTTTTCCTCAGCTCACACCCATCACCTTATGGGGCATTATGCTTTGGGTCTTAAATGTCCCCTACAGGCTCATGTGTTGAAGGCTTGCTCCCTAATGCAGCAAAGTTAAAGAGTAGGGATTTTGGGGCTCTGATCTCTCCAATGGATTCATCCATTTGTGGGTATGGAATTGAGTGGATTGTAAGGAGGTGGTAGAAACAGTATGGAGTGTGGCCTACTTGGAAGAAGTGAGTCAGTGAGTCACTGAGGGCTTATCCAAGAAGGGTATATTTTGTCCTTGTCTTCTTTCTTGTATTTCTGGCTTTCTCTCCCCTCTCTCCCTCTCCGTCCCTCCTCTCTCCTCTTTCTCTCTGTCCCTCTCCCCCTCCTCTCCCTACAGCTGACATGATGAGGCAAACGGCTTGTTCCAGTACATCTTTCTGCCATGATGTTTTTTACCTGCCACAGGCCCAGAAATAATGGAGCTAAGTGACCATGGACCAATGGAAAGTTATTTTATCATGATGGGAAAGCTGATTAATGAATAGTCTTTCCCTATGATCAAGTGATGGATAATAGAGTAATTTGGGCCTACTTTTCAGATGGATTGGTGAAAACTGGACAAAAAGGATTGTTACTACATCGAATTCTTCTCAGCAGTGGCCTAAAGGATAATGTTAAAGAGAAATAATCTTAGGGCATGGAGTTGTAAGCAGTAGGGTTGGTGGTTAACTGGCTCTAGAAGGAGGAATGGCCCACAAAAGGATGGACTATTGGACAGCAGCGGTTGGCCTAGCTGGTTGTTATGAGTTGAATTATGCCCTCCCTCCAAATTACGAAGATACTTCTGGAACCCTAAGCAGCTGCGGACACAAGGGACGCTATTGCAAGGTAAACAGAAAGCAGACATTTCCTCCCCCCGACAGAGGCCAGAAGTAGCTGTCCCCTGCCAAAGTCTATGCCAGCTCCACTAGTGTCCGCTCAGGGCTTGTTCTGGCTAATGAAATGGCCATTCTGCCAGTGTAATATTACTTAGCAATTTATTAGGGATCATTGATTTTCGACTGTGGTTTCCCGGGGCTGCGGGATGGAGAAATCAAAGGCATCCTGTCTGTGGGTCTCCTGCTGTTTGCTTGAGGCCCGGGCCT
>NW_022900951.1:124585422-124620307 GCF_012274545.1 Fukomys damarensis | reverse complement strand
CAGGGAAGCACACCAGCAATCCATTATATGACAAAAATGAGAACTTAACTTTAGATCCACGAAGGCTTATAGGCTTGAGTAAATTATACAAGCAGATAGCTCAGGCCTCATATCACATACATCTGTTGCACTGAAACATCTTTTCCTCAGCTCACACCCATCACCTTATGGGGCATTATGCTTTGGGTCTTAAATGTCCCCTACAGGCTCATGTGTTGAAGGCTTGCTCCCTAATGCAGCAAAGTTAAAGAGTAGGGATTTTGGGGCTCTGATCTCTCCAATGGATTCATCCATTTGTGGGTGGGTAATTGAGTGGATTGTAAGGAGGTGGTAGAAACAGTATGGAGTGCGGCCTACTTGGAAGAAGTGAGTCAGTGAGTCACTGAGGGCTTATCCCAGAAGGGTATATTTTTGCCTTTGTCTTCTTTCTTGTCTTTCTGGCTTTCTCTCCCCTCTCTCCCTCTCCGTCCCTCCTCTCTCCTCTTTCTCTCTGTCCCTCTCCCCCTCCTCTCCCTACAGCTGACATGATGAGGCAAACGGCTTGTTCCAGTACATCTTTCTGCCATGATGTTTTTTACCTGCCACAGGCCCAGAAATAATGGAGCTAAGTGACCATGGACCAATGGAAAGTTATTTTATCATGATGGGAAAGCTGATTAATGAATAGTCTTTCCCTATGATCAAGTGATGGATAATAGAGCAATTTGGGCCTACTTTTCAGATGGATTGGTGAAAACTGGACAAAAAGGATTGTTACTACATCGAATTCTTCTCAGCAGTGGCCTAAAGGATAATGTTAAAGAGAAATAATCTTAGGGCATGGAGTTGTAAGCAGTAGGGTTGGTGGTTAACTGGCTCTAGAAGGAGGAATGGCCCACAAAAGGATGGACTATTGGACAGCAGCGGTTGGCCTAGCTGGTTGTTATGAGTTGAATTATGCCCTCCCTCCAAATTCTTATGTTCAAAACCTAACCCTAGAATGTGACCTTATTTGGAAGGTCATAAAGTCATACTGGGGTAGGGGATGCCCTAATCCAGTATGACTGTTGTTCTTATAAAAGTGGGACATTTGGACACAGAGACACACATAGAAGGAAGGTGGTGCTAAGAGGCATGTGGATGAGATGGCCATCTACAAACCAAGGAGAGAGGCCTTCCCTCATGGCCCCCAGAAGGAATCAACCCTGCTGACACCTTAATTTCAGACATCCAGCCTCCAGGACTGTAAACCTATCTATACATGTGGTACTTTATTATAGAAGCCAGGAAAAAAAAAAACCCAAAGCAGAACAATGGAAGATGCTTGACAAATCAGAGATGGAAAGACCTGAAGGTAGAGGGAATGGGAAAGAAAGCCTGTAATCCTAGTTACCTAAGTGCTGAACTGGGAGAAGTGCAGGTTCAGAATCAATCTGGGCAACATAGGAAGTCCCTATCTCAAACAAAAAAAAATTAAAAGACTGGGGATATAGTTTGGTGTTAGAGAGCTCCTGGGTTCAATCCCCAATAACAAAAAGAGGGTCTGGAGAAGACCATGCGGTGAACCCATGGGGATGGGAACAAAGCTGGTGGTGCTTTATGTGTGTCTCATATTATTGTCTACCAGACAGCTTCCCCACAGAGGGCACACTCAGTTGGCAGTCTGGAGAAGCCATTCCATGGATTCTGTTAGCCCCTCTGCTCTCCTTGAGGAGCCTCTCTTATCCAGAAGGGCTGTTGGAGGAGAGTTTCCAGTGCCAGGCAATAAACCCAAGGAGAGTCTCCAGTGCCAGGCAATAAACCCACAAATGAGGTGCTCGCATGGCAGGGCTAGGGGCTGAGGTGGAGCCGACAGCACTGTGCTTTTTCTCACCAGGTCTGATCTGATGCCAAGACCACACACCCAGCTCGCCAGTGGCAGAGAAGAAGGCTGAGTCCCTGATATTGCACCATCACTCAAGAGGACCAATAGCCATTTGGTGATGCGTTAATTACATTGGGCCCTTTCCACTAGGGTAATTGAGTGGATTGTAAGGAGGTGGTAGAAACAGTATGGAGTGCGGCCTACTTGGAAGAAGTGAGTCAGTGAGTCACTGAGGGCTTATCCCAGAAGGGTATATTTTTGCCTTTGTCTTCTTTCTTGTCTTTCTGGCTTTCTCTCCCCTCTCTCCCTCTCCGTCCCTCCTCTCTCCTCTTTCTCTCTGTCCCTCTCCCCCTCCTCTCCCTACAGCTGACATGATGAGGCAAACGGCTTGTTCCAGTACATCTTTCTGCCATGATGTTTTTTACCTGCCACAGGCCCAGAAATAATGGAGCTAAGTGACCATGGACCAATGGAAAGTTATTTTATCATGATGGGAAAGCTGATTAATGAATAGTCTTTCCCTATGATCAAGTGATGGATAATAGAGTAATTTGGGCCTACTTTTCAGATGGATTGGTGAAAACTGGACAAAAAGGACTGTTACTACATCGAATTCTTCTCAGCAGTGGCCTAAAGGATAATGTTAAAGAGAAATAATCTTAGGGCATGGAGTTGTAAGCAGTAGGGTTGGTGGTTAACTGGCTCTAGAAGGAGGAATGGCCCACAAAAGGATGGACTATTGGACAGCAGCGGTTGGCCTAGCTGGTTGTTATGAGTTGAATTATGCCCTCCCTCCAAATTGTTACGTTCAAAACCTAACCTTAGAATGTGACCTTATTTGGAAGGTCATAAAGTCATACTGGGGTAGGGGAGGCCCTAATCCAGTATAACTGTTGTTCTTATAAAAGTGGGACATTTGGACACAGAGACACACATAGAAGGAAGGTGGTGTTAAGAGGCATGTGGATGAGATGGCCATCTACAAACCAAGGAGAGAGGCCTTCCCTCGTGGCCCCCAGAAGGAATCAACCCTGCTGACACCTTAATTTCAGACATCCAGCCTCCAGGACTGTAAACCTATCTATACATGTGGTACTTTATTATAGAAGCCAGGAAAAAAAAAAACCCAAAGCAGAACAATGGAAGATGCTTGACAAATCAGAGATGGAAAGACCTGAAGGTAGAGGGAATGGGAAAGAAAGCCTGTAATCCTAGTTACCTAAGTGCTGAACTGGGAGAAGTGCAGGTTCAGAATCAATCTGGGCAACATAGGAAGTCCCTATCTCAAACAAAAAAAAATTAAAAGACTGGGGATATAGTTTGGTGTTAGAGAGCTCCTGGGTTCAATCCCCAATAACAAAAAGAGGGTCTGGAGAAGACCATGCGGTGAACCCATGGGGATGGGAACAAAGCTGGTGGTGCTTTATGTGTGTCTCATATTATTGTCTACCAGACAGCTTCCCCACAGAGGGCACACTCAGTTGGCAGTCTGGAGAAGCCATTCCATGGATTCTGTTAGCCCCTCTGCTCTCCTTGAGGAGCCTCTCTTATCCAGAAGGGCTGTTGGAGAAGGAGAGTCTCCAGTGCCAGGCAATAAACCCACAAATGAGGTGCTCGCATGGCAGGGCTAGGGGCTGAGGTGGAGCCGACAGCACTGTGCTTTTTCTCACCAGGTCTGATCTGATGCCAAGACCACACACCCAGCTCGCCAGTGGCAGAGAAGAAGGCTGAGTCCCTGATATTGCACCATCACTCAAGAGGACCAATAGCCATTTGGTGATGCGTTAATTACATTGGGCCCTTTCCACTTTGGAAGAGCAGGAATTAGTACTTCATATAATTGATGCTTATTCCAGATGAGTTTGCTTTCCTGTCCTCCATCAGCACCATTATCCGAGAGCCCACAGAATGCCTGAACTGTGGACACGGTGTCCCACAGAGCACTGCCTGAGAACAAGGGACACACTTCATGGGAAAGGATAACAGTGGTCACAGGGATCCCTGGTCTGACCTTGTACCTAATCACTCAGTAGTCTTAGGATAGACTTTTCGGAGATGTTGGCTTGGGGACAATGCATTGTAGGCTTGGATTTCTGCCTCCCAGGATGCAGTGGATCCAATGGCCAATATACGGTACTTTTCCCCCAATAACTGGAACCTGCAGATCGAGGGGTAGATGGAAGAGTGGGCCTGCTTACTATCACTCCCAGGGACCCACTTGTGCCTCGTAATCCTGTCCCTGACAATATAGTCTCTGCAGAATTGAATGAGTTTCTCATTTCTTGGATGGAAATGCTCCCACCAAGGGTCACAGTGAGGAGTCCATTGAACTTAAAACGGCAGTGGGGCACAATGAGCAGGGGCTTCCAGTGTATGCCCACATGCATCCCAGACACAGAGTGATCATCGTTGGATCCAGTATCCACTATGGCAACACCAAAGTGCAAGCCCTGGCCTTCAGTGACAAGAGGCAGGAATTGGGACCAGTGTCCCAGGATGGCTGCTTCCACCTGTGGAGAGCCCATAGCACCCTGCCCAGGCAGCACTGTTGTAGCCTGCTCTTTGACCATCAAAATATGTGCCTGACCTACTGCAATGACTTTTCCTTGTAGGTGGTGGGCTCAGTCTCATGTCTGTTTATTGGATCTGGGTCAAGGTCACCTGAATGCCGGGGTCCGACCCATGTGTAATATAGACGGTGGCATTGGTGTGCGCTCAATAAGTTCCTACCAGCATATTGTTACAATGGGCACAGGCCCCGGCTGCCGGTTCTTCTTTGACATCCGTGCTCAGAAGTTCTTGGTGGAGAGGTCTGTCACCAGCCCGGACTCGTCTGTTTATTGGATCTGGGTCAAGGTCACCTGAATGCCGGGGTCCGACCCATGTGTAATATAGACGGTGGCATTGGTGTGCGCTCAATAAGTTCCTACCAGCATATTGTTACAATGGGCACAGGCCCCGGCTGCCGGTTCTTCTTTGACATCCGTGCTCAGAAGTTCTTGGTGGAGAGGTCTGTCACCAGCCCGGACTCCTTTCCTGAGAGTTACGTTCAAAACCTAACCTTAGAATGTGACCTTATTTGGAAGGTCATAAAGTCATACTGGGGTAGGGGAGGCCCTAATCCAGTATAACTGTTGTTCTTATAAAAGTGGGACATTTGGACACAGAGACACACATAGAAGGAAGGTGGTGTTAAGAGGCATGTGGATGAGATGGCCATCTACAAACCAAGGAGAGAGGCCTTCCCTCGTGGCCCCCAGAAGGAATCAACCCTGCTGACACCTTAATTTCAGACATCCAGCCTCCAGAACTGTAAGCCTATCTATACATGTGGTACTTTATTATAGAAGCCAGGAAAAAAAAAAAAACCCAAAGCAGAACAATGGAAGATGCTTGACAAATCAGAGATGGAAACACCTGGAGGTAGAGGGAATGGGAAAGAAAGCCTGTAATCCTAGCTACCTAAGTGCTGAACTGGGAGAAGGGCAGGTTCAGAATCAATCTGGGCAACATAGGAAGTCCGTATCTCAAACAAAAAAAAAATTAAAAGGCTGGGGATATAGTTTGGTGTTAGAGAGCTCCTGGGTTCAATCCCCAATACCAAAAAGCGGGTCTGGAGAAGAGCATGCTGTGAACCCATGGGGATGGGAACAAAGCTGGTGGTGCTTTATGTGTGTCTTATATTATTGTCTACTAGACAGCTTCCCCACAGAGGGCACACTCAGTTGGCAGTGTGGAGAAGCCATTCCATGGATTCTGTTAGCCCCTCTGCTCTCCTTGAGGAGCCTCTCTTATCCAACTGAATCCAGATGATCTCTGGATATATGATTTCTGTGGCATCGAAGAGATCCCTTATTCGGTCTACACGCACTGCTACAAGGTTAATTACATTGGGCCCTTTCTACTTTGGACGAGCAGGAATTAGTGCTACATATAATTGATGCTTACTCCAGATATGAGTTTGATTTCCTGTCCTCCATCAGCACCATTATCTGAGAGCCCACAGAATGCCTGAGCTGTGGACACGGTGTCCCACAGAGCACTGTCTCAGAACAAGGGACACACTTCACGGGAAAGGATAACAGTGGTCCCAGGGATCCCTGGCCTGACCTTGTACCTAATCACTCAGTAGTCTCAAGATAGACTTTTCAGAGATGTTGGCTTGGGGACAATGCATTGCAGGCTTGGATTTCTGCCTCCCAGGATGCAGTGGATCCAATGGCCAATATACGGCACTTTTCCCCCAATAGCTGGAACCTGCAGATCAAGGGGTAGATGAAAGAGTGGGCCTGCTTACTATCACTCCCAGGGACCCACTTGTGCACTTCTAAATCCTGTCCCTGACAGCTTAGTCTCTGCAGAATTGAATGAGTTTGTCATTTCTTGGATGAAAATGCTCCCACCAAGGGTCACCACTAGTGAGGAGTCCATTGAACTTAAAATGGCAGTGACCAACTGCTCCGTTTGGGTTTTCTCATGCTAAGAAACCAGCTAAGAGGGCCAGTTCAGCCCAGCTTAGGTAGGGGCTTCCTCTGCCTTGGGCCAAGAAGGAGGAGACTGACCAGTGAGCTAGTGCTTGGGGACAAGCTCACCAGTGGGCATGCTGATAGCGTGTGTGCTAAAAGCAGGAGGAGGGAATGGGATGGGCATGAACTGAACACTATGTAGTGAGGGGAGTGGGTGCAGTTCAGGAGCTGCCACTTGAGAGCTTCGGTCTCCCTGTCACTGCAGGTAGGTTTGTTTGGCCTCCAGTTAGGGAGCCGGATGAGTGGGTGGGAGATGAGCAGGAAACTTCACTCTAGACAAGTAAGCTATCTCGGGTCTCCCTTGGGGATCAAAGGTGTGGGCAGTGTACCCCACGGGCAGGGCAAGGCTACTGCCATACAACGGGGGAAGGAGGAACATACTGAGGGCACAATGGGGGCGGCTCTCAGCAATGTTGTGTCTGGTGATACAAGTGGGTGGGCAACCACAGGGACCATGGCCTGGCAAGGGCAAGGCGGCTCTCCATGATGCCTTTGTGAGCACTGAGGATGGCCCCCACCCCGAAGGGGGCTCTGGATTGATTGACCTCGGACCTCGCATGTCTGGAGGAAGAAGTGACAGCATTTTGTTTTCTCAAGGCCAGAGGCTCCCTGCAGTAAGAGGGGAGCTGGGTGGGCTGAGTGGCACAAGGAACGGCCCTTCATGGTGTGAGCCTTCGCAGTGAAGGTGTGTACCTTCATGCTCAGCTATTCTCTTAATTTATCTCTTGTTTATCCCTTTCTTCCTAGAATATAAACTCCAAGAGGATCCCTGGGCCCCCCTCAGACCCTCTCAGCCTCCCCACCCCTCAGTTTAGCCACTGCTGTGACAATGGCTTTTGTGAAGGTCCCCGCCATGTCCACGCTGGTGCAGCCCACCGGTGCCATGCGGTGCCCGGAATGCCTGCCTCCCTTGTCTCTCCCTCAGGCATGCCAAGGTGTGCCACAGCAAGGTCCTGGCATCTGGGAACAGTCACACCCTTGGAGGACGGCTGCTCTTTTTCTCACCCCAGGATGGCCCTGAGGTGGATTAGACACCACTTCTTGGACAGCCCTGGAAGGTCAGGCAGCCCTCCCTGGCAGCTGGTGTGACAGGCAAATTCCCGAGCTGGCTTCCCTCCTTTGCCGCTGGGCAAAGGCACTTGCCTCACCGGGGCTGCTCTCCCCATAGCCAGACTCACAAGCAAGGGGTCACCTCGCACTCTGCTTTCTGGGGCTTGTGCAGGTTTGGAGACAGAGTGAGCAGCTGGATGGCCCGGCTGATATTGGAGAAGGTTAGGAAGGAGGGGTATGAGCCCGTGTTTCTCTCTCAGGGACAAAGGGAGCATGGAACACAGTGAAGATTGCTGGTAGTCTCAGCTTTGGAAGCAGGGGTTGGGGTGGTGTGGGGTGTGGGGAAAGTGGCACGGCCAGAGCAGAGCAGCATTTCTAGAAGGACTGGGGTTCTGGGGAGATGGGCCACAGGGACTGAGCAGTCCTTCTACTCCCAAGATTGAAGCAGGAGGAGGAATAGCAGGAAGGGAAGTGGGTGGGAGGTTGGAGGTGGCAGGATTGCAGAAGCCCCCAGAGGATGATTCAGTCTCCTCTGCAAAGCCCCAGCTTCACCTGTGCCTGCTGCTGGCAGTCAGGGTGGGGCGAAGGCTGGGGGAGGCTCATGGGGAACCTCCACAGCTGACTGGGGAGTTCTGGAGGGAATGAGTTGGGAGCTTTGCCTGCTTACCTGCCTGTGGGGCCAGGTGCATACAGGCCTTTCACCGACAAGGGCCTGGGATGCTTACTGCATGCACAGTTGTTTGCCCTCTGTGGCCTGGATTGTGCCTTGGTCTGTTCCACTTACCCTCTGCTTGACCCATACTTGGCTTCCCTCTTACTGCCACTCTTAGTCTGCAAATGTGCCCCCTTCCCACCCCAAACCTCTGCCCAAGATTACCCTAATGCAAACAACAGCTGGTTTTGGGACCCCCGCCCAAGCCACAATCCACATTCTTCAAATCGCAGCCCAGGGCCCCACCTCTAAGAAGCTATCTTGGTGATTAATACTGACCATTCTTAAATCCTTCAGAAGGAGCCCCAGGCTGGCTCTTTTGTCCAATGTACTCCTATAATTTCTGTGGCTCTCTGAATTTAGCCAGGCCAGGAGAAGAGAAAGCAAGCACCTGTCCCAGGGTGCTGTCAGAATGCTAGCTCTAGGACAAGGACTGAGGCTACCTTCCACTTCTGCCCTTCCTGATGTCACACTGGACAAGTCAGCTGTCTCCAGTCTTCCTTAGGGATCAGAGTTGTCATAGGTAAGCCCCATCCAGCAGCTCCAAGTCATTCCAAGGCTTCTCAAGTCAAGACATCTCTAAGAAGACAGAGAGGGCTTCAGTTTGACTGTGAGGCACTTGGATTTGGGTGCTGAATGTTGTGTGCATGTATGCGTGTGTTTCTGTGTATTTTTCTGGGTAGAGCTCCTGCAACTTTTCTGGCTCTTTGAAATGATGTATAAACCCCCAGATAGCCAAGATCCACTGTTGCAAAGCTTTCTTGGTGGACACCAGCCTGCCAAACCGGCTGAGCCACTGTACAGCTCATCTGTAGGCAGAGCGTCAAACCTAGACATTTCAATGTGCTACTCCTTAGTCTCTGGGCCACTTCCAGGGGTGTTGTGGCTACAGCTATTTGCACTTAACCAGAACCTGTGAGCCACAGCATCCCCAACACCCCAGTGAATGGATGAAATTAATAGGCAGGCATCTGGGTTGATGAGTTGCATGGTAATTAAGAAAATCCTAACGTGCTGGATCTGGGAGGTCTTTTAAAGTCTGTTGAGTCCAACAGTTACAGAAATGTGTTCTATAGAGTACACGTTTTGCCAGATGTGAGTAGCTATTTCAAGCAAAAAGGATTCTGAGACCAAAAATAACTTGGGAGTTGGAGCTGTGGGTGTAGAACAGTGGTAGAGCATTTGCTTAACAAGCTTGAGGCACCACAGAAAATCATTCAGGAGCTATGGGATTAAGTGCTGATAAGTAGTTCTCTTTTCAGCAGGACTTCTCAGAGCCTTCATTATATAATGTATGCCTTGAATGTTAAGGAGGGTGATGTGGTGATCAGTGTTTCCCAGCTATATTTGAAGTAGGTTGAAATTTATTCACAGAGTATCAGGCAGAACTAGGGGTTTTGAAGAGTGCTATAATTCATAAGTTAAATTCAGTATCCTCATTTTACAAAAGAAGAAACAAAGGCTCAGGGAAGTGAAAAGCCTTGTTCAAGGTCATCCAGACAAAATCTATTCAGTTAGTAAAGAAAGCCCTAAAGGTGAGAGAAATAGCACAGACCAATGCACAAATTGACTGGCTGGCTTAGCTGGTAGTGAGCTCCTTGCCTGGCTCGGGAGGATCAAGCAAAGGGCTGGCATCTCAATAGAAGTGCTCTCCAGGACATGGCTGCTCAAGGTGAAGTCTGAGGACCAGCCTTACTGATATTCCCTGGGAACTCAAGTGCAACTCTGAATGTCAGGCTCCAACAACCCTAGGCTACCAGCTCATCCCCTGCACTTGAACAAGCAGACTTGATAGCTCGTTAAAGTGAGAGACAGGTGCGTGGTCATCTTCTGGGCATCTCCTTCCAGTCTTTTGTTGTCCGGGTTTAGGTTGGAAGCCGTTTCCTGAGATTTGGGAGGTTCTGTTCAGACCCCACTGAGGGGAGAACCTGGCTAGATGCATACAGTCTCCTCGGGGTTGAGTGACAGGTGGAGCACTGTCACTCTCTCCTAGCTCCAGCCCCAGCCCCATCCAAGTTGCCAGGCACTGGTTCTATGGTCAGTTGAGTCATACTTATGTGTCAGGTGCCATCCCAAGCACTGTACAGTTGCTCACTGTATCAGGGAGGGCTCTCCAGAGAAACTGAGCCTGCAGGAAACATGTGAAGATATAGTAAAGGCTTGCACAATTCCGGGCCTACCTAGTGAGTCTGAAGTTTGCAGGAGCTAATGCTTTAGTCTTGAAGTAGAATGAAACTTTAGTCTTTGTGCTAAGGGCTCTCAGATGATTGGCTGAGCCCCACCACATTATCAAGAATTATCAATCTTCACTTAAAGTCCACTGATTGTGGATGGTAACCACAGCAACAAAATACCTTCACAGCACACCCAGACTAGCATGGGCGCGCTCCTTAGCCAAGCTGACATGAACCTGCCCATCACATTCATCTTGGCCTTACAAGTCCTCCAAGTAGCCCCATTTTATTGTTGGGGAAACTGAGGTGCCCAGCGGCGAAGTAACATACCCAGAGGCAGATGGCCAGCCAGTGACAACAGTGGGATCTGAATGAGGGGCTCTTCCACCTTGATCATCCTGCTTGGTGACACCACGAAGCCTCAAGGTCCTTGTACTTCCAGCACTGCCCATGAGCACCCCAACATCTGCAACAAAGGCTCATGTCCCTGTGCATGCCTGACTTGGAGCCCAAGCCAGGATCAGGGGCTACCGATGTCCCAAGGCCCTCCCTCACCTGCTAGTAGTCAGGCAGTACCATAGCCAGGCTCTGAGCCCAGATGAGACCACTTGGGGGTGATGAGGTGGCTGCCTGCTTGAGCCCAATGTGGCCATCTCAAGAGAGGCCTGCCTCTGTCTCCAGCCTCAGCAGTCCCCTCTGTAGAATGAAAGAGGGACTTAAATGGTCGAAGGGTGCCCACCTCCCTCTCTCAAGGCATCCATAGAGACTTCCCACAGGGATCCACTGGGGGCTCTCCCTGGAGTTGGACATTGGGAACTGGCTGGAGATAGCTAGTAGGTAGGAACTGCTTCTTTCCACACTTGTGTAAAGTCCCCCCAACACCCCCCACCCCATGCTCTAGTACAGCAAACCATTCTAAGGGAAAGAGATGTTGGTCTCAAGACAAAACTTGGGAAGAATTCGGAAATTTGGGGGCTGAAACCTCTAAGATTTCCTCCTTCCCTCCATCCCTCTTCCCTCTCTTCCTTCCTCCCTCCCTTTTTGTCTGCTTTTCTTTCTGTGCCTGTCCCTCCTGGCTGCCCTTTCCGACTTGCCATCAGTCCTCTGACCCCAGGCACAGGCCAGCTAGAACATCGGGGAGTGGCTGCACAGTGGCATGCTTCCCCATCTCCTCCTCGTGTGTAACAGGCTCCCCCGTCATTTGGGAAGAAACATGCCAGGGTCCCAGGAAGTGGTACAAGTGTGCGGTGACCTTGGCATCCTTGATCCCTAGTGGCAGCTTGTCCTCAAAGTGGATAGCCGCAGATGCGCATGCAGCGCACTTCAGCCTCTCCTTTCTGAGCCCCAGTGGTGACACTCAGGAAGATGGCCCTGGCAGCAGCAGCAGCACAGAAGGGAGAGCTGGCTAGGCCATGGCACTTAGGGGGAGACTGCCTCTGCATGGCTACCTTGGGAGGAAGAGCCTAGACACTTGAGTTCTTGAGCCTGCCTTTGCTCACTGGGCTTCTGGAAGAAGATTCTCTTGGGTGTGTGCAGTTCTCCATCCATTTTGTCTCTTCCCCTGGCGATTTCTACATGCACTACATATTTAACAAGTGCTAGATGTGTGCTAGGCATTGGAGGTGAAGTGTGGTGACCGGAATGAAGCTTATGGGTGCCCTTCTGATGTTTACCATCTGACAGGGAAGATGGAGAAGGAACAAAAAGACTCTGTGACAGCTCCAAAGAGGGTGATGAGTATCACGCTTCCAACTGTGCTTAGATAAGGCAGGGTGGGGGCATTGGACGCCAGGTGTCATGCTTGCAAGTTCAAAGCTTTCTCAATCTCCACACTGCCCTCCATGTCTTCCACCCACCTCCAGCTGCTGCCAGTTGGATTGTCATTCACTGCCATTTATCAGAGAGCTTGACCCATGACAAGATTCTGTACTGTCTTCCTTTAGCCAGCCCACAAAACTGAGGCCTTTGGCCATCTGGAGAGAAGGCCAGTCCGTGGGCAGCTAGGATAGGTTATCAGCCCTTCTTGGCTTCCTGCTCTTGCTAGGGGAATGCTGGGCTGTGGCTGTATTTAGGGCGCATAGTAGAAGGAATCAACCAACTTTGGTTCTCTCCTATGTGCAACGTGCCTGCACTCAGGGTAAGAAAGGTGTGGCTTAGGAGGGGTTTGAAGGGAAGAGGACACAGCATTGACTAGGCTCAGGACACAGAAATGTGGAGAGCATTGAAGAGTGTCAGAAAGGAGCAGGCAGGTCAAGACTGCCTGGGTGGCTGGTTGGTTGCTCTGCCAGCCCTGTGTTTGAGAGCTCTGTATCGGTGTAGTCCTTGGAAGGGAAGGCAGGTGAGGCTGCCAGTGCCATTCAGGACAGTAGGTGACAAAGTGGACACGACACATGTAGGTCCTCTCTTCTTGCTCTACCCTTGCTACATGTCCACTTTAGATATTTTGGCCTGGAAGTCAAGGTTCTTCAAAAGCTCGCCTCGCCCCCTGCCCAGCTGTGCCAAACACTTGCTAGATTAGCTCAAGTGGTCCCCACTACTGTCCTGTGTGGATTGCTGGGTTGGCGGTCCCACAGGGCCGGCGTGGAAGATGTGTGCCCATGGCCTACTTGCTCCCTAGCTGCTCATGCCTCTGCTCCCTGTCCTAGGTTATCTAAGCCTGTGTCTTTCTGGGAAGTGGCACATGGATTACCTTCCCCAGCAGATCGTCCTGCCCTCTGTCCGCTTGCCACCTGGAGCCCTCTGACTAGACTAACCTCTCTATGACACACATGGTGACTTCAGTCTAGGAGGCCAGCCCTGCTGGGAAGTGACAGCCTATTGTCATTACCCAGAAAATCTCAGCAGCTTCATGAGTTGCCTGCCCATTCCAGTGCTAAATTTGGCAGGGGAGGAATCCTAGGAATTCTTTAGGCTCTCATTTTGGGGTCCAGAGAAGAAGGGGTGGAGTCCATGAAACCGTATCCTTATTCACAACTCTGGGGCTGAGGGAGAGGCAGTGCTGGGAACCCAAGGGAGTGACAGCCTCCCCCACTCTATCCCCTCCTTCAACACTGCGGCCACCCTGACCACACAGGGGTTTGTGGTTTGACCAGAATCACAGAGACCTTTGCTGGGGGCATCCGGGCCTCTCTGCTGCCCTGGGAGGCTTCTCTAGGACCCCTGGCTGCCCAGCCCTCCTGGGACCCAGGGACCTCTGTCGGGCTGGCCTCACTCCCTGGGACAGCTCTGTCCTGGTCACATGGAGATCCCCTCTCCAAGGCCCTCCCAAGCTCCACCTCCCCCAGGTCCACCTAGGTCCTCCACGGATACTGCACGGCAAACTCAGTGGTGGGAGGATGAGCTTGGACCACACGCTGTGTCTGCAGCAGGTCCCGACCAGGTCGGGGACACAGGGCCTTCTCTGTGCCACGCCGCGGATGAGGCCCTGCCACCAGAACCCCTTGTGCCTCAGCCAGGCCAGGCCCTCGGTTGTGCCTGCTTTCTTCTGCACAGTGGCCCAGCCCTGGGGGCGGCTGACAAAGTCCTCAGGCTGCAAGTGGCAGAGGCGCCCCTGCTTCCCGGAGCAGGAGCCCCCTCCTGTCCTCTGGAGTGTTCAGGCAAGGAGACAGGAGGTTGCTAGGCAGGCAGGACAGCCGAGAGGCCTCAGTGCCCAGATCTGTCCCCACGTCCCCTGCTAGCCTGGGAGGGAGGGGAGGCGGCTGCCTGGGTCCTCGGGGAGCCAGTGAGAAAACCCAGACAGCTGCCACCAGGGCTGACTCTGTTCCAGGGAAACTGCTGCGAGATGGGGACCGTGCGCTCAGCAGGCGCCCCCCTCAGTGGTGACCATCAGAGAACGACTCTGAGTCACCCAGGCTAGAATCCCTGAGGGGGAAATCTCCTCTTGGCCTCAGCGTGGCGCGAGTGACTTCTGAGGATCTGGGACCCTGGCTGGCCCTGGTTCTCATGTGATCTTGGCACAGTCCTGTCCCCTGTGGCTGGGGTCTCCTCAGCTGTCAGCATCATGGGCTGGGGGCCTGACTGACCTGAAGGGTCCTGCCTGTCCGCTCCAGGCTCCCAGAGATGGGTCAGTTTAATTCTCAAGGTGTGCCAGATTACCAGGGACACTCTGGGCTAGCTCTCACTGTTTGCTGCATGGGCACAGGAAGCCACTCCCATGGAGGGGATGACAGGGGTAGGCCCGGCCTTGGGATCACAGGCTGCCCTCAGCACCAGCTCTGAGGCAAGGTGCTCTGCATGCTGCAGCTCAGCCAGCCCTGCTAAGCAATGTGGGCATGGAGGGAGCATCAGGGACAAGGGTGGGAGATACTTTCTCTTTCAGCCTTCTGACCTCTGGGATTCCTCAGCACAGCTCTGTGGACAGGTGCTCTCTGTCTCCATTATACAGATGAAGAAACAGTGGCCCGAGGCTGCCCTCGGACCTCACAGCCCTCAAACTGATCATGTCACATGATCTCCTGGCCATGCTCTAAGAGCTAGGAGCTGACACGCTGTGCACTCCCCCCATTACCTAGCACTGTGGCAGTCTCAAAGGTGACACCCAGCTGCAGGAAGTCCTGCCCACCTAGAGAGGGAGCCTCACTGTGTCCTGGATCTGGATGAGGGAGACCTGTTTCTGCGGAGGTTGTCTCCTGCCATCTCAGCACATCCCGAGCCTGTCACTCCAGGTCACAGGGATTGGTTTGGGAATGACTTGGGGTCCCAGGAAAGCTGTGACTTGGTGGCCTCATGGGCTGTCATCGTCAGGCCAAGCACAAACTGGGTCGTGAGGGCTGGGCTCCCTCCCCAGAGGAACCTGGTGCCAGGAAAGCACTGGTGATGCCCAGACAGTGTTGACTCAATTTAGGCAGGAGGAGCCGGAAGGGTGAGACAGGGCGGGAAGGGGAGAGGAGGAGCAGTACCTTGGGTGTCCTCCAAGGAATTATGACTCTAGAAATAAGTGTAAATTACAATCAATTTCCAGATAATACATGCCGTGAGAGACAGATTGGTGGCTCGCATGTTCATTGTACCCAACCTTAATTAAACCCTTTAGAACGCAAATTTGCTCTGTGTTATTCTGCTAATTGACCTGACCTGGTGAAAGAAGGCCCTGTCTGACTCTGGTGATTGTGTGTTAATAAAATTTATTTCTGCAGTCTCACCCAACTCCCTATTATGTATGCGAGAAATGTGTGGGCCCAGAGCCAGGCATCACAAAGCCAAAAGTAGTAAAACCTCCAAGGACTGCCCCGCCCCGCCTGCCATTCTGCTGGCTCTGCCTCGACTGTCACCTGTACTGGAAGTTCAGTTGTGAGCCTTTGCGGGCTGTCTTCTTTTCAGCATCAGGGACTGGGCAGTCTCTGTGTTTGTTGCAGTGGGCACTGTGCAGGTACCCCAAACTCACAGGGGACAGGGCTGCTGCTGATAATGTTGCACACAACTTGCTAAGAGGTCGGAGTGACAGCCGTGGGCTCTTTCTCTATGATTGCTTTCAAAGAGATCAGGGATTCGAATGGCTAGACAAGCAAGGCTTAATAGGGGCGACAAGGCATTGGAATGGGGCTGGCAGGGCTAATAAGGGTTCTTGGGAAGAAGCAGAAAGGATGATGGAAGGAAAAGGAAGCTTCCGCTGGGCTCGGTCAGGATGCTGTCCTGCCCATGGAAGCAGCTGGGGGCTTCTGGCTTTGCCCACGTTTTCTGGTTTGACCTCCCATGGAGAAGGGCAATCACGTACAGTGGTTGGGGTGGTCAAGCCCAAGCCTCAGATGCCCATCTGGAGAGAGCAAGATGCAGCCTCACTGAGGAGATCTGGAGAGTGAACGGTGGCAGCATACTGGCTGAGTCACGTGGCACACACTCACACACACATCTGCACACACACGGACACAGATACATGAGCACACATGTGCACATGGGTATTGCTGTGGACTGAATGCTTGCCTTCACCTCAAAATTCAAATGCGGAGGCCCTAGTCCCCACAGTGATGGCTTTAGGCAGGGCTTCTGGAAGGTGATTTGGTTGAGATGCGTCAAGAGGGTGGGATCCACGATAGGATTAGTGTCCTCTCTGCCACTCGAGAAGGTGGCTGTCTGCAAGAGAGGAAGAGTTCTCACCAGGACTTGGCACCTCCATCTCAGACTGCCCAGCTTCCAGAACCATGAGAAGGTCGTTGACCACACAGGTATGGTATTTTGTTACAGCAGCCTGAACTAAGACAGGCAGTATGCAGACACACACGTGGGCAAATGCACATACATGGGCGCATGGGCAACACACACACACACACACACATGCACACCCATGCACTGGTTCCCATGCAGGTATGCAGACCCAGGCACATGTGTGCACACACTGGCAGGTGGACACACCCACAGATGTGTGCCTGAACTCAGAAGCCCGCCCAGGGGCACACCCACATGCAAACACACACACTCCCAGATGTGGTCACACAACATATGCATGTTGCCCCCACCCCGCCCCCCAGCCCCATAGGCCTCTCTGCTCCCAGGCAAGCAGTCAAAGACTGTACTCCGTAAACGGAAGCAAAGACTAGAACAGACTCTCAGTGAGCTATTCATTCCACAGCCTGAGACTGAGCGGCCCTTTCAGGATGGCATGGAAAATCCTTCTCTGGGATTCCTGGATGGGACAGCCGTCATTGATACGGACAGATCAAAATCTATTCTTTCACTTTTGCTTGCACTTCCTGTTCCTGCTGCCACCAGTGCTGGAGTGCCAGGAAAGAGACACGTGGAGAGGAAAGGATATAGGGAGCACAAACAGTCTCGAATCTGGCTGCTGTGTGCGTGTGTATGTGATTGCGTAGGTGAGTGTGCACGCATGCGTGTGTATTCACACATGCGTCTGTGTTTGTGTGCGTGTGTATGGACTGCAGGTGGCAGTCCTCGCCAGACCCCTTTGAAGATGCCACTGCTATGGCCACCTGGGTCCACACTATTGTGGGGATGGCAGGCCAAGTGCTGAGCAGCTCTGGTGGGGGGCAGTGAAGATGCTGAGACTGAGACTCAGGGGGATCCTTGGCATGCCTCCCCGGTTCTCTTTTCCCAAAGGCAGGGCCTTCTTGGGTGCAGTCCTCAGGCCTCTTTTCACTGGAGGTGGCTGGGGTACTCACCTCACCTCTGCATACGTCTGGGCCCTAGTGGGCAATCAAGAGCTGTCTTTACCTGTCCTGGAGACCCCTGTGTGCCTGGTTTGCCATCCATGAATGCTGCCTTCATCACTGGAAGCCATCCACTTTGTCCCCGGAGTCTCCATGGACCATCCCTGCCTATGTTCCTGGGGGCTTTCTGCTCTGACCTCCCCATCATTCCCAGCACACCTGCTTGCAAAGTGTCTGCCTGCTCACATCAGCCCACCTTACCGCAGATGAACCTTTGCCCCTTCCATTTTACAGGCAGGGAAATGGAGCCACTCATGGGGCAGAGGTAACACGGAGATGCCCCCCCCCCCCTTCTCCAGGAAGCCCGGGACTCTCAACATTTTGGGAGGCGCACACAAACACATGCCAGGGGACTTGGATGGCACAGTCGGGACTGCAGAGGGAAAGTGAGGTCACAGAAGTGGCAGGGCTCAGCAGAAGCTCACCTGCTCTTGGCTGTCACATCTCCATTGCCCAGCGTCAAAGTCACAGCCCCCAACTCTGGAGCCCCAGGCTCCACTATCCTGGCTCTGCACCTTATTTGCACCCAACCCTGGCCTCAGTTCTGTGACCCCAGAAGACTGGAGGCTGCAACCTGTGGGGAACCCAGGAGTGAGGACAGGCACAGGCCCGTGGGGGATGGGTGTCCCAGGGTGGCGACTTCCTCCCTATGTAGTGGCTGCAGCTGGAACATGGTGTGGGCGGTGGAAGGCCCTGGTGGAGCTCAGCTCTGCTGCCTGCTGGCTGCACCCCTTCCTGAGCTGCATGCCAACTCCATCCTTGCATGGCTTTGGCAATTCCATTCCCCTCTTTGGGCCAGTCTCTCCATCCTAGGAACTTAAAAAAAATAGGTAAAATAGTATTATCCCTCCTAGAGTGGGGAAAGTAGATTTTGAGGATCAGGAGGTATCTTTTTTTTTTCTGATTCTGGAGCTTGAACCCAAAGCCTTTGACATCCCAGTCTATTATTATCATCATTATTATTATTATTTTAAATTTTGAGACAGAGTCTTACTAAGTGGCTAAGTTGCCCCAGGCTGGTCTTGAACTTGCTATCCTCTTTCCTCAACCTCCTAAATAGCTAGGATTACAGGTGTGTGCCACCACACCTGACTAGGTATCTCTTTAGTGCCTCTGAGGCCATTCTGCAACACGCAACTGATACAGATGTGCTAAGTGCCAACTCTGTCCAGGCTCCGTGCTGCAGGCAGGGCACTGGCATTTGGACAGCAAATGGGACGCACCTGTGTCCCTGTCTTCAGGGGCTGACATTCTATCCAGGGAGCTGGAAGAGACAGAGATGAACTCAATAAGAGGTATCTAAGGGGCTTTCTGGCTCTGAGGCCCCTAAATTAGCCCCATCTGGCCTGCCATCAGGGTCCCACTGCAGGACCTGATCAAAAACTGGAAGCCTGCTGTAACCCTGTGGGCCCAGAGAGAGGAGGAAAGGTCTGGTCAGCAAAACAATGCCCTCTCTCAAAGCTGTCAGCACCCAAATCCCTAGAGCCTGGGAATGTGTCACCTAAAGGTCCTGAGGGCTCACCCAGTTAGTCTAAGATGTCCCCCATGCGTAGAACTGTGATTTAGTCTCATCTGCAAAGTCCATTTGTCGTGCAAGCCTTCTGTTCGCACCTCTACTGCCTCTGACCTTCTAAGAAGGGTGCAGGAGGGTTGGAGTGAGTTGCAGGAAATGGAAGGGTGGAAGCAAGAGGCCGGAGTGACTCAAGGAGTTCAGATGGCCTCCGAACACTGGCAAAAACAAGGAGATGGACTGCCCTTAGAACGTCCATAAGGAACGCAGCCTGCTGGTGCCCTGGAGTTAGCCCAGTGATGTCCGCTGCAGACTTCAGATGTGAAGAACAGCAAGAGCACAAACGTGTGTTGCTTTAAATCACCAAGTTGGTGACCTTTGTGGTGGCCTTAGGAACTGGCTTTCAAGCCCTTGTCATGTGTCAGGCTCCACACGGGAGTTTCCACTAACTCATTTGGTTCAGAGTGTGGCCTCCGTGGCTTTAGGAGTCTCTTAGCAGAATGCAACTTTACAGATGAGGCTCATGAGAGTGCAGCCTGCCCCTGTCCACCCCCAGAGGTGTGGTAGCACGAGGACCAGCCTGTTGGCCTCCTGAGGGGAGGGAGCTGCGAGGTTGGAGGGTAGACTCACAAGCAGCCATTCTGGTGCTGGGCGTGGAAGGGGCTGGCCAAGGCCAGCTGAAGACCTTTCTGCCACTGACTCCTTCAGAAGCCTAGGCTGGCCTGGGCATCTGGGTCTGGATTCCAGGGGCCTCTGGCTCTGGAAGTGATTCCTTTTTTTACATCCATATCTGGCATAGACCTAAGAGTTGGCTTGAATGTCTTTAGGGGTGGTGCCATCATGCACTGCATCACAGCACTGCCATGACCCAGTGACCTTTCTGTCCCATCATATTCCTTGAAATAAAGGAAGTTTTGAACACCTGTGCACAAGGCCCCAGCAACCCTGTAGTGTAAGGCTCAGAGAGGGGCAGGAGTTTTGCAAAGGTCATCCAACTGGGTCACTATCAGATCACAGTAGAGCCTGGGGTTCCTGCTTGCTAGCAGCTGGCTCTCTATGTCAGCCAAGGTCACTGGCCTTGATTTAAGAGCCAGAGAATCAGAGACTTGACTGAATAGCAGTTACAAGCAGCACACGCTTAACCTGCTGGCATGGTAGCTAGTGTGGAAAAGTAAATTTCTTCATTAGCTGTCTTCATTACTTTCTTGTCACTGAGAAACAATACCTGACACTCACTACTGTAAGGAGAAAAAGTTCATTTTGGCTCACAGTCTGTGGAAGTTTCAGTCCATAGTCAGCTGGCTCCTAGACAGAATGGAACAGCAGAGGGGCATCACAGAGGAGAAAGAGCTCATGGGGTGGCCACGGGAAGCAGAGAGAGATCAAGGAGGAGGGAGGGAGATGGACCCTTCCAGACCACACCCCCAGTGACCCACCTCCTCCCAACATCACATTTATCTGTAAACTTGTTGGCCCCATGATCCAATCACCTCCAATCACCTCCTCAGAGCCCCACCTATGAGTGCATGAGACTTTGGGGGACAGCTAGATGTGAAACACAGCACTGGCCTTTGCAAGACCTATTGATCCAGAAGGCCTCACTTCCCAGCTACTCAGATTAGTACTTATGACTATCCAGCCTGAGACAAGGGCAGCAGAGAGGCAACCCAGCATACTTGACTGTTTCCATGGGTAAAACAGCCATAGCCAAGAGAGATGCTTATGCTTCTCTCTCCGAATACTTGCAGGTAAGCAGGAGCAGAAAAAGGGGCATCTGTGCCATTACCTTTTCAGTAGTTGCCAGGACCTTCTTTCTGGGTAATGCCAAACTCAGGCTCCTTGAGAATGCACATGTGCTCCCAGGGTGGTTGGGACCTTTCCTGGGAGCTTCTAGTTGCAGGACAGCCACTTCTGGATCCCCTCCCAGGCTTTAGATCTACCCTCAGGAGTCTCACAGCAACCTTGAACTTTAGCAGACCTACAGGCTTAAAGCTGGGGGAGTCCTGTTCCCAGAAAAACCTCATAGTCTAGTAGAGAAGACATGGGGAGCTGAGGCCCTCCAGGAGCCACATGTTCCTAAAAATCATGAATTAGGGTCTCCAAGCCTTCAACCGTCACTTAAATCTCTGTGAGGCTGGTCTCATTCCACTTCACAAGTGATGAAATTAGGCTGAGAGCATCTTGCCTGGTGTTGCTCCCTTGAAAAGGAGCTGACCAGAGATGGGAAGGATGCAAGGAGACCAGCGTTAAGCCATGTGCTGGACAAGTCACCACAGTCTGGGGACTGACTGTCCCCAAACCATGTGCTGGGATTTCACACTGACTTGCATCTCATTTGAAAGATGCCGTATCATCATTTGATTGATCTTCAATACATTTTCTCTGTTCCAGAGTAGTTAATGGCCTATAAACACATTCTTAAATTCATCTGGGAACTATTTAATCATCAGTGAAATCGGTTTTTAAAAAATTTCTTAGTGCTGTGATTCTCCAAGTATAGTTCACAAACAAGCATTATTAGTATGACCTAGAGCAGTGGTGGTGAACCCATGGCATAGGCGCCACAGCAGGCTGGTTGTATCATTCATCGAAAGCTCTAAAATACTCGCCATCACTGACCTACAGTATCTTAGAAATCTAACTTCTTAGGCCTGACCCCAGATGGAATGCAGGAGAGATTCTGGGAGTAGGGCCCAGCCAAGACTGGCTACACAATTTGTGGAGCCCAGTGTAAAATGAAAATGTGGGGTCCCTTGTGGAAAAATTGTTACAAATTTCAGATGGTGACAGCAAAGCCTGAAACCAAGCACAGGGCCTATCCTCTTTTCCTCTTTAATGTTTTCCAAGTGCCTTCCCTCTTACTTCCTGGGATTGCCCCCTTCTGCTCCAAAAAACTTGTCTGAGACTCTTCCTTTTGGAAGCTAAGGTGATGTTCTTCCAAGTGAGTGGGGTGCTTTAAGCACTACCATTCAGTGGGTATAATGCTGGATCCTGGTTTTTCTCTATTTCACACTAATGTGGTAATTTTGGGGGTGTCAGTTTTCTGTATGTAGGTGAATTTCCCAGCACAGAATCCTAAAGACACAATTCACAGGTCACAATGTTGAGCATTTTTAAAGTTCCCAAACCTGCCCTGACTGAAGGAGAAGAGCTGAGCCTCTGGCTGGCCAGGCCAGCTGCACTTCACTGATGGAAAAGCTCTTGGCCAGGTTCACCTGCACACAGTGCTCACACGTCAGCTGGGCCTAAGTGGCAGGGTGGAGTCAGGGGTGGGGGATGGGACACAGCTCTTGCATCTGCTGGGGGTCACCCTAACAAGATACTACGCACCGCACAGAATGTCTGAAACTTCAGAAATGTGTCCTCTCCCTCCTGGAGGTCAGAAGCCTGGGAAAAAGGTGTTGTCAGGGTCTCTTCCTTCTGAGGGCCATGAGGGAGACACTGGTTCTGTTAGTTTGCGGGAAATCTTTTCTTCTTTTCTTTTCTCTTCCTTTCCTTTCTTCTCTATTTCTATCTCTCTGTACTGGGGATCAAATCCAGGGCCTTCACACAGAGCTACAACCTCAGTCCATTTTTAATTTTGATATAGGGTCTTGATAAGTTGCAAAGTTGTCCAGGCTGAGCTCGAACATGCAATCCCCCTGCCTTAGCCACCCTGTATGTTTTCTTATCTTACAAGGACATTACCCCCATCTATGCCTTCATTTTCCCTTAGTATTCTCCCTGAGTGTATGTGTCTGTGTCCAAATTTCCCCTTTATATGAGTACACACATGGTATTGCATTAAGGACTCAACCTAGTCCAGTATGCCCTCCTCTTAATCAACTATACCTGCAATGATCCTATTTCTAAATTAAGTCCCATTCTGAGGTACTGGATGTTAGGAGTTCAGCATATGAATCTGGAACAGACATAGTTCAATCCCTATCAGTGGAGTCCTGGCCCACACAGCAGACCCTGCCTTATGCTCTGTCCCTCCATGAGATCTATAGGAATGACGACAGGGTTCTCCTTCAAACTACAGACCCAGAAGCCTTCAGCAAGAGGGTGTGGAGTGGAACTAGAGTCCTAAGACTGCCAGCCCAGCCCATGTCCCCTCTAATGCATGGCCACAGTAGGACCAGAGCAATCTCAGACTAGACCCCACATGGCTCAAATCCTCTTTTTTCAGCATGGAAACTGAGGTACACAGTGGACAAAGGGCTTGCCCACCACAGAAGGAAGTGGCCCAGGTGAAGCTAATATGGACTTTCACACCTGCTCCTTGGTTACCCAGCTCCTTCCTTTCCTTCTTTAGCATGCATCTACAGAGGCCCTGGCTGCCTGGCAGGTCAGGGATGGGCAGGGCTGGAACTTAGGTCTCCATGTTCCTTCCTTAGCCTTGGTCCTCATGTCACATCTATGGACACTTTAACAATGGTGGACAGCAAAATGTCCCAGTTCAGAGATACTTAGGAAATGTTCAATTTAGTAAAGTTTACCATAAAAGACAGGATCTGCCGGGCTTCCCCACCTGCTTTGCTCTTACAGAACCTTTATCTGCAACCCCTGTTGAGTTTTCTCTAAATCCCTGGGATGGGTATCCAAAAGCCATGGGTCTCTAGAGAGCCATGAGCAGAGCAGTATGGGTCTTGGGAGAATCCTGCTTAAGTGACATGGGAGATGAAGGGGTCACAGGGAGATGGCTAAGGTCTTCAGGCCCGGGCTTGCCTTGTGTACACTTAAGAGCTAGAACCATCTGTGGCCTTGGTGAGAATCATTCAAACTTTCTCTTGATGGGGCCCCTTAAATTCTCTCTAATCTCAGGGCTGGGGATGTAGCTCAGTGATTCTGCTGCCTGCCTCTCAAGTGCAAGGTCCCCAGTTTAATCCCTGGCAACCAAAAATAAATCCCTCTAATCTCTTCTGCACTGAGATCTTGTCATGCTTACCTCTCTGTGGAAATATCTGGTCTCCTTGTCTGTTCTCACCCATACCTACCCTAGTTTTAACAGCACCTGCACCACTTAGCCACAGCCAAGAATAATACAGGTCACTCCCTGGGCCAGTTTCTCTACTCACTCAGAGCTCAGTCTTCCACAGGGAGCCTGAGCTTTTCTGCCAGCAAGCAAAATCGATTCGGAGTTTTCCATGTGAGTCCTTGATCCTATACGGGCAGCCTGTTCCAAGTGGCTTGTCTGTGGCACTGGACCCTTTGCTGAGTGGGGCAGATGGTTGTAAGGGAAGAGGGCCTCCCTAGCAATTCCTGAAATGGCTCCACTGTGAGAACCCACTCTGAAGATTTCAGTATCAAGAAGCCAAACATGTAGAGATAAACTTGTTTCCCAAGCTAAGGGAAAATTACTTTGGCAAAGAACTTTCACTAGAGTCCAAGTTTGCAAATGCAGATGGATGTAGGTGAGGACTCCCAGTCTCCAAGGCAGCAAGAAGCACGGCAGGGATTCCAATGATGTCTGGCCCTTGCACACAAGAATATAACTGCATCTTGCGGTAAATACTCTCTGGTGAAGTGCTCGTCTCAGCTCTCAGTGTAGCCCAAGTACATGGTTATAGTAGTTGCATGATGAAGTAGTTGTGTAGTAAGAATTGCGATCCATGTACCCAGTGGAATCCCATTATTCTGTAAGAGTTTGGGGGGGTGGGTATTTCCTCCCATTCACAGATGGGCAAACGGGCTCTCATTTGGGTTCTTTGGCTGGCCGGGTGAGCTGGGAAGGAAGAAATAAAGACGCTTCAGCCACAACACTTCCTAGCCTGGCATCAAGTGGGTGACTTATATATCACTTAGTCATACTAGTAAGTAGACAAATCATCAGGCCGCTAGCGGGAGAGAGGATAGAGGGAGGACTTGCTGGGCTAAGAGCTCTACCACTGTGCTCTCCATGTGTTGGGTGACTGTCAGCATGCATAGCTGCTCAGGGCTCAAAGAGCTAGAGGTTGGGAGCCAGCTTCCTGCCACATTCAGCCTCAGTGCCCTGACAGTGGCTGGAAACAGAAAGCCCGACTTACTTCTGCAAGATGCACACTTTGGTCACAAGCTAGGAAAGCAGCTTTTCCTGAAGCCCACTGGAAGCCAGCCCCACGGGTGCCCCAAATGTGGATGGGGATGGCCGCCTATGAGCAAATCCTGCAAGACTCTCTTCTAGTCCTGGAGGCTGAGGCGGGCTGGGGCTGCCTCCTCCAAGAAGTCTCACCCAGTGCACAGCTCCGGTTGCCTTGTCCTGGTTTGGGGGCCTGAATCCTGCTCATGGGGCACCAACACTCCAAACCTCATCAATAGAAAAAAAAAATGGCAGTGATGATGTTGCATGGCTCTGAACCTGATTTAGTTGACTTTGGATAGATAGATAGATAGATAGATAGATAGATGAGAATGAGAGAGAGAAATCGAGACTTTACTGAGAAAATACAAAACCTGTGGGAGGATGAAGCTCCCCAGAACATCTCTGTCTATTCATGCAGTATTGATAAGACCAGACCTGGTCAAACAGGGGACACTCAGGTGTTTGGAAGAGGATGCCAAGCTGGCATTAGCAGCGTGGTACCAGTCTCTGCTCTGCCATTTATGAACTCTGACTGCAGGCCACTAACCCTCTCTGAGCCTCAGAGGCCTCAATTTACAGTCAAGGACATTTTCACCCCATACTATAAGGATCACATTAGCTAATGAAAATGCTTTGGAATCACTGGGGATGGGACGGGGCAAAGTGAGTGCTGTGCAGAGCAAAGCAAGAAGGGCCAGGGCCCACAGATCCATCCCTCTCCCCCACACCACTCCCTTCCAAGGATCAGCTTGAAAGTGGAGTTCTTGGAGAAGCCTTCCCTGACCCCAGATGAGCCAGGCTCTTGCTTGGAAGAGCACCCGCTCCTTCTGTGTGTGCCACCGTTTGTTATTGCCCTCCCTAGACTTTCAATCTATGTGGCTCAGGCTCCTTTCTCTTCACTGTTCAATGTCCAGCATTGAGCCTGGTGCCTGGTTCCAAGCTGGTGTTGTCCGAATGAATGAATGAACTGCTACTCCCTGTGAGTGTCTATGCCCCTGCATTGCAGTTTCTATGCTAAGTGAGAATGAGGATGTTGATGTTGTCGATTCTAGTAGTACCAGCGGTAGCCTGCTTGGAGTTTGTTCTATGAATGATCTCATGTAGTCTTTGCAACAATCCAGTCATCACTCTTAGTTAATCCATTGGGAAACTGATGCCCAGCAGGTGGGGTGAATCTCATCTATGTCACACCGCCTCATAAGGCCTAGACCCTGCCATTGAGCCCAGAGGAACCTTACACTAGAAGCTGAGGCTCCACCGCAAAATCCCATTGCCAGTTGTGGCACATTGAAGTGTGCGGGACATTTTCTGGGGTCCTATAGAGAGTGGCAGAGGCAATTTTTGGGTGCTAGGAGATGACGGTGAAAGTGAAATTGGTGGTGACGATAGTGGTTGTGATGGTGGTTGGTAGTGTGGGTGAAGGTGGAGGTGGGCGAGGTGAAAGAGTTGAAAGTGGCAGTGGTGGAGGAGTTGGTGGTAGCGGAAGTGGAGGTGATAGAGAAAGAGATAGAAAGGTGAAAAGTGAAAGAGGTAGAGAGGAGGTGGTGGGGTTGGAGTTGGTGATGGAAACCATGGTAGTGGAGGTGAGGTGGTAGAAGTAGGGAAGATAGTAAAGGAGGCTCTTTCTTACTCTTGCATTCATCCTTAGGCTTTCAGGGCTGTTGGTGGGGGACTGAGCTTATTTAGGGAAGAAGACAGGAATGTGAAAGTTCATGGGAAGAAGGAAAGGGGAGGGAGGATAAATTTAAAAAGCCCCACTGTGTACATCTTGGGTAGAATGGGAGTGACATTTGGCATTGGTGGTCACTCTAAACCATGGAACACATACTCCAGTATGGTTTTCAGTTGTCATTGTCCTCTTTGTCCCAAAAGTCTATCTTGAACAGACAGAGCAGCTGGAGATCTGGAGAGCTTCTGTCTGATCTGCTCCCTGAGCTTAGCTAACAGGACCGCCACCATCTGAGGGTCTCATTCTGCCCTCGCCATGCTCCTTCCAGGAGCAGGAGCCAAGATAACATTAGCATCCAAGGATTTTCCTTGGGGAAATGCCCTTGAGAGAAAATGGGGATGGAGGGAGCTGGGGAAGTCTGAAGAGCCACCACAGTGTCAGCCTGTCCACAAGTGAAGCAGAGTGGAAGGGATGGACCACTGTGTGGTCTAAGGGTGGCTTGGCAAAGCCATCATTGAGCCATCAAGGGAAAGAGACATGGCCTGATCAGTAGTCTCCCTGCCAGCTCAGCCATGGGTTGGGGACAAACATGGGGATGGATTTCGGAGCACAGAAGCCACCACACACTCCCTGCTTACCAGCTCTCTGGCAGCTCTGGGCTAGCCAAAATGTCCATGTGCCTGACATGGAGAATGTCAGCCTCCCACCTCGCCTCTGTTCTGCTCCTGCCCCAAGGGAAACCTGTGCTTCATTCCTTGCAGTGGCAGCTCAGGTCCAGGGACTTGCATTGGAGTTCGCCTTCTATTTCAGGGCACATTGCAGCAGCCTTTCCACTGCACACCTGGCAACTAACCCGACTTTATGCACTTGGAGGGATCCTCTTACAGAGCAAACCATCAGCCAAGAGGTGTCCCATCTTCTTACAAGGACAGTGACCTTTCCATCTTCGCTTGGATTTTAGTCACAAGATCCCACCTCTTTCTGCCTGATGAATCCCTCACCTTGGGAGCCTGTTCTGTTACCTGACTTCCAGGCACACCTCTGGTCTCCCTCTGCTACCTGGAGGTGGAGGAACTGTGCTTGGAGGGAGTAGAGGGGGGCAAGTGGGGAGAACAATGGAGGTGCTCTTCATAGAGCCCAGAGGGCAGCTCCACTTTCAGAAGAGGTGGGAAGGAGGAAAGAAATGCAGGCAGATAGAGGAGGGACCTGGCTGAGGCTGGCACCGAGCCTCAGTGCTCCTTTGTGAACTGAAGACCTGGTCAGGATTCAAGCGTGGGCCTTGGCAGCAGCGCCATGGTCTCAATATTACAGGCAGCTAAGTTATCTAGAAAGAAATATACAGTCAGAGGGGGACTGGGCTCTCAAGGAAGTCAGCGGGGGGCGGGGAGGAAGACATCAGAATTGTGGCCGGAGGCGTGTCTGAAAAAGGCCAGGCTTCAGGGCAAAGATAAAATGGCCAGGCCTGCACGCCTCCCTAAGGGATCAGCTAAACCTTAAGATTACATTGTGATTAGCACCACCTGGTCCAGGAAGTACAGCTAGGCAGCATCCAGACCCTCCTTTCCCAAAATGCCTCTGTTCTGTCCATGTACCCTTCTCACATGACTCACTTCCCTACTGGGTCAATATTAGCGAAGCAGCTATACTTGTAATCCTGTAGATTGATTGTAGTCTGACCCATGTTGTATCCACATTGTGACTTGTCAGTGTAAATTACCTCTGACAAGGGGCCCCGGTGGCAACCCAATTTTGGGGACCCTCCTACCTCTCAGGAACTATCTCTCAATAAACCTTTCCTACTCTTAACCTCACTCGTCCCTTGGAATTCATTCTTTGATTTCAGGGGACCCAAACTTGGCACATCTGACAGCCAGCAGGGTGGGAGTTACATTCCTCCCATATGGCCAAGGCCTCCCAATCTACAGGAGACACATGTACTTTGCCTTTTACTATGGAGTGTTCCAAGGATGGAAGGCCCTTGGGGTGCTCCCGGTAAGTGTGGTGACTTACTCGCATCTTTCAAAAGCTCTGTAGGCTGGTCACCCTGGGCGATTCCATCCTTCGTGAACACATCCCTCCTTTTGTCACACTGTCTCTATAGCTGGGAATATTCTGCCCCATGTATCATTCTTGGTGGCAAATCAAATGCCATCTCCTCCATGAAGTCCTCTTAAATGTCTTCAAGGGTAATAAATCACTTTCCATATGTTTTCCAGGAGAAATTTGCTTTCCTTGAACCCTTCATTGTTCTGTTGTGTCCATTCACTTAAAAAAATACTCCATGAATCTTTTTGCTTTGTTACTTTTGAGACAGGGTCTTGCTTTGTAGTTCAGGCTGGTCTTGAACTCACAGAGATCTCATACCTCAGCCTCTCAACTCCTGGGATTACAGTTGTGCACCACCCTGTCCAGCCTAAGCACTCTTGTTTATGGAGGAAATTGAGACAAAAAAAGGAACAAAAAAGTCATTCTCCTTCATTCATTTGAGATTTTTAATTTCTCCTTAGTTTTTGAGAGTTTGTGGTTGCTTTGGCACAGATTATTTTGAGTTTATCCTGTCCAGGGTTAACTCAGTTTGAAGCCATAGATTTCTATCTTTTGATATGTTTGGAAAAAAAACAGTCATTATTTCCTCAAGTGCTTTTTCAGACCCACAATCCCCCCCCCACTTCCTGGGATCTTGACGACATGAGTATTAACCTTTCATTATAGTATTACAGGTTCCTGAGGCTCTATTATTCCCTGTCAATTTTCTATTTTTCAGATTGAACAAATTCTGCTGTTCTACCATCAGGTTTATGGATTCTTCCTTTGTTGTCTCTAATCTACTATTGAGTCCATCCAGAGAAACATTTGTTTCACTTGTATTTTTAGATATAAATTTTCCATCTGAAAATCTCTCCTGTTTCTTTGCTGCACTTGTCCATCATTTCATTGTTTCAAGCACGTTTATAATTGATTGCTGAGGCATTTGTATGACAGCTGCTTTAAAATTCTTGTTAGATAATTCCAACACCCATTTGGCTCCGTGTTAGTATCTGCAGATTGTCTTTTCCCGTTCAAGTTCTCGGTGTGACAGTGATTGTGATTCCATCTTGGGGGTGGAGGTGGAAGTTGGAGTTCTCATCTCATTGGCTGAGGTGGGAGGGAGACTCCCCAGCGTCTCACACAGCATCATGCACTGTGAGGAGAGTAGCTTCCTTGGGGCCCTAGTGTGAATTAAGTCCTAGTCCCTGCTTGGCTTTCTCTGATAGCCCCCGCAGAGGAGGTTGGAATGCCTTATTACGTCCTGGAGAGGGTGCAAGTCTAGGCTTTCCACTCAGCCTGGGCTGATAGCACTACCACCTTTTCTGTCCCGTTTGCTGGAGGAAGGCAACTGCAGTCCACATTCTTTTCTGCCTTGCTATTCCCCCCACCCCCGCTTCCTGTCCTTTGACTAGAGAGAGCAGGCTTTTCTCGGGGCTTATTTTGTCTGCTCTCATTGATGTTTGTGGAAAACAACATTTGGAACAAATGTCACTGGCTTCTCTAGCTCACAGTCTGGGACATATAAGGCAAATAGAGAACGTGGGGACCTCACTACAATGTGGTTCCATCTTCCCAAGTTGGTCATTTCTTCTCTGGACCTTTCAGGGTCTCCTTATGTGTACTTTAGATATCAGATCCAGGCATTTAGCTGTGCTTATTGAGAGAAATAGAAGGGAGAAGCTATCTCCTCCAACAGGACCTCATCTCTTTTAATACTAACAACAGCCTTGAGAGGAAGGTACTGAGGCCCAGGGAGATCATGCGGATATTAAGTGCTTCAGCCTTGGCCTACTGACTCCTGGTACAGTTTGTTCCAGGACACGAAACACATCTCCACGTGTCTCATGTTTCCCTGATGCCCAAGACAACCCTGACAGGACACAGCGAGAGGAGACCAGCTAGCCATCAGTCACCTGAAGGAGATGAATTAATGCTAGTGGACTTGGAGTCGGGAAGATGGGCCTGGATGGACAGCAGGTGTGGCTTTGTCCCTGGCATGGCATGGTGGTGTCATGGTGGGCGATGACTCTTCTTGCCAGTGCCTTCTCAGGGCAGGGGTTGGGATTCACTCTCACCCTCCCTTTTGGGGCCACCGTAGTTGATGTCTGAGTTTACTCAGTCCAGGAGCCCCCCTAGTTCACAAGCTGGAAAGGCGAGGAGGGGCAGTCATTTCCAAACACTGGCAACATGCCTGGGCTCTGGTCTTGCCCGTTTGGGCATTGGTGGTCAGACTGGTGGGTATGGAATGAAACGTTCAGGGCTAAACCTGTAAAGCTCACTGCCTCTTTTTGTTCTTGAAGCACATGTCCATTCCTTATCTCATTAAAGACTCAGTTTCCATCACTATTATTATCCCCAGGTTATAGAAGCCCAGAGAGTTGAAATGATTTGCTACAAGCTCTGCTGTCCCCTCATGACTGAGAAGTCCCTCAAGACTCCAGCTTTGAGTCACTAGCATCTAGCTGAGTGCCTGGCACAAAGGTGAGGCAGAAATGTTTTTCTGTTTTCCACATGTCCTGGCTCAAGTGAGGATGGGATCCAGATGGAGGCTTAGACCCACTAGAGAGCTCCAATTCTTGCTTATGTGCAGAAGTCAATACTGCAATGCAAGTAGAAGGCAAAGATGAAGAGGGCATTGTAACCTGCTCATATGTCCTTGAAGCTTGTTGACACCTGTGCCCCACTCCTACCTCCACAGCAATCAAGTAACAGATGTACCAAGGCTTGGCATTAGCCAGAAGGCAATGGTTGGCATAGTGGGGTCCACAGGCTATGGGTAGGATCCATTGCTACATTTTGCCCATTGCTTAGGAAATGTTTTCTGCAGATGGGCCTTTAGTAACTGTTCATCCCTTGTCCCACTTGATGTCCCTTGAGTGGGACCAAGCTGGTGACTTCATGCTAATTACAAAGATTCAATTACAAGGCCTCAGACAGTAGCTGAGCAGACATATCTCATGTCATATCTTTTCAGAGCCAGCTGAGTTTATAGATGTGCAGCTAAATAGAGAGATTGCTATCGGTAAGATTCATAATAAACCACTGCTTAGTCTGAGCAGAGAGCTGCTCAGGAGACCCAAGGAAGACGATTCATCTGGCTCCTCCACAACGAGGCTCTGGATAACATCCAATAACCCCAGCAATTTGTTACATGCGTGCGCATGCGCGCATGCACAATTCTCCAGTGGCCAGGCTGGAGAGGAGCTATTTTACAGCATCATACAATGACTGTGTGTTTATGGGGATTCATTGTAGCTCCAAGGTGGCTTTGGTATGGTGGGCGCAGCAGAGCTGAGAGAAAGGCACTAGCCTTTCTGAGTGACCTCTGAGGCCTGTCCTGAGCATGGCAGGCAGCAGGGTGCGTCTTCCTGACCAAAGGAAGCCAGGCATTTGTGGCCTGAAGCCCATGTACCAAGGCCAAGGCTTTAGAAATGAGCCCAGGGCAGTGTCATGCTTGGAGGGCTGGCCAGGTGGGGCAGTGTGGGAGACTGGAATCACTCTCTAAGCTCACTCACCCTGGAGACTGGGCTATGCTGTCCTACCTGCTCTGCGAGCCCGTGTGACCCAAGTCTGGTCATCACTTCCATGAAGGTTAACAGGTAACCTTCTCGTCTGGTGTGTCTGTCCATGATCAGCGAAACTGCCATTCACTGAGCACATGCCACATGCCAGAGCCCGCATAGAAACACAGGATCTTCTTGAAGCCTCATAACCGACCTGCCAGCATGTATGGATCCTGGAAGAAATCATCACAAACTTGCTGGTGTAAAGTAAGGGACATTTCCTCTCTCACAATGCTGGGGGCCAGAAATCCACAGTCAGCATCACTGGCCTGAGATGGAGATGTCAGCAGTGCCAACAATCTCCCCAGGAGCTCTTCTAGATTCTGCTGGCTGCTGGCATTCCTTGGTGCTGGATAGTTGTGTCCTGCAGGCTTCCTATGTTGAAATCCTCACCCCTAATAGGATGGTGATTAGGTCATGAGGGAGCTGCCCCTGGCTAATGGAGTAGGCGTCCTATAAAAAGAACACGAGTAAACTCTTTTCTCCTATTTCCGAGACATTAGGTTATAAAAAGTCATCCACGTGTAACCTGGAAGAGGGCCCTTACCAGAGTCTGCCCTTGTTGGCTCCTCTGACTTCCAGCCCCCAGAGCTGTGACAAATACGTTTCTGCCATTTTTAAACTATTCAGTCTCTGGAACTTTGCATAGCAGCCTGACAGAGATCCCGCGCATGGCCACATCACTCTGGTCTGCCTCCATGGGTGAGATACTGTGTCCTCTTGCTGATGTGTCTATTCTTCCTCTTCGCAGGACACTTGTGATGATGTTTTCGGCCCATGTGAAGAGTTCACAATGACCTTCCTATCTCACGATCCTAAAATTCATCACATTTTTGGCTGCCTAAGGTAATGTTCACAGGTGCTGGGGCTTAGAGCCTAATATCTTTCAGGGGACATTCTTCAGCCTGCTGCATGGAAGCTTGCCCAGGGACAAGGTTGGGAATAGCTTCCAGGTAGAGGCATTGTCCATGGCTGGGGTGCAAAGGTCCAGGTCAGGACAAGGGTACAAAGAAAGAGTTGTCTGCTTTGGAGTTGGGGGCCATGGTGGGCCCCACCAGGGGGCCCAGCCCAGAACCAGGGTTTACATGGGCTTAAGAGGAGGCATAACATGTAGGACAGAGGGAAGGACAAGTGGATAAATGTACAAATCCCTTAGGACATCCATCTGCATCACCCCAGAATCAAGATGGCTGCATGGCTGCCTGGTCACTTTTGCCCCCATCTGGGGTTCTTCTCTGCTCTGCTGTTAACTCTGATTCTGATCTGAAATGTCTTGCTCACCAGCCTGGCTTGGTGACGAGGGAGCCACATGCCAGTGGGCAGCTGTTCTCCCCTCTCTGCACTGCCGGCTGTAGGGCCAGTTTCCCAGGGTGAGGACCCTGTGCTCTCTCCTGGTAAGAAGGCTGAAGTCCTGAGAAGAGACTTCTCTGGTCTCTTGCATTTCACTCCAGTGTGGCAGCCGTCCTGGACAGAGCTGAATTTGAGCTTTTCTTCCCCAAAGAGCATGTCCTAGTCTCCATGGAACCCTTGCCACCTCTATTGAAATCCAAGTTCAATAGCAATACTGTCACTGGAAGAAAGTGGCTGTCATTCTCAGATGCGCAGTTCTGTTTAGACTCCCGCACTCGGTCAGATGAGCTGTGGTGGCCTGTCGTGCCTGTCTGCACAGTCTGCTTGTTGAAGGGCGTTTGGTGTTTTGAGAGCCTCATGCTCCCTGCAGCCACATCGCTGACCAGCTCCACTCCCTGGGCTGGGCCCGAGCCCCTGCATGCCCAAAGCAGGCAAAGCCTGTGCCTAATTCTTAATACCAATCTCAGGTGGCGGATGTGGCGGGTGTGGCAGAAAGAACACAGGTGTTTGGCTGTCAGATGTGCCTATGCTGGTGGTATAACTTCAGCCAAGCCACATATGCTGAGCGCTCACTCCTCATCTGAAAAGTGGGGTGTAGTGGCCTGTAACTTATAGGGGTAATGTGAGAACTGAATAAAGCTGTGACTGTTAGTGAATGCGGGGCCCTTCTTTGTCCTCTTGAGCTTCAGCTCTTGGCAATGAGCCCTCAGGATGGGGAGCTCCCTGGGGCTGGTTTCCCCAGAGAAAGCTCTGGAGCCAGCTGAGGAGGGGAGTGCGTGGGAGAAAGGGTGGAAGGCCCCAGGCAGGGCTGGGCCAGGGAACAGACGAGGGGCTTAGAGGGGTGAGAGCAGGAAAGCCAGTCACATCATCACTTTTCCCTACATCTCCGGGTGGGTGGGAGGTCATCTCCAGGGTCTGTCAACTCCCTTTGAAGAACTCAGAAGTCCTCCAAGACCACATAAGCATTGCATTCAAATTACCAAAAAAGGCGCAGATGGTGGTGTGGTAAGTCAAAGATGTTCCCCAAAAGATATCCACATGGTGATCCCCTGAACCTGTGAATGTCACCTCATATGGCCATGAAAGACTTCATAGATGGGATTAGGGACCATGAGATGAGCTGTTTCCCTAGATTATCCAGGGATATATATTGGCTCTGAGAGAAACTGAGCCAATGGGAGATTCACATTCTCTGCCTCTCTCTCTCTCTCTCTCTCTCTCTCTCTCTCTCTCTCTCTCTCTCTCTCTCCCGCTTCC